>NC_141072.1:17426182-17768682 GCF_041138505.1 Cibotium barometz | reverse complement strand
CTCTTGTGGTTTGATGCGAAAACTTTCAATCCAGAATGAAGACACAACATTCCATCAAAATCATCAGGTTTAGTAATATAAAAATGTCCGTGCACAGTTCTAATAATAGGATCACTCTCCAAACCTCCTATAAAAATGTGAAAAGTTATGTTCTCCATGTCAATAAAGAAAAATATAAACTAAAAGAAGATAGAAGAGAAAGAGATCTCTATTGCTTAGTACTTTATCTCACAAAATCAACTCACAAACACACAACAAACTAATGAAAATGAATTCGAATTTTAAACACTAAATCTATACGTATTATAATAAATTTTAAAAAATATACATTTATTTTTTTAAATTATTATTTCTGATAAACATAAAAACATTCTTCAATCATTATAAATAGTGCCATCAATATACAAAACCTAAATTTTATTTTTAATAATTATATTTAATAATAAATGCTTACATAACTAACTCTCATAAATAATTATTTGTTTAGCTATCTTGGATTTTCATGAGTACATCTAAGGTGTACGTGGTGGTCATATTGTTGTGATTAAAATCATAATTCTTGGACGATTATTACATTTAATATATGAAATTTTGAGTAATAATGTCTCCTTTTTTATGATCACTTTTAATGGATGCTATGCAAAGCCTCCTCTTTTTGTTTTGATGCAACTATCTTCTAAATACATCAACTTAAATCACACTTGCTACTGTAAGCCTCCTCTTCACTCTCTAGGTGAGGTGTCCTCTCTCTCTCTCGCCCCCTTTTCCCCCCCCTTTCTCCTCTCATTTTTCCTTGTCCTCTCTCACCATATCAATATATTTCTCTCTCTCTCTCTCTCTCTCTCTCTCTCTCTCTCTCTCTCTCTCTCTCTCTCTCGCCTTGAATTGTTATTTTTATTAGAGCAAAAATAAATAATAAAACCTTTTTAAAAAATTTATTTCTATGTTTTTAAATTTTAATAAAACCAAAAAACTAATTCTACTTTTTCAACAAGGTCACCCTTAGTGAAAGAGGGTCCCTCACTAAGGGCGATGTCGAAAGAGAGAGAGAGAGAGAGAGAGAGAGAGAGAGAGAGAGAGAGAGAGAGAGAGAGAGAGCCCTAAGTGAGGGGAGGGTCCCCTCACAAAGGGCGACGTCGCACTTAGTGGGGGCCTCACTAAGGGCGACGTCACCCTTTGTGAGGCCCCCCACTTTACCCTCACTAATAAGGGCGATGTCACGCTTAGTGAGGGGAGGGTCCCCCACTCAGGGCAGTTGCCCTTAGTGAGGGGACCCTCCCCTCACTTAGGGCCACCGCCTCTCTCTCTCTCTCTCTCTCTCTCTCTCTCTCTTCCAAACTCCTCATCTCCTCTCTCTCTCTTCCAAAAATGCCTCATCTCCTCTCTGTTCCCTCTCTCTTTCTCCAGCGCCTCTTCCCTCTCTGTCTTTACGTCCCCCTTCTCTCTCTAACACCTCCCCTACTCTCTTTTTCTCTTTCTCTCTTCTTTTTTCCTCTTAATTTGTTTCTCTTTTTTGTCTCTTTTTTATCCAAAACCCTAAACATTTGTTTCTTTTTTTTATTTTTATCTATCTTTTCTATTTTTATCTTTCTCTTTATTTATATCTTTTTCTCTATTTATACCTTTTTCTTTATTTATATATCTTCTTCCTTTATTTATATCTTCTTGGTCTCTTTCTTTCTTGTTCACTTTTTCTTTCTTTCTTCTTCACTTTTTTTGCTTGGTCTCTTTCTTTCCTCTTCCAATCTCCTTCCGACTATTCTTATTTAGCAATCTCTTACTTCTCTCTCTCATCTCTTGCTGCGTGTCCACTTTTTTACATGATGGCGCCTCCCCAACTCAAAAGAGGGACACGGGTATTCTTAATGTTCAACGGTATGAAAGTAGGTAACTGGGACCGTGTTGCATGTAAACCCCACTGTGGATACCATTCATGGAATTTGTTTGCCGCTTGAACATGTTGGCGTGTCAATTAAAGATGTCAAAGTGGGAGAAGTACCTCTTCCTTTTCCCCTTGAAGATGGCAATATCCTCATGTTAAATCAAACCATAGGCTACATCATTGTATGACCAGCAAGAGATTGTGTAAGTGTTGTTATATCTCACTCCCACATTTTCAATTGTGCTCTTTTTGGTGGTTTTACTGAGAGTAATTTGTCTTGTATATGTCGATGTGTTTAGATTTATCCAAACACATCAAAGGAAACCCCACATCCAAAGCATGCACAACGCTTAAAGAGCACACCTGCCAGATAAGCAAGCCAAGAAGTGATAAGTACGAAGAAGAGGAGGAAAATAGTGCAAGAAGAAGATGATGGTGATTGGGATCCTCCACGAAGAAATCCAAGTTGATCTTCTAAGTCTTCAAAAAAAGGTGCTTCTTCAAAATCCATGAAAGAAACAAAGGAAGTAGGAGAGGTGGAGGAGGGAGCTGAGACAATGACGACCACGCCATGGTGACACTCGAAACTCGTTTGCTATGACTAGAACCCCTACACGACAGTCTAAATAGAGTAAAGGTAATTATTGTCTACTTTTTACCAAATCTTACATAAGGTATTTTTATGGTTGCCAAGAACAACATGTGTGTGTACATTGTAGGTGAATTAATTCACTCCTTTTCCACCTATTCCCTTGTGCAAACTTGTACCTAATCCCTCTATACAAAGAGTGTAGTTTAGGTACAAGAAGCTGGCAAGGGAATTCTATACAACTAGCTATGTTGTCGATCGATACAGGTTCATTTTCTCTATCCCCTCATCCCATAATCATGTTAGAGAAGTAACACATGATTATGTTAGTGCATGGGATGACATATGGCGAATGAAAAATGAGGAGTTCGAGAATGTGATCAAAGACACAGAGTAAGCATTTACCAACAAGATGTTTTATGTGTGGGATGGCAATCATCGTGTTGTGGCATGGATGGAGGAGATTAGTAAATGTGAGTCATCTTAAATTGCTTACTTTTTGAATGCAATGTTGAGTTTTTTAAAATAATTTTGGGACTAATTAGATTAGCACTGACTGTAGCATTCAATAATGTTGTATCAAGACATCCATGTGTTGACACTATCCTTATTGAATTCAATGAGGATAGTGAGGGGGAGGTCCTCATAGTCATTGCTTGCTTAAATAGGTAAGGGAATATACACATTATGAGAATATATGTCTTAAATAGGTAAGGGAACAAACACATTATTATGAGAATATATGTCTTAAGTATCTTTGACTTGGGAAGGTCCAAGTGCAGTATGTTTTATCTTTCATCATCTCATAATTTTTTTGCCATACAATGAATGAAGTGGGCTTTTTTTTTCGTCTCTAGTGGACAAAGTGTGCCTCATTAGGGCACTTGGACTAGCAAATAAAGAAACAATTATGAAGCACAAAAGAGTGATGAACAAGGCATGGATAGAAAAGCATGCCTCTCTCTCGACGTAGAAAAAAAAAGGGTCGCACATCCTGGTACAACTACAAGCTTCCAGAACTTTCCCAAATAGTATTCCAAATAAAACTTCAATCTTCTAACACTTGCAATATATGATTAACATTTACATATTGTCAAACTAATGTTGTAACATGTGAATAATAGTATGAGTACCTCTCGCCAGCAACCCGAGATACTGACCCCCTACTAGTAGATAGCTTGCATACAAATGAGTTCGAAGACAAATGGAGAACTGCACTTTATAAATATGAAAGAAAGTGGAGGCATGCAACTAGGCAGGTGATGATTGCAAACCTTGCACAAGGAGAAGGTTTCTTTGAGTAAGAAATCTTGCAGTCTTCCCTCTTTATCTATTTAGTAGGCAATGACATTTTATGGTTTTAATGTTGTGGTTTAATTTTGGTGTTGTGTTACAGACAACTAGTGCAAGTTAATTGGGATGAGAAACTAGATTGTTTGACAGAGGATAGGTTGTACATCTTAGCATCTGGCTCATTGCCAAATGACCAAAAAGCATAGATTTTAGATATTTTGATTGATGGCGATTCGGAAAGGGTGAAGGACTTACAAATCCCTAAAAGTAAGTAATTATTATTTCTCCTTTTTTCTTGTATATACAAAGCACTGTATTTTGTATGAATAACAATTTCAATGGGCAACGCATCAAATGTAAGTTTATTCAGAAATTGGATAAGAAGAGAAGTAATATGGCATGAGATTGGAACACAAGGTGTGTCTTTGTAGAAATAACAGAAAAGTACAAGATAATTTTTTCCAGATACATTTTAGGAAGACCTCGCCGACCTTAAGAGACTATATTTTGGGAAGCTATTTGAGGAAATGGTGGGATCCCTCAAAAAACAAGGCGTGGTAGCTTCAAACCCTACTGTCATCAAAGCTACCAACCATGCTATGTTCAGGTGCGTAACATTCTATAAAGCATACTTACTACTTTATTGTGCTCTTATATTCGTAAACTGAACAAAAATAATTATATGTAGATGGATTCGCCATGCGGAGAAATATATTGCAACTGTGCCTGCTCATAAATTTGCTGGCATGATCCACGACATGAGAGCACTATGTATACACACAAACAGCAACAGCTTCAAGACCTTTGGGATGCAGAGATATACAAGAGATGCCCATTATTCCTTGACTTTCCAAATGGTAAATTTTCTAAGAGAAAGAAGGAGATGTATACTCGGGCCTATAAATTAAAGCAATCAATATGGTATGTACTATATAATTAGATATTTCAATTCTTTTTTAATATTGTTTCTTATATCTTTTTAAATCGTGATTTATACTGTGAAGACTAAAAGTCTACATGACTAATCACATGTTCAAGGTAAGGATAAAGGTCTTATGAAAGATAAAGTGGATGATGAAGATGAAGAATATGATGATGTTGTGTAACATGCCCATCTTCAATAATAATGTGCCCATTTGATAGATGAATTTATGATTTTTTATGATGTAAAAATCATCAATTTTAATAATCAAGCTATTTCCACTTGGAATCTTAAAATTCTCAATCCAAACTTGAAATCTACATGCGATTTTACCCTAATACAGGATTTTATAACACTCAAAACAGACACCGGATCAAGGCTCTACGTAAATTTTTAGTTATTTTCAATTAAAATACGATAAACTTTAGACCTTAATAAATGCATGACCAGGTGTCCAATTGATGAACGGTCTGTGCCCCCACGACCAAGAAAACACCTTGGATATTTTTTCCGAAAGAAAATTTTCACAGTCACCAAGCACACCGACACGCATATCGAGGCTGATGCCCCAAAAAAGGGTCCCCATCCCAAAAAGATGTCGTTCACATACCTCGACGCCCATACAACGGCTACATAAGGATCAAAGGCTGACCGCCGTAGCGTACGGTCCCCACTAACCGACACATGGACACCTATGCGGCCACTAACCCGGAAGGTACATGCGTACCTCATCTTTTGCCCACGTATAGGCACATCCCTTTCCCCAGGCACCATCCCCAGACTCATGCAGCCCCATAGACTGGTGTACTTTCACCGTGCACGATGCCTTTGCATCCCGCTTTGCTTTCCCTTTCCCTGCACCCGTACCCTATAAACCCCTATATAAACCCCCTAGCACCCCCATGGTCGACACCCTATGCTGCCTGTACCTGACATTCTGTGGTGAGACTGCACCCGTACCCTATAAACCCCTATATAAACCCCCTAGCACCCCCATGGTCGACACCCTATGCTGCCTGTACCTGACATTCTGTGGTGAGACTGCACCCTGTCGTCCATACTCGACACTCTGTGCGCGACTATACCCAACAGCCCTCTACAACCCCTCTCCTAGTAAGCCTTTTTAGCCCATCTCCAAGCAAGCTTTGCATAATTGTTTTTCATCATCTCACCCTTGTGTTGAGTAGAGGGTGTCCTTAGCCTCTCTCTCTCTCTCTCTCTCTCTCTCTCTCTCTCTCTCTCCATGTGAATAGACTTAAGGGAGAACTCCCCCTCTCTCCCTGTAGGTGCAACCTTTTGCCTCAAATTCTAGTTTAAGGACACCTTTCCCTCCCCCCCCATTTGTAGTGACTTTAGTAAGGGCTCTTTGGCTCTTAGAGGTGGTTCCCACCTACTACGAGATTTATGCTCATAAAGTGAGCAAACGAACCTTCAATTTGTGATCTAACTGAAGCGTTAAGTTCACGGCAACGTGGGCTACGAGAAGGTGAATAGAATGGCTCCTCCTCGAAGACGCTAAAGTATCGCATCGAGAAGCATGCACGACGACTCTAGAGAAAATGTCTCGGATGCGGCCCCAACTCTCCCTTTGGGAATTTCACATGGAACTAATGGCCACGTTAGCTTAATAATTGTTTAAAAAGAAGTTTTTTATTGACTTGTAATGTTAACATTAATTATGTAAGAAAGAAGTTACTTTTCCTTGCTTTGAAAAAAAAACACCAAAATTCTTGTGAAATCGTTGCTTTCTCAAGAAACTGATGTTGTCTCTTATATCCTATGGTTTAGTTAATTAAATTGTATTGTTATCTTGATTAAGTTAAAAGTACAGGTACATCTTCTCCTTGCCTTAATGCTGACCCCATTTTCGTGCTATGTAGCTGGGCAGTGACGTTAGTGAGGTGAGTCGTCGGCCCAAGGTACATGGGAAGATGAGCCTCGCTGGTTTAGACGAGTATTATGATGCTGCCTAGTTTTGCGGCCCTAGACTAATGCGGTGAATAAGCCCACCCTAACATGTAAACATCCCTCTGAGGAGCAGGAGGATCAAGCGATGGATCTTGAGAGGGTGACAAGCCAGCTTAAGTCCTCACCAGCTCTGCTAATGTGACGAGATGTATGGTCTTGTAGGGATTGCCCAGTATATAGAGGCTGGAAGGCCGAATTCTAGATCATCGGCAGAATAAAGTAAAGGAATAAGAGAGCTTGGATCTGGCTATGGATAATTTTGAACATTGTATATATTTTTTAAAAATTCTTTGTTTGCTAGTAGTATTGTATCATTGTTAAAGGCTATTTAAACAAACAATGTGTAAGGTCATTAATTAAGGAACTTGCCTATATATGTCACCACACAGCATGGTAGGACTAATTAGAAAACAAAATTGATGTGTGAGTTGGGTGGAAAGTGGGAGGATGGAATGCCCTGACAGCACCATCCTATAGACAAGTGGACCCGATTAGTCGGGTAGCTTTCCAATCGATTAATTAAAAGTTCTGTGTTAGGTAAGTAGGTCCCTGGGCAACTCTACTCTATAGGACTAGGCCAACGGTTGTGCCTTGCATAGATGGGGAAAAAAGCATTGTTTCTAGGAATCAAGAATAGAGGCTACCCGATTTAAGGTCAGTCACTCTATGAGTGATTTGATTTTAAGAGTCATTTAGAAGACCACGCTCCCCCTATGCGATAGAACTAGGTCTTACCTATTAATCGTATCCTTGTATCTTTACATGGTCAAGGTGTCAATGAGTAGGAAATTTTTCTTGAGTTAGACTTAGTAGACTATCTTATGGTTTTCCCTATTTAGGAAGGGGGGGAACCTTACATGATGAAGGGGCAAAAGTGCTAAAGAAGGATACAACGAAGGAAAAGAAAAAAGAAAAGGCACAAGAGGAAAATGATGACTTTGATGTCTCTACATCAAAGTATGATGAAAACAATTCTAAGGATAGCATTCACAAGATTGAGACAACCCCAAAATTTGACGAAGTGGGTCATGCAGCAACACAAGCAGGGCACTCTTTTACTCATGATTCATTAGTTTCATTGTTAAATAGTTTGGATACTAACGTACATGATTTAGCTATACATCTAGAGATGCTTGGAAAGAAGTGAGGGGTTTGGTTATTACAGAGTTAAAATACTAACATAGATGAATAAGTTATGAATCCAGAAAAGCTTGGCAAGAGGTGAAGCACCAAATGCACCATTGCGATATAATAATCCACCTAGCCTACCCCAATCCAAATGAATTTGTCAGGTATGATTTTACTCATTATAGTAGTGATAATGTAATATATATGTGTACTGCATACACTTACAAAATGTACGCTTTGTAGGAGAGTCTCGTCGTACGCCCTCGATAGTAGTCCTCGATGCCTCGAGGACTACTGTGTGCTAGGTCCTCTACTGTTATAAAAGCCTTAGCACTAACATGTGTAATAATCAATTGTGAGCACATGTGTAAGGATTGTAAATGTGTGTCTTTTATATCTTATAATGGCAATTAATGTGTAACTCTTATCAACATGGTGTAGCAGAACATGATTCTCCAAAGATGAGAGAATTTGTTGAGCATCCTTTGAAGATAGGCCATGCAATTCAGAAGCTAGTATGCATTTTTGATAGGTTGCATATGGTGAAAGAGGGAAACTGGACCTTTAGTGTATTAAAGGTGTCAATACAAGCATAGCATGTGATTGTATTATAGTGAGGCTGCCCACAGGAGGTTCCATTTATGGCTACCCCGATGACATTGTCCCATCGTGGAATCTCTATACATGTGAGTGATGAGATGATTTTTCCATCATTAAGACGTTAAGGGTTGTTGTATATGCGTTGTGGTGTTGAGATGATTTTTCCATTATTAAGACCTTAAGTATTGTTGTGTATACATTGGGTGAAGATTCCGTTTTATGTTTATGCCACGTAGATGTAGAGGAGCCTTTATTGCTTCAGATTTGTGAGACCATCATAGAGAACAATGGCTCTATTATTGTCATTGGTTCTATGTATCAAGTGGAAACCATTATAGCGCAAGCCGAGCAAGTTGTCTTCTCCTTAGACACCCTAGTGAATGTGTGGTGTACAACGCAGATTAGAAAGGCGTGGATAAGAGGTATAAAATGTTGAAATATACAAGTGAATAGGGTGTGTGTGGGAACAAGCCCTTGGCTAGAGGCTGTAAAAGAGAATCTATAAATGTGAGAGAACCTGTGAAAAGGTGAGAAGAATCTACTGGGAGAGAATAAAGGGTAGCATGAGGAGATTTAGGAGGTGTGGAGATATTCTAGGAGAGGTGGAGAGAATCAAGCAAAAGAGGTGGAGTGAATCAAGCAAAAGAGGTGGAGTGAATCAAGGAGAAATCAGTGGGATTGGATGCTTGGATGTAAACTCTATAAATTGAGGCATTGGCCTAATGAGAATTTGCTGGGTTTTTTATTATCCATGCCTACATTAAGCTATCAGTTAATTGCTCACTAATCACATGTTAATTATCATCTAATCTCTTTGTTTTATCCAAATAAATGGTAAAAGAGAAATTTTTGGCATAATTCAAATTATGAGTATTTATCAAAAGTGGAATTTTAAGCATTATTAATTTTATTAGGAAATATGGGTAGAATTGATTTTTATAAATCCCATGAATATTTTCCTCAAAAAGAAGAATATTGAATATATTTTACTTGAGAAATTTGAGAAAGAATATGAAAATATCCATCAAGAAAACTTGGATAATTCTTATTCAAAAAAGAGAATCTGGAATCCTTGGGAAGATCGAGGATCCAATGAGTAGACAGAAGTTTAGAATTAATTCTCATTAAAAAAGCTTAAGGAATGAAAATACAATACTTAAATGCTCTTTCTGAGTTTTTACTATTCAATTTTGATAAGGTTTATTTTCTCTTTTTAAACCTTCAACAACACTCTGATATGTAGATTCAATGGGATCGAGAAAAAGTACCTTTAACTAGGCCAAGCAATTGGTAGAAACTTAGAAAAGTCCTATCGGTATCAAAAGTAAAAAACGGTGCTAAAAGTGGATGTGATAAGATGTGAATGTGACGTGATAAGATGTGAAGGTGATGTGAGGAGATGTGAGTGGATGTGATGAGATGTAAATGGATGTGAATGTGAATGTGATGATATATGAAAGGATGTGATGTGATGTAAATGGATGAGAATGAGATGTGATGTGATAGGTGTGCATTTGAATGAATGGATGGATGTGGATATATGTGAATGTGAATGAATAAATGGATGTGGATGAATGTGATGAGCTGTGAATGGATGTGGTGTGATATGGATAGATGTGGATGTAATGTGGATGGAATGGATGTGATGTGATGTGGATGGATGTGAATGAGATATGATAAGATGAGAATGGATGTGACGAGATGTGAATGAATGTGGGATGTAAATGGGTGTGATGGATGTGATGAGATGTGAATGGATGTGATGTGATGTGGATCTGGTTAGATATGAATGGATGAGATATGATGTGGATAGATGAGATGTGATGTGATGTGGACTTACGTAGATGTAAATGGATGTGAAGTAATGTAATAGATGTGAACGTGATGTGATGATATGTGGATGGATTGGATATGAATGAATATAGATGGATGTGATGTGATATAAATGAATATAGATGGATGTGATGTGATATAAATGGATGAGATGTGATATAAATGGATGAGATGTGATGTGGATATGTTGTGATGTGATGTGATGAGGATAGATGTGGATAGATGTGATGAGATGTAATATGATGTGATTAGATGAGAATGGATGAAGACGATGAGCATACATATATCTAGATGTGGAATAAACAATGTGAATTGATGTAGAAGAATGTGGAATAACGAGAAATGATGTGGAACAATGTGGAAAGATGAGAGTTCGTTAGAAACTGTATTTATGACCTGTTTTTAACTCACTATTTTATTTCAAGAATGCTGGGGAAGCATTTTGACCATCTTGTGAATGAGGTCGTGGAGACCTAAGTGATAAATTTGCAATAACTGACGGAGAGTCAATGGAGGACGTCTCGTGTAGCAAGGTCGGCCGAGGTCTTGACTCTAGCCTCGGTTCGGTTTAAATGGTGAGCTTCTAGTACGGTGGATGAGGGACCAAGGAAGCGGCCTATGAGTGAAGCGCTATGTGACCTGTAAAGGAGCCTAGAGGGTGTTGACCATATGGTGCTCGGGCTCTGGGGTCGCCGAAGATACCCACGCGTGCATCGGGGAAGAAAATGGAATAAGGAGTTAGAGTTGTTTTCTGAACTCGGGTATGGATCTGGTTGATTGGCCTTACTGGTCCTCAACGGATGAGTCCATGACTCTTTTATATGGATCTGTTGGTTGATCTTGCTGATCTTCAACGGAGAGTCCATTTGGATTTTTCTTATGTGATTATACTTTCAGGTACTATGAGCTAGGAACTATTGAAAAGGCCCCTGAGTGAACAGGTGGTGAGCGTTCTGGTTGCCAATGATGCCATAGGTACACCGATGAAGGAATGATTGGAAATTAGAATTCAAGCTAGATATTTTGGAGGATTATGATCAGTGATACTATGGTTTCATTAAAAGATTCTTTTAAAGACAACTGAATATGTGAAACAGGCAATTTCATATTGGGTGTGTAAGTGGTGTGACTATCTTGAAGTTTGCTCTTGAAGCGTCGGCTAGGGGGGCCTAGGAACTCTTTTCCCTGGTACCCGGGGCAAAACATAACCAAATTTCTAAATGGATCCTATCACTACAGTGGTTGGCGGTTGGCTAACGCATGGGATTGTTGGATGGGGTTAGTAGGCTGGACTGATGGATCCCTAAAATGAGACTCAATTCTGTTAAGTTACGATAGTTGAAGTAAATCTTGGATAACCCTTGTTCTATGGAAAAGAATCAACGACTGTGCCTCTTGATGAGGAAAAAAGCATTGGTCTCTATGATCCAAGTGTAAGTCTCTTCCTTGATCTGATCATGTGACTTATGGGTTCGATCAGATTAGTTTAGTTAGTTAAGACCTCGACTACGTTAGAATAAAATATCCTGGAGGAATTACCTGCATCTGCGCTATTGGGAAAGGGAAGTTTTTCCAGGTTTGTTTTTGGAAGAATCGAGGGATTAGTCTCTTATCTGGATATCTATGGGTGAGGCCCCGAGTGAGAGGCTTTTCCCTGCACAAGAAGTGCTACTTTCATTTGCTAGCACCCCGGAATTCGTTGCGCGGAGGGGGCTAGGATCTTTCAGAACAACTAAGAGTGTCGTACGATAGACCACATAATACAAAGGTGGAAGTAGAATTACCTTGAGAGGAGTCCAAATTGGTGTTAATTGCCATAGATTTAACTCAAGAGGAGGAGACAAAGCTTGTAGAAATTCTCAAGGAATACAAATATATGCTTGGAGCTATGCATGATTCCTCCAGAAGTTTGCTAGCACATGATTCCTCCAGAAGTTTGCTAGCACATGATTCCTCCAGAAGTTTGCTAGCACATGATTCCTTTGGTGGATGGTGGTGCTAGGCTCCTTAAATAAAGACCATACACATATAATGAAACTTACTCCAAAGCAATCAAAGATGAATTTGACAGACTTATCAATGTAGGTTTCATTTATGAGATTGAGCACATAGATTAGGTATCTCTAGTCATCATCGTACCCAATAAGAATGGAAAGATTCATGTGTGTTAACTTGAAAAAGGTAAATGTAACCATGGTAAGCCATACACTGAACATGTTCTTGAAAGAGTAGAAGGAAAAGAAGCCTATAGCTTCTTGGATTGAGTTTCTTGAGTACAACCAAGTATCCATAGACTCAAAGGACCAATGCAAAATAGCATTCGCTCTACTAAATGGGGAACATTTTCATATAAAGTAATGTTGTTTGGTTTAACCAATGTGCCAGCTACATTTTAAAGGCTTATTTGTACAACAAGGATTTCATAAGGAAATTCTTAGAGATCTTCATGGATGATCTCTATGTAAACTCCAAGTTGACAAGAGCACATACCCCATCTGAGGCTAGTGTTGAAAATGTATTAATAATATAGACTATACCTGAACCCAAGTTCATGGTGAGCTAGGGTCTAATAACAGAATCTCCACAGAGATGAAGGAGAGATTCAAGTGATTATAGATCTCAAAAGACCCAAAACATCGAAAGCGGTCTACAGATTCATGGAGTCATACATAGGGTATTATAAACACTTCATATTTATGTATGAAAAAATTACAAGACCACTATATGCCCTGTTATATGCTTTGTGTGGACTGAGGAGTGTGAAGAGTCATTCCATAAGCTCAAGGAGGCCTTAATAGTAGCTTCGATTCTCAAAGCACCAAGATGAGATGTCATCTTCCATGTATATATAGATGCATCAGCTTATACTATAGGATGCATACTAGCTTAAATTGGTAAAAAGAACATGCACTTTCCTATCACTTACTCCAGTAGACAACTCAATGATCCTGAAAAGGAACTATACCACAATAGAGAGGAAAGGCTTAGCAATGGTCTATGTAGTTAAGAAGTTTTGCTATTATCATTTGGCAAATGAATTTATATACTTTGTAGACCAAGGTGGGATGTCATCTTCCATGTATACATGGATGCATCAGCGTATACTATAGAATGCATAGTGGATTAACCTAGTAAAAACAACATGGACTTTCCTATCACTTATAGCAGTAGAGAACTTAATGATCATGGAAGTCGCCTATACTACCATAGAGAGGAAAGGCTTAGCAATGGTTTATGTTGTTAAGAAGTTTCACTATTATCTTTTGGCGAATGAATTTATATTCTTTATGACTACCATCAGGCTTTGCTCTACCTTATGAAAAAACCATGCACTGTAGGGTGAATTACTTGGTGGTTATTACTCTTCTTGAGTTTGATTTCACGATGTTAGTTTGTAAAGGAACATTGTATGTGTTAGAGCTGATCACCTGTCCAAATTTTCCAACATGGAGGGACCAAGAAGGGTCGAGGATGATCTTTCAGATGTGTCCCTATTTCAAATATGCTTAGTACCAAGGTGGAGTTATGAGATTGTGGAATATTTAAGCAATGGACTTCCCTTAGATGAGACCATGTCCCTAAGAAAGAAATGCTAGTTAGTAAAGGTGATAGTCCCCTACACTCTCATTTTCTAAAAACTCTACAGAAAAGGGAAAGATAAGGTCTATAGACAAGTATATTAATGTTCTAGGAGCAATCTCACACAGGAGATGCTGGAGGGAACTTCGGAGGAGGCATCACAGCAAGAAAAGTCCTATATACAAGACTATAGTGGCCAACACTCTTCGATGATGGAATGGAATATCTTAAACATTATGATGAGTGTCAACACTTTTCCCCAACATCCCCTACAAAAGGATAGAATGCCTTTACAACCAATCATGTTTATAAGCAAGGAAAAAATTAGGGGTTATTTTTACCCCAAGGGATATTTTAGAGGGGTCTTTGATATTGTCGGGCTGCACCATAAACTTTTAAAGAAAAATCACCCAATTTTTTAGTTTTTAGTGGGTTTTGGAGATAAGTTGCCAAAAATACACTATAAACTACCATATAAGATATAAAATTTCAAATATTTGCCCACGTTTTCTAAAGTTTTAGGTTCATATATAAAAATATTCACCAATGTTAAGGATAACATGCTACCTTGCACACAAGAAAGAAAGAGGAGAAGAGAGACACATGCAAGGGTCGAGTCGGTATAAGATTCCTCCCTTCGACTTTTGAGGTGTACAGGTGTAAGAACCTCCCCTTATGATCTTATAATTATTCCCCTCTCTGAAATAAAAGAAAGATCCTGTTTTACCCTGTTTTGGCTTAGAGAGAGAAAATGTTTAGAGAGAGGTAATTCAAAATTGAGATATTTTTGGACATAAAAATCCTCCTAGTGTCTAAAATGGTTTCCCCTGAAACAGATATTCAAAAAGAAATTTCCAATGTGCAATTGGAATAAATTGAAATTAGGTAAAAAAAGGCCTTAGCCTAAGGGTCCAAATTTTCTGAAATTTTTAAATTAAGGTTCCTATGGACCAATTAGATTAATCCAAATGTAGGGAGGAAATAAATGAAAGAATAAAACAAAATCCCCCAAAAATGAGTAAATGCTCACATAAGATGAAAAGTTGACTAAGGACAAGGTTATTAGTTAAAAAAGAAGAGATATTTAGAAGAAATGATGCATTTTTGACACCTCAGTAGTGTGGGGAATTCCCCTCATGAAGGAGGCGCCTATTTCACATGTGTGGTTGAGTTTTAAACTCACAAATAATGAGAAATTTTCATCTCTCCTCTCTCTTGCTTCAACTAGATCCAAAAAGTAAGCTAAACTGACCTAAAAATGGTCAAAAATTGACCAAACTGATCTGAAAAATTCTAGAATCAGTTTGCCTGGTTAGAGGCTCACTTTTTCCTATAAATGAAGCTTCCCCCTTGTAAATGGTTAATAGTGTTTTATGCACTGTTACTCTACTCCTCTCCCCAGAGCCAAAAACAGTGAATTCATTTGATAATTCATTTGTTTTTGACCATTTCCTCTTGAAAAGAATTGGTGGCCACTCTTGTTGCAAACAAGAGTAGATCCTTCAAACCATCAAGCCAAAGGAAAGCTCACAAAACTCCTAGTAAGTTAGAAATTCTACTTTTTCTTATTCTATTTTATGGTTTTCTGATTTTTGCTTTCTTTAAAATGAAAATGGATGTTATGCCTTGCTTAGAAAGGCTTTTCTCCTTCTCTTCATTATTGAATTTAGCCTTTCTTTATCCTAGATGTGTAATCAAATTGATGGAATCAAACTTTAAATATTGTTTACTCTTAATAAAGTGAAAATTGATTAGATTAGAATGATTTAAATCATCTTGGATAATTTCTAGTAAATTTTAGAGTGAAAAATTTAAAAAATGGCCAGCCATACAAAGGAGGTTATGGCAAAATTTTCTTAAATTTGGTGAAGTAAGTTTTATCTTTTTATTATTCAAAAAGAGTAATCCCCACCGCTTGTGTATTCTAAAAGTGTTATTTTTATTCTATGGATAGAAAAATGCATATTAGAAATATTTTTATTTTAAAAGTGTTATTTTCATTAGAATTAATTTCTATGCATAGAAAGATGCATATTGGGAATATTTTAATTATAAAAGTGTTACTTTCATCAAAATTGATTTTTATGCATAAATAGATGCATAATGTTTTTTTAATTATTAAAGTGTTACTTTCATCAAAATTGATTTTTATGCATAAATAGATGCATAAAAGAATTTTTTTATTATAAAAGTGTTACTTTCATCAAAATTATTTTTTATGCATAAATAGATGCATAAAAGATTTTTTTATTATAGAAGCGTTACTTTCATCAAATTTTGATCTTATGCATAGAAAGATGCATAAAGAAATTTATTTTTATTTCAAAAGAGTTACTCTCATCAATTTTGATTTTATGCGTAGAAAGATGCATAAAGAAATTTATTTTTATTTCAAAAGAGTTACTCTCATCAATTTTGATTTTATGCATAGAAAGATGCATAAAGAAATTTATTTTTATTTCAAAAGAGTTACTCTCATTAGATTTGATTTTATGCATATAGAAAGATGCATAAAGAAATTTATTTTTATTTCAAAAGAGTTACTCTCATCAATTTTGATTTTATGCATAGAAAGATGCATAAAGAAATTTATTTTTATTTCAAAAGAGTTATTCTCATCAATTTTGATTTTATGCATAGAAAGATGCATAAAGAAATTTATTTATATTTCAATAGATTTATTCTAATAAATTTTGATCTTATGCATAGAAAGATGCATTAAGAAATTTATTTTTATTTCAAAAGAGTTATTTTCATTAAAATTGAATTTATGCCTAGAAAGATGCATAAAAGATTTATTTTTATTTCGAAAGTGTTATTCTCCTTAAAATTGAATTTATGCATAAATAGATGCATAAACGGATTTTTATAAAAGTGTTATTTCCCACTGAAGTTGTTCCTATGCATAAATAGATGCGTAAAGAATCTTTAAATCAAAAATAAGAATTCTCATACATTTTATAAATAGATGTGATATGAATTAGATAAATGTGAATGAATGGATGTGATGTCATGTGAATCAGGATGTAAATGAATGATATAGGATGTGAATGAATGTGTTAGCATGTGAATCGGGATGTGAATGAATGATATAGGATGTGAATGAATGTGTTAGCATGTGAATCGGGATGTGAATGAATGTGTTAGCATGTGAATCGGGATGTGAATGAATGATAACGGATGTGAATGGATGTGATGTGGTGTGAATCAGATAAATGTGAATGAATGGATGTGATGTCATGTGAATCAGGATGTAAATGAATGATATAAGATGTGAATGAATGTGTTAGCATGTGAATCAAGATGTGAATGAATGATATAGGATGTGAATGAATGTGTTAGCATGTGAATCGGGATGTGAATGAATGATAGAGGAAGTGAATCGGGATGTGAATGAATTATAAGAGATGTGAATGGATGTGAGTGATGTGAATCAGATAAATGTGAATGAATAGATGAGATGTGATGTCATGTGAATCAGGATGTAAATGAATGATATAGGATGTGAATGAATGTGTTAGCATGTGAATCCGGATGTGAATGAATGATATAGGATGTGAATGAATGTGTTAGCATGTGAATCGGGATGTGAATGAATGATATAGGATGTGAATCAGGATGTGAATGAATGATAAGAGATGTGAATGGATGTGATGTGATGTGAATCAGATAAATGTGAATGAATAGATGAGATGTGAAGTCATGTGAATCAGGATGTAAATGAATGATATAGGATGTGAATGAATGCGTTAGCATGTGAATCGGGATGTGAATGAATGATATAGGATGTGAATGAATGTGTTAGCATGTGAATCGGGATGTGAATGAATGATATAGGATGTGAATCGGGATGTGAATGAATGATAAGGGATGTGAATGGATGTGATGTGATGTGAATCAAATAAATGTGAATGAATGGATGTGATGTCATGTGAATCAAGATGTAAATGAATGATATAGGATGTGAATGAATGTGTTAGCATGTGAATCGGGATGTGAATGAATGATATAGGATGTGAATGAATGTGATAGCATGTGAATCGGGATATGAAAGAATGGTAAGGGATGTGAATGGATGTGATGTGATGTGAATCGGGATGTGAATGAACGATAAGGGATGTAAATGAACGATAAGGGATGTGAATGAATGTTTTAGCATGTGAATCGAGATGTGAATGAATGAGATGTGAATGAATGAGATGTGATGTGAAATGGATGTGATAAGATGCGATGTAAACTGGATAGATGTTAATGTATATGAAGTGATGAGATGTATGGGTAGATGCAAGTGGATGAGATCTGATGAGAATAAATGAGGAAATAAGTGATGAGATAGAAAAAGATGTGATTAGATGAGAATGGGAATACTTATGAAATGATGTGGATTGATGTGTGGTTAATGTGGATTGACGTGAATGGATGTATGGATGATGTGGGTTGATGTGTGGATAATGTGGATTGACGTGAATGGATGTATGGATGATGTGGGTTGATGCGTGGATAATGTGGATTGACGTGAATGGTGGATGTATGGATGATGTGGATTGGATAATGTGGATTGATGTGGATGGATGTATGGAAGATGTGGATGGATGTATGGATAATGGATTGATGTGGATGGATGTATGGAAGATGTGGATGGATGTATGGATAATGTAGATTGATGTGAATGGATGTATGGATGAAGTGGATTGACATATGGATTGATGTGGATGGATGTATGGAAGATGTGGATGGATGTGTGGATAATGTGGATTGATGTATGGATATGTGGATTGATGTGGATTGATGTGGATGGATGTATGGATGATGTGGATTGATGTATGGATGATGTGGATTGATGTATGGATATGTGGATTGATGTGGATTGATGTATGGATGATGTGGATTGATGTATGGATGATGTGGATGGATGTATGGAAGATGTGGATGGATGTGTGGATAATGTGGATTGATGTGGATAATGTGGATTGATGTGTGGATAATGTGGATTGATGTGGATGGATGTATGGATGATGTGGATGGATGTATTGATGACGTGGATTGATGTGTGGATGATGCAATTGGATGTGATTTGATGTGGGAATGATGTGATGTGATGAAGAAAATAAATTGTGGGAAGATGAGAAAAGATGGGGACTAATGTGAAAGGATGTGGAGTGATGAGAAAAGATGGAAATATTGTTGGAACTGTATTTGTATGTGAAATCTGTTTTTAAATGACTATTTTATGTCAAGAATACTGGGGAAGCATTTTGACCGTCTTGCGAATGAGGTCGTGGAGACCTATCTTTTAAAGTTGCAACTGCTTTGACAGAGAGTCAACGGAGGATGTCTTGCGTAGCAAGGTCGGTCGAGGTCTTGACCAGCCCTCGGTTTGATTTAAATGGTGAGGTTCCGGTATAGTGGATGAGGGACCAAGGAAGTGGCCTATGAGTGAAGCGCTAGGTGACCTGCGAAGGATCCTAGAGGGTGCTGACCATACGGTGCTCGGGCTCTAGGTCACCGAAGATACCCACACGTACGTCGGGGAAGATATTGAAACAAGGAGTAAGAGTTGTTTTCTGAATTCGGGCATGGATCTGGTTCATTGGCCTTGCTGGTCCTCAACGGATGAGTCGATTGCTCTTTTATATGGATCTGTTGGTTGATCTTGCTGATCTTCAACGGAGACTCCTTTTTGGTTAAAGTGAATACTTGCCGGTTACTATGAGTCGATGGCTCTTTTATATGGATCTGTTGGTTGATCTTGCTGATCTTCAACGGAGACTCCATTTTTGTTAAAGTGAATACTTGCTGTGGTTACTAAGACCTAGGAACTATCGGAAAGGCCCCTCAGTGGACAGGGGGTGAGCGTTCTGGTTGCCAATGATGCCATAGGTACACCGATGAAGGAATGTTTGGAAAAAAGGATTCAACTGGATAATTATAGGATTATGATGAGTGACACGATGGTTTCATTAAATGATTGTTTTAAAGACTGTTGAATATGTGAAAAAGGTGTTAAAAATACAAGTGAATAGGGTTTGTGCGGGAACAAGCCCTTGGTTAGAGGCTGTAAAAGAGAATGTGTAAATGTGAAAGAACTTGTGAAAAGGTGAGAAGAATCTACTGGGAGGGAATAAAGGGTAGCATGAGAAGATTTAGGAAGTGTGGAGATATTCTGGGAAGTGTGGAGATATTCTAGGAGATATTCTGGGAAAAGTGAAGAGGTGGAGAGAATCAGGGAAAAGAGGTGGAGTGAATCATGGAGAAATCAGTGGGATTAGATGCTTGATGTAAACTCTATAAATTGAGACATTGCCCTAATGAGAATTTGCTGGTTTTTGAGTATCCATGCCTACATTAATCTATTTGTTAATTACCCACTAATTATGTCTTAATTATTTACTAATCACTTTATTAATGATGTTGATTCTAGTGTTTGATCCACCATAGCTCATCACATTGCTCAAATTTCAACATGGTATCAGAGCCATGCTTAGAATCCATCAGGTTTATGAGCCCATTATTTAATTAATCAAGATTAGTAGATAATTAGAAAATAATCAAAATTTTAGTTATTTTTCACTTCACTTCTGTACCCCCAGCCAGTGGAGGATCTCATTCACCTTGCACACTCACATTTAGCTTAAACCATTCTAGCATATGGTAGCCAACCCACTTGCCTTCAAGCTCATCAAATCGGCGCAGCAATGAACGAGTCCGTGTGATGATGTTCGTAGGTGGAATGACGTTAATGACTTCAGCAAATCACTATGAGATTAGTGGATTGTGCTGACAAATTGCTGCTATTAACACTTGACCCAGTGGATCAAGTTAAGGGATGTCAAATTAAAAATCTGTATAATTGAAAATTTCCATGAAGGACTGTTTAGATAGAAATTTTGGTCTAATGGACCATTATTGTGATAAGGATTGAATGTTACGATGTGAGTGAATTATTATCTGATGATGACTTTTATATAAGAGATCTTTATCCCAGGATTCTGTTGGGTTCACCAGACTATAAGGAACCCCAGAATCAGTTGGATCTTAAGGAAAAGAGTTCTCCTCTAATTTTGGGAGATGAGGGTAGGATGTAAGATTCCTCCCTCCGACTTTTGAGGTGTGCAGGTATAAGAACCTCCCCTTCTGATCTTATAATTATTCCCCTCTCTGAAATAAAAGAAAGATCATGTTTTACCCTGTTTTGGCCTAGAGAGAGAAAATATCTAGAGGGAGGTAATTCACAATTAAGATATTTTTAGATATAAAAATCCTCCTAGTGTCTAAAATGGTTTCCCCTGAAACAGATATTCAAAAAGAAATTTCCAATGTGCAATTGGAATAAATTGAAATCAGGTAAAAAGGACCTTAGCCTAAGTGTCCAGATTTTTTGAAATTTTTGAATTAAGGTTCCTATGGACCAATTAGATTAATCCAAATGTAGGGAGGAGATAAATGGAAGAATAAAAGAAAATCCCCCAAAAATGAGTAAATGCTCACATAAGATGAAGAGTTGACTAAGGACAAGGTTATTAGTTAAAAAAGAAGAGATATTTAGAAGAAATGATGCATTTTTGACAACTCAGTGTGGGGAATTCCCCTCATGAAGGAGGCTCCTATTTCACATGTGTGGTTGAGTTTTAAGCTCACAAATAATGAGAAATTTTTATCTCTCCTCTCTCCTGCTTCAACTAGATCCAAAAAGTAAGCTAAACTGACCTAAAAATGGTCAAAAATTGACCAAACTGATCTGAAAAATTCTAGAATCAGTTTGCTTGGTTAGAGGCTCACTTTTTCCTATAAATGAAGCCTCCCCCTTTGTAAATGGTTAATAGTGTTTTATGCACTGTTACTCTACTCCTCTCCCCAGAGCCAAAAACAGTGAATTCATTTGATAATTCATTTGTTTTTGACCATTTCCTCTTGAAAAGAATTGGTGGCCACTCTTGTTGCAAACAAGAGTAGATCCTTCAAACCATCAAGCCAAAGGAAAGCTCACAAAACTCCTAGTAAGTTAGAAATTCTACTTTTTCTTATTCTATTTTATGGTTTTCTGATTTTTGCTTTCTTTAAAATGAAAATGGATGTTATGCCTTGCTGGAAAGGCTTTCCCCCTTCTCTTCATTATTGAATTTAGCCTTTCTTTATCCTAGATGTGAAATCAATTTGATGGAATTAAACTTTTCATATTGTTTACTCTTAATAAAGTGAAAATTGATTAGATTAGAAAGATTTAAATCATCCTCGATAATTTCTAGTAAATTTTAGAGTGAAAAATTTAAAAATTGGCCAGCCATACAAAGGAGGTTATGGCAAAATTTTCTTAAATTTGGTAAAGTAAGTTTTATCTTTTTATTATTCAAAAAGAGTAATCCCCACCGCTTCTGTATTCTAAAAGTGTTATTTTTATTCTATGCATAGAATAAAAATGCATATTAGAAATATTTTTATTATAAAAGTGCATAATAAAAATATTTCTAATATGCATAGAAAAATGCATATTAGAAATATTTTTATTATAAAAGTGTTATTTTCATTAGAATTAATTTCTATGTATAGAAAGATGCATATTGGGAATATTTTGATTATAAAAGTGTTACTTTCATCCAAATTGATTTTTATGCATAAATAGATGCATAAAAGAATTTTTTTATTATAAAAGTGTTACTTTCATCAAAATTGATTTTTATGCATAAATAGCTGCATAAAAGAATTTTTTACTATAAAAGTGTTACTTTCATTAAAATTAAATTTATGCATAAATAGATGCATAAAAGATTTCTTTTAATTATAAAAGCGTTACTTTCATCAAATGTTGATCTTTTGCATAGAAAGATGCATAAAGAAATTTATTTTTATTTCAAAAGAGTTACTCTCAGTTTGATTTTAAACATAGAGAGATGCATAAAGAATTTTTTTTAATTTCAAAAGTGTTACTCTCATCAATTTTGATCGTATGCATAGAAAGATGCATAAAGAAATTTATTTTTATTTCAAAAGAGTTATTCTCATCAATTTTGATCTTATGCATAGAAAGATACATAAAGAAATTTATTTTTATTTCAAAAGAGTTATTCTCATCAATTTTGATCTTATGCATAGAAACATGCATAAAGAAATTTATTTTTATTTCAAAAGAGTTGTTCTCATTAAAATTGAATTTATGCATAAAAAGATGCATAAAAGATTTATTTTTATTTCGAAAGTGTTATTCTCCTTAAAATTGAATTTATGCATAAATAGATGCATAAACGGATTTTTATAAAAGTGTTATTTCCCATTGAAGTTGTTCTTATGCATAAATAGATGCGTAAGAATCTTTATATCAAAAATAAGAATTCTCTTACATTCTATAAATAGATGTGATATGAATCAGATAAATGTGAATGAATGGATGTGATGTCATGTGAATCAGGATGTAAATGAATCATATAGGATGTGAATGAATGTGTTAGCATGTGAATCGAGATGTGAATGAATGATATAGGATGTGAATGAATGTGTTGGCATGTGAATCGAGATGTGAATGAATGATATAGGATGTGAATCGTTATGTGAATGAATGATAAGGAAAGTGAATGGATGTGATGTGATGTGATGTGAATCAGATAAATGTGAATAAATGGATGTGATGTCATGTGAATCAGGATGTAAATGAATGATATAGGATGTGAAGGAATGTGTTAGCATGTGAATCGGGATGTGAATAAATGATATAGGATGTGAATGAATGTGTTAGCATATGAATGAATGATAAAGGATGTGAATCGAAATGTGAATGAATGATGAGGGATGTGAATGGATGTGATGTGATGTGAATTAGATAAAGGTGAATGAATAGACGAGATGTGATGTCATGTGAATCAGGATGTAAATGAATGATATAGGATGTGAATGAATGTGTTAGCATGTGAATCGGGATTTGAATGAATGATATAGGATGTGAATCGGGATGTGAATGGATGTGATGTGATGTGAATCAGATAAATATGAACGAATAGATGAGATGTGATATCATGTGAATCAGGATGTAAATGAATGATATAGGATGTGAATGAATGTGTTAGCATGTGAATCGAGATGTAAATTGATTTTTATTCATAAATAGATGCATAAAAGAATTTTTTTATTATAAAAGTATTACTTTCATCAAAATTGATTTTTATGCATAAATAGCTGCATAAAAGAATTTTTTACTATAAAAGTGTTACTTTCATTAAAATTAAATTTATGCATAAATAGATGCATAAAAGATTGCTTTTAATTATAAAAGCGTTACTTTCATCAAATGTTGATCTTTTGCATAGAAAGATGCATAAAGAAATTTTTTTTTATTTCAAAAGAGTTACTCTCAGTTTGATTTTAAACATAGAGAGATGCATAAAGAATTTTTTTTTATTTCAAAAGTGTTACTCTCATCAATTTTGATCTTATGCATAGAAAGATCCATAAAGAAATTTATTTTTATTTCAAAAGAGTTATTCTCATCAATTTTGATCTTATGCATAAAGAAATTTATTTTTATTTCAAAAGAGTTATTCTCATCAATTTTGATCTTATGCATAGAAAGATGCATAAAGAAATTTACTTTTATTTCAAAAGAGTTATTCTCATTAAAATTGAATTTATGCATAAAAAGATGCATAAAAGATTTATTTTTATTTTCGAAAGTGTTATTCTCCTTAAAATTGAATTTATGCATAAATAGATGCATAAACGGATTTTTATAAAAATGTTATTTCCCATTGAAGTTGTTCTTATGCATAAATAGATGCGTAAGAATCTTTATATCAAAAATAAGAATTCTCTTACATTCTATAAATAGATGTGATATGAATCAGATAAATGTGAATGAATGGATGTGATGTCATGTGAATCAGGATGTAAATGAATCATATAGGATGTGAATGAATGTGTTAGCATGTGAATCGAGATGTGAATGAATGATATAGGATGTGAATGAATGTGTTAGCATGTGAATCGAGATGTGAATAAATGATATAGGATGTGAATCGTTATGTGAATGAATGATAAGGGAAGTGAATGGATGTGATGTGATGTGATGTGAATCAGATAAATGTGAATGAATGGATGTGATGTCATGTGAATCAGGATGTAAATGAATGATATAGGATATGAAGGAATGTGTTAGCATGTGAATCGGGATGTGAATAAATGATATAGGATGTGAATGAATGTGTTAGCATGTGAATGAATGATAAAGGATGTGAATCGAAATGTGAATGAATGATGAGGGATGTGAATGGATGTGATGTGATGTGAATTAGATAAATGTGAATGAATAGACGAGATGTGATGTCATGTGAATCAGGATGTAAATGAATGATATAGGATGTGAATGAATGTGTTAGCATGTGAATCGAGATTTGAATGAATGATATAGGATGTGAATCGGGATGTGAATGGATGTGATGTGATGTGAATCAGATAAATATGAATGAATAGATGAGATGTGATATCATATGAATCAGGATGTAAATGAATGATATAGGATGTGAATGAATGTGTTAGCATGTGAATCGAGATGTGAATGAATGATATAGGATGTGAATAAATGTGTTAGCATGTGAATCGGGATGTGAATGAATGATATAGGATGTGAATGAATGTGATAGCATGTGAATCGGGAGGTGAATGAATGATAAGGGATGTGAATGGATGTGATGTGATGTGAATGAACGATAAGGGACGTGAATGAATGTGTTAGCATGTGAATCGGGATGTGAATGAATGAGATGTGATGTGAAATGGATGTGATAAGATGCGATGTAAACTGGATAGATGTTAATGTATGTGAAGTGATGAGATGTATGGGTAGATGCAAGTGGATGAGATCTGATGTGAGGATAAATGAGGAAATAAGTGATGAGATAGAAAAAGATGTGATTAGATGAGAATGTGAATACTTATAAAATGATGTGGATTGATGTGTGGGTAATGTGGATTGACGTGAATGGATGTATGGATGATGTGGGTTGATGTGTGGAGAATGTGGATTGACGTGAATGGATGTATGGATGATGTGGGTTGATGTGTGGATAATGTGGATTGACGTGAATGGATGTATTTATGATGTGGATTGATGTGTGGATAATGTGGATTGATGTGGATGGATGTATAGATGATGTGGATTGACGTGTGGATTGATGTGGATGGATGTATGGAAGATGTGGATGGATGTGTGGATAATGTGGATGGATGTATGGATGATGTGGATTGATGTGGATGGATGTATGGATGATGTGGATTGACGTGTGGATTGATGTGGATGGATGTATGGAAGATGTGGATGGATGTGTGGATAATGTGGATTGATGTGGATGGATGTATGGATGATGTGGATTCATGTGGATGATGTGGATGGATGTATGGATGATGTGGATTGATGTGTGGATGATGCGATTGGATGCGATTTGATGTGGGAACGATGTGATGTGATGGGGATCGATGAAGAAAACAAATTGTGGGAAGATGAAAAAAGATGGAGACTAATGTGAAAGGATGTGGAGTGATGAGAAAGGATGTGGAGAGATGGAGACTAATGTGAAAGGATGTGGAGAGATTGGGGCTAATGTGAAAGGATGTGGAGTGATGAGAAAAGATGTAAATATTGTTAGAACTATATTTGTATGTGAAATCTCTTTTTAAATGACTGTTTTATGTCAAGAATGTTGGGGAAGCATTTTGACCATCTTGTGAATGAGGTCGTGGAGACCTATCTATTAAAGTTTCAACTGCTGAGATGGAGTGTCAACGGAGGACGTCTCATGTAGCAAGGTCGGTCTTGACCAGCCCTCGGTTTGATTTAAATGGTGAGCTTCCGGTATAGTGGATGAGGGACCAAGGAAGCAACCTATGAGTGAAGCGCTAGGTGACATGCAAAGGATCCTAGAGGGTGCTGACCATACGGTCCTCGGGCTCTGGGTCACCGAAGATACCGACACGTACGTCGGGGAAGATATTGGAACAATTAGTAAGAGTTGTTTCTGAATTCGGGCATGGATCTGGTTGATTGGCCTTGCTGGTCCTCAATGGATGAGTCCATGGCTCTTTTATATGGATCTGTTGGTTGATCTTGCTGATCTTCAACGGAGACTCCGTTTTTGTTGAAGTGAATACTTGCCGGTTACTATGAGCTAGAGGGGGTGAGCGTTCTGGTTGCCAATGATGCCATAGGTACACCGATGAAGG
The DNA here is from genome assembly GCF_041138505.1 of Cibotium barometz. Lineage (NCBI taxonomy): Eukaryota > Viridiplantae > Streptophyta > Polypodiopsida > Cyatheales > Cibotiaceae > Cibotium > Cibotium barometz. The sequence goes on along the minus strand of NC_141072.1, from coordinate 17,741,688 downwards.
AATGTTTTCAAATAAGTATTCAACTGGATAATTAGAGGATTATGATCAGTGACACTATGGTTTCATTAAATGATTGTTTTAAAGACTGTTGAATCTGTGAAAAAGGCAATTTCATATTGGGTGTGTAAGTGGTGTGACTAGTTTTAAGTTTGCATAAATATCCGGCTAGGGGGCCTGGGAACTCTTTTTCCTGGTACCCTGGAAACCCTAACCAAATTCTTAATTGGATCCCATCACTACAGTGGTTGGGCGATTGTCTAACCCATGGGACTGGATGGGGTTAGGCTGGACTCCTAAATTGAGACTCAATTCTGTTCTGGTTCGATAGATGAAGTAAATCCCGGACAAAAATTGTTCTATGGAAAAGAATCAACGGCTGTGCCTCTTAATAAGGAAAAAAGCATTGGTCTCTATGATCCAAGTACAATCTTGTCCCTGATCTGGCTATGGGACTTACGGGGACGGTCAGATCAGTTCAGTTAGTTAAGGCTGTTGACTACGTTAGAGAAAAGTTATCCTGGAGGAATCGCCCGTGCTTTTCGGGCAAGGAAAGTTTTTCCGGGTTCAGTTTTCGAAGAACCGATGGATTAGTCTCTTGTCCGGATATCCGTGGCGAGGCCCCGAGTGTGGGACCCTATCCCACGCAAGAAGTGCTACTTCCGCTGCTAGCACCCCTGAATTCGTTGCACGGTGGGGATAGAGACCTCACAGCTGGTATCAGAGTGAATTGGCTAATGAGGATCAACTGAGAAGCCAAAAATGTCAAAATTTATGAAGAAGTAGTAAAAGGTTGTAATTGTATGATAAAATTCATACAATTTGATATTCAAACTGAAATTCGTAAATTGGTAATTGGGTCTTCAGATGGAAGTACCGCAATTGTATATGGAATCCCTGACTTGCTTGAGGCCTAGATATGTTATAAGCATTAATACTATCCAGACGATGAATTCGAATGTGGTTGATATGATTTTAAATTCTGGTTGAGAATTGATGAGTTGATTTGGATTCTGATTGAAGAATGAAGATTCCTGAATTTTGGTTGAAATGTAACAAACTAAGCAAAACCACAATAAGGATGAATGGGACGAGTCCCTGTGATGATGTTCGTAGAGCTAGAATGACGTTAATGACTTCAGCAAATCACTATGAGATTAGTGGATTGTGCTGGCATATTGCTGCTCTTAACACTTGACCCAGTGGATCAAGTTAAGGGACGTCAAATTAAAAATCTATATAATTGAAAATTTCCATGAAGGACTATTCAGATAGAAATTTCGGTCTAATGGACCATTATTGTGATAAGGATTGAATGTTACGATCCGAGTGAATTATTATCTAATGATGAGTTTTATATAAGAGATCTTTATCCCAGGATTCTATTGGTTCACCAGACTATAAGGAACCCCAGAATCAGTTGGATCTTAAGGAAAAGAGCTCTCCTCTAATTTTACGAGATGAGGACATCTCGCGTTTTTTAAGTGGGGTAGGATGTAAGATTCCTCCCTCCGGCTTTTGAGGTGTGCAGGTGTAAGAACCTCCCCTTCTGATCTTATAATTATTCCCCTCTCTGAAATAAAAGAATGATCCTGTTTTACCCTATTTTGGTCTAGAGAGAGAAAATGTCTAGAGAGAGGTAATTCAAAATTGAGATATTTTTGGATATAAAAATCGTCCTAGTGTCTAAAATGGTTTCCCCTGAAACAAATATTCAAAAAGAAATTTCCAATGTGCAATTGGAATAAATTGAAATCAGGTAAAAAAGACCTTAGCCTAAGGGTCCAGATTTTCTGAAATTTTTGAGTTAAGGTTCCTATGGACCAATTAGATTAATCCAAATGTAGGGAGGAGATAAATGGAAGAATAAAATAAAATCCCCCAAAAATGAGTAAATGCTCACATAAGATGAAGAGTTGACTGAGGACAAGGTTATTAGTTAAAAAAGAAAAGATATTTAGAAGAAATGATGCATTTTTGACACCTCAGTGTGGGGAATTTCCCTCATGAAGGAGGCGCCTATTTCACATGTGTGGTTGAGTTTTAAGCTCACAAATAATGAGAAATTTTCATCTCTCCTCTCTCCTGCTTCAACTAGATCCAAAAAGTAAACTAAATTGACTAAAAATGGTCAAAAATTGACCAAACTGATCTGGAAAATTCTAGAATCAGTTTGCTTGGTTAGAGGCTCACTTTTTCCTATAAATGAAGCCTCCCCCTTTGTAAATGGTTAATAGTGTTTTATGCACTGTTACTCTACTCCTCTCCCCAGAGCCAAAAACAGTGAATTCATTTGATAATTCATTTTTTTAAACCATTTCCTCTTCAAAAGAATTGGTGGCCACTCTTGTTGCAAACACCTCAAACCATCAAGCCAAAGGAAATCTCACAAAACTCCTAGTAAGTTAGAAATTCTACTTTTTCTTATTCTATTTTATGGTTTTCTGATTTTTGCTTTCTTTAAAATGAAAATGGATGTTATGCCTTGCTAGAAAGGCTTTCCCCCTTCTCTTCATTATTGAATTCAGCCTTTCTTTATCCTAGATGTGTAATCAAATTGATGGAATTAAACTTTTCATATTGTTTACTCTTAATTAAAGTGAAAATTGATTAGATTAGAATGATTTAAATCATCTTGGATAATTTCTAGTAAATTTTAGACTGAAAATTTTAAAAAATGGCCAGCCATACAAAGGAGGTTATGGCAAAATTTTCTTACATTTGATGAAGTAACTTTTATCTTTTTATTATTGAAAAAGAGTAATCCCCATCACTGCTTGTGTATTCTAAAAGTGTTATTTTTATTCTATGCATAGAAAAATGCATATTAGAAATATTTTTATTATAAAAGTGTTATTTTCATTAGAATTAATTTCTATGCATAGAAAGATGCATATTGGGAATATTTTGATTATAAAAGTGTTAGAATTAATTTCTATGCATAGAAAGATGCATATTGGGAATATTTTGATTATAAAAGTGTTACTTTCATCAAAATTGTTACTTTGATGAAAGTGTTACTTTTATCAAAATTGATTTTTATGCATAAATATATGCATAAAAGATTTTTTTTACACCTTAGCTCTCACCATCCCCTTTCCTTGTGTGACCATACCCGCCCTCTGCTACTGTATTTGGGATGTTTGGAGACTTCTTATCCCTATCCTCAAGCTGAAAAATGTGCCTATATCCATAGCCCCTATAGATAATCAACCTTCCCTAATCTCTCAAATAGACTAGAATAATTCTTCTTGTGGTTATTACTTTATAGTGCTTGCTTTATAGAGTTGTTTCTGGGGATTTGTGTTGTTAATTAGGATTAGGGTTTTGTCTCTCTTTAAGTAAATAAAGATTATTTGTAATTATAAATTAGGAATAAGAGTTTGCTGAGAGTTTTCATTTCTTCATAAGTAGAAATATTGGTGTGCATGAATAAAAAAGATTATCTTCTCTTAATCTAGGTCTTCTTGTTCCTGTTTATTACAGCTGATTTGCAAGTGATAATAATTAAGAATATTTTTTAAGTACCATAGTTACTCTTTTGAAAGCAAATTACTGAGAGAGTGTGTTAAGAAAATTTAAAAGAGCATGCAAACTACTATGAGAATTTAAGAAAATTTAAAAGAGCATGCAAACTACTATGAGAATTTATCTTATCATGGAAAGAATATAAAAAGGAATAAATTGGTTCCAAAATGTTGCAATGATGTCCTTATGAAATGGTTATGTTAAAAACGTGAAATGAGGGTAGCACAAGAGTTTACACTCGTCGTGGAGTAGGAAAGTCTAGGGTAGTAAGAGAGTTTCCACTCATCATGGAGAATAATGAATCTAGGGGTTGACCAGCCTTGACAAGTCCTTTGGTTTGGCTTGGGTGAGGTTAGGATTAGTGACCTTGAGGTATTTAGGCTCATTGGTGAGAGGCTCTTAGGCGAAACAATCTTGGGTTATTTAGGCTTGTTGGTGAGGCCATAATGCAAAGCGCCCCTTGTGGACGATGCTCCTTGGCTTGGTCCCTAAGTCCAAGCGTCATGAAGTAAAATAGGAGAAAAGGGGAGTGTGGTGGCCAACAAACAGGCCTATGGATGGGCGGACTGGATGAGTCCGATGCTTTCCTTTTTGCAAGATATATGATGATGAAGATCTTGGAAGAACCTTGCATGAGAATGTTGTACAAAATATAGCATACTTGCATCATTATTTGATTTTTCCTACTTGTTGTATTCTCTTGTATGATTAGAATGAATGAAATCCATGCTATCTAAGTTTTGAATTTTGTGTCTATGTGGGTTCTTATGCTATGGGCTTGATAACAAAATTTAAGACCCAAATGGAGGCAACCCATGCCAAGTGGCCATGGACCCAAGGGCAAGTGGGCTAAGGCCTCACTAAAGAGCTTAGGGAAGTAAATTTTAGCATAAAGTTTTTACCTCTTTCGAAGAGCTCAAATCCAATAACATCGATTGTTTGGATGAAAAATGAAGGTATACAAGGCTTGTTCCCCTTAGAGTAAAGTTTTTCCCTCTTTTGGAGAGCTCAAATCCGATAATATCGATTGTTTGGGTGAAAACTGAAGGTATACAAGGCTTGTTCTACTTAGAGCTCAAATCCGATAACATCGATTGTTTGGATGAAAAATGAAGGTATACAAGGCTTGTTCCCCTTAGAGTAAAGTTTTTCCCTCTTTTGGAGAGCTCAAATCCGATAATATCGATTGTTTGGGTGAAAACTGAAGGTATACAAGGCTTGTTCTACTTAGAGTGAAGTTTTTAAAGTCTCATTTGCACCAAACTCTCATTTTGGAGAGTTCAAATCCAATATCAATTGTTTGGGTCAAAATTGAAGGTATACAAGGCTTGTTCTGCTTAGACTGAGGTTTTTAAAGTCTAAGCATCTTTGAAACTCCTCCAAATTCCCCATAAAACTCATTTGCACCAAAACTCCTTCAAATACCCCATAAAATCTTTGTTATAACAATCATGTCCAAAGGATCTATAATTTGTTGCTAATCTCATCATTAGTTCTGATTAAAGAGGGTTATTGAGCAATTCAAGGTTGGTACTTCTAATTGGGGTGTTTCTATGTCCTTGTATGTGTTTATTACTCCTCTCACTTGATAGCTCAAACTCCCTATCCAACCTAGGGAACATTTCTAAAAATTAACAAATTTAAGTTTTCTAAGTATTTTGGCTAATTAATACTTTCCATTGCACTAATCTCTCATTGTAAAAGGGTTAGACAACTCAATGGCATAATAATATCTCAGACCTCCCTTCATACTTGGTAAGTGAAAGTTGGCAAGTGAAATTCAAGCATATGCTAATGAGAGAGAATCTATAGGGCATAGTAAGTGGGAGAGAGAGGTGTCCCATGGATGAAGAATTGAAGAACCTATGAGCGAGAAGAGATGAAAAAGGCTAAGCCATAATTGCGTTAGGTTTAGGAGATTCAATTATACATGACATTACTAACTTAAAAACATCAAAAAAGCTTGGGATGAATTAGAAAAGCTTTTTGGGGCTGAAGGAAAAAACTCTAAGAGAAGGTTTACGATTCAATAATTTGGCCCCGAAACAAAAGAAGAGAATTCATGTTAACAAGATAAAAGGCATATGAATCAACTTGCAACAAGCATTGATAGACTAGCGGAAGAGGAGGATGCAATAATAATTTCCTTCGTAAAAGCATGACATTGGAAGAGTATAGGCCATTCATTGGTGGCTACTGTCGGACCCAATGTTTGCAGGAATAGAAGTGGCTCTTATATGGAGGAAGATTAAAGGCACAAAAGCAAGGATACATCGACAACAATGGGAGGCAATGAGAGAAGAGAAAGCCTTCTTCTCATCAAGAGGAGGACCAAAGTACAAAGGAGTCAAGAGTAAAGCCGCTTGCTATAATGTGAGAAGGTAGGACACATGGCTGAATGTATGTATGTGTATGTGTGTGTGTGTGTGTACACACACACAAACACATGCACTACGTTCACATTGTTTTGATCTTACAACACGATGATTCACTATTTATTATTGACTTTATTATGTTTATATCAAATGAAATAGAGCTTAGCATCTCACAATTTATTTATTTATTGTCTTGCTGCATAACCTTTCGATCAAAGTGGATCTTAACTTTGTAAAATTACAAAAAAAAGGCTTAATTAAAAAACAAAATGTTTTGTTTGTTGAAACTTAATTGTCCATTTTTAAGCCCTATAAAAATTGAAAAAATTACAACAAATGGGAACTTTAAAAAGTTTGAGAGGTGAATGCTAGCTAGATGCATATATCATGCAATCATGCATTTATCACACATTTCAACTAGTTTTTTTAATTTTCCACCTCCCCTAACAAATATAGATTCCCTCCCTAGCAGCCCATCATGACTCTATTGTAATCCTTCACCTTTTCATAATTATGCCACTGACTCCTTTCTCTTTCTCTCTTGTGCTTATAGAATCTCTCTCTCTCTCTCTCTCTCTCTCTCTCTCTCTCTCTCTCTCTCTCTCTCTCTCTCTCTCTCTCTCTCTATCTCTATTATGTGTGTGTGTGTGTGCATGCATGGGTGCATCCATGTGTGTGTGTGGTTGGGTCGGTGGTGGTGGTGGTGGTGGTGGGTGTGTGTGTGTGTGTGTGGGTGTGCATGCCATGCACACATGTGTGTATGCACATGCATGCATGTGCATACGTGGATGCATGCATCATAGGTTGATATTCTAAAGTGTTTTAAAAGGAGGAGAGGGAAGGGTGTGGTAAAATAACCTTACAATGTAAAATTCTTTCTCATTATTGGATCTTTTGAATGGTTCATGAGTCGTGGTGTTATAGCTTTAAATAATCAGACAATAAAAGAGTTTTAAGAAGACTCTCCATTATGAACAACTTTTTGTATTCACAATACGAGAAATTTTAAATGTGGATCTCTTTGGGTTAGGTAATTCAATGGTCAAGTAAAAGCTCTTGACCATTGAAAAGGAAGTTAGTAACTAGAAAGACTTTTGGGTGATTTCTTTCAATCTCAATACTTTTCTTCAAATTAGGAATTGCTCTCTTAAAAGATGTAGATGTAAAGGGTCCTTCATTAAAAAGAAGCTAGTAGCTAGAAAGACAGCTTTTGGGTGTGACATCTCAACAACTTTCTTAAAGAAGTCACTCACTTTACAACTATGGTTGTAAATGACAATTTATATTGTGTCAGACATAATCCCTTGAAGTTAAGTAGTTTGTATTGGGAGTAGGCTTCTATTCTCACAATGCATGTGGCGGTGACTTGAAATCATGAAATGTGTGAGCTTTAAGAATATGATAGTGGCAAGATCTAAGTTTGCAAAAACTGAAAGAGTTTAAGAGTGGTTGTTTGTGTGTGTGTGTGGGGGGGGGGCGGGGGGTGAAGGGGGGAAGATGTATGGAAGGTTTTGCATGAGGAGATCCTTGGAGAGTGGTAACTCATAGATATGAAGATGGGAGAACGGGGGGTGTATGGAAGGGAGAAAGTGATGTGGCTCATAAGTAAGTTAGGTTTGGCCCTTTATAGCCATGGTAGCACATGAGGCGTGGACATCTATCTTGTTTCTAGAGAAGACATTCTAGTGAGATGGCAAATATTTACATGTCATACTCACATAAACAATCAGGAAGACACATCCTTTACTCAAGTGCTCATAACTTGGGCATTAAAGATGTCTCAAAAACTCATAATTTAAAGCAATTCTAGTTTTCTTAAGCTTTATCTAGTCTTCTGTTTGCAAGGAGATGAGCCCATGCATTAATGGAGGGATGATGGACGAGAGCACTCTCATGAAAAGACGTTTGAATCTCAAGGTGTTGTATATTGATTGTTACCAATGGTCATGTGTATCCAGACGACAGATCATACTTCTTATACTATACATAAACAGCAGATGGACGGCAAGGATCAAATGTCTAGGGATACTCACTTTTGAATTTATTTATTTTTTGGGAAATTTGATGGACGTGCTCAAATAATAATATAAATCTGGTGGTGGTTCTTGCCCTCACCCTGAAACGTCTTCTCTTCTGCTTCTTTTTCTCACATTGCGTAACGTCTCTTGCGAGAGGGAGATGTTTTCTGCGTTTAATTGTTCTCTGTTCAAAACGAACCACTAAATCTCTTCTCCGGTGATCTTGCCATCTTTACTGACTATTCTCCTTTCAAGCTTTTCAGTATAACTCTGCATCGATGACTTAGATGAATCTATCGTCACGACATAGCTGCAATTTCTGGTTGCCTGCATTTGTCAACCAAAGCTTAAGCCCTGAGGTCATGCCATCGATAAGATTCTATCAATTTTCGGTGTTGTGCCATTGTTGACAATCAGGGTTAAATCGCCGCTAATGAGGTGTTGATCAGCTCCAAGACTTGTGTTTACGCCATTAATGCTGCAATTAGGGCTACGCCGATGGATAATTAGGGTTTGGCCATTGATGAAATTGAGGTTGTTCCATTGATAAAAACTTACAGGATTGATATGCCGAGGACGGAGATGATATTTACGGCATTGATGAGATTTAGGGTTTTGGCTATTAATTAGGGCTAGAGGTTCTGGAATGAAAGGACGTTAATGTAAATTAGGGTAATGCCATTAATGAACTTCAGGGTGTAATTAGGCCATTGACATATAATTGCCAGTAATATTGACGTTGTTTGGCCTGCAGATAACATGTCCAACTTCTTCCGATTGGTATGTTTGCTGCATTCCGGCATGGCCGTCATGTCGGGCCTGCTGATCATCTTCCACTTCAACGACAACGCAGACGGTACAGGACCGGCGAAGCAGGTGCTGGGGTCGACGCCGCATGATCAGCTGCTGATTCGAACCACTGAATCCCTTGTCGGAATGTGTTTTGCCATCATAGGGATGCTGCTCTTCATGGTCTCATTCGTTGAGGACACAGAGTTTCACAGCTTTTTCGCCAAAGGATGTGTGGTGGGTTATGTGCTAATGGGTGCTTGGAGGCTGGGTTTCCAGAGAGGGGTTGTGGATATCGCTGCCGACTTGCCCCGGAAACTGGTAGGAGATGTTCTCCTTGCACTGTCGTGGGTGTTCTTCCTGATATGGGACTGGAAAGAGAAGTATGATTGAAATGTACATTGTTATTGTCAAAATCGTCCCCCCTCTATTATGAACGAAAAGTGTTGTCACACTCACCATTTTGTCTAGCTCATTGCTTGAGAGAGAGAGAGAGAGAGAGAGGGGGGGGGGGATATTAACGTCGGTAGAATGCAACACTAGGGCATATACGACCAACGGTGGGACTTGACTTGAGAACTCTATAAGTTTTTCTCTCGCAATATCTGCTTATTTTTTTTAATACAAAATTATAAGAAAAATGCAATTATTTTTTTGCTGAATGTTTTATTATTGAGTAAGTTATGCTTAGAGGTAAAAATGTGATTCATTGTATATAATTAGTAGGTCTCTATAACAATTTTGTGGGAGCGATCTATTGAAAGCCCTCCCCTCCCCTTCCTTCTCATCTCTCTCAACCCTCTCTCTCCAAGTCATGTAGCGCCCATCCCTCAATGTCATCCACATCTATCATCCCTTGGTCACTATGGTCTCCCACCAAATCATCTATTCTATATACTATATATATAGAGAGACAAAGAGCCACAAAGCGAGATTCTCTTTCTTGCTCTATTGTTCAATGAAGGGCTAAACTTTTTCTTTTTTGCCAATGAATCAAATTCTATGGCATAGCTGAATTCTTCCACGACTCCATGTCACCTTTGAGGATATGCCAAATAACTTTAGGGGCCTGGATCACTGCACTTATGCAATGCCTTTCTTCTTAGTTTACCAAAAAACATGTTTGAGGATTTCCAATGTCCTAGGGAGCACATTTCACATAGCTTGACTTGGATGAGGACCTATGGACATTATGAGACTAGGAAAATATTATCTTCATCTTAAAGCCAAACAAAATACCTCTTATCAACCTTTAGAAATTTGAAAATTGTATCAACTACTAAGTGCGCACCTACACATAGAGGGTTTAGAGATACAGGGTGCACGGGAGTTCAATCTAGGTTTTTAAATTGAGTATTTTGAGCTAAAGGTAACCATAAGTCCTTGGCTTTCCACCTATACTTCTCCACATAAGTTTTCATATTACCCATTGGTGGATAGGCTAAATCTCGAGGGGTTCACTATATGTAAACCCTTTGCATCACATGCGTTCAAGGCCTACTTCAAAAATCCCTTATCTGTGAATTTTTCATTAATAAAGCATACTCTTTTTCTATTCAACTTGTGAATACCCCTTAAATGGTACCCTTCTGTATGTAAAAAATGTGTAAAAAGGGGATTTTAAAAATTCCTTCTATTGAACCCACATGCTATGCTTACATATTTATGAGTGACCCCCAGGGTAAAATATGGCCTCTTTTCAATGAATTTGGTAGTTGGTGTCTGGACGCCCTAGAGTGGGATCACAAGGCCATTAGGGCTCGAAAAAGTAATGGAGCCTACAAGATCACCATGTGTTCCCTTCCTTCCAACAAGTACTCCCTATCTGGGATTTGTTTCATTGCATCTTCTCCTACTACAAATATCCATTAGGGCCAAAAATGAAAAAAAAGGGTTGTGTAAGGATTGGATTAACTTTCTTAATCAAAGTGATTTAACTAAAATAGTAGAGACAAATAGCTATATTAAATGCATCTCTTTTACCTTATTTAGAGGAGAGTGTCTTTAATATGTCATCATTCACGTATTTATAGTGTCTTTAATTCACCTATCCTTTTGGCAGCCATCTTACCTACTTTAGTCTTAGGTGCACCGATAAAATTGCCACATGCTGCTTTTGTATCAAGCACTGAAAATTCATCAATGGCATTTGGATCAAAAAAATCTGATGCAACTTGACATCCATCTGCTATTAAACCAAGACAATAGTCCTCCCTTAAATTCAAGAGCTTCTGGATATCTGTTAGGAGTATAAAACTCTTAATTGTCCTTTAGTGGGAAGGATGGTAAGCGCACATGAGAGAAGGATCTCCTTCTCTAAAACCTCCATAGAAACATCCTTTTCGTATGGAACAATTAATGTAGCTTAAAAATCTATAGCATCAAAATCCTTGCTCATTATTTCTTCTTGTTCTATATCCATGACCATTTCTACATCATGCATTTCTTCTTGATTTTCAATGTCCCCTAGAAATGCTACAGGCTGGACACTGAAACTGTCAAGAGACTGCTATTTTCAACATCCTCAATTCTTGATTTTACATGCATATAGAAAAGGAATGCCACATGATGCTAAAGAAGCCTGCATTTCCTACTATGTAACCTACAGTGCTCCATAGTGACTTTCACATGGTCAGGAAGTATATCATACTTTTTCTGCAACCTAGCCTTTTCTGAAGATGTCTGTGCCAACATGCTAAGTGATCAATCACACTGAACCTGCAAGCTACTGGAAGGCAAATAGTTCATATGATGGTGTTTCCTCTATCATAAGAACACCTTCATCACTTGATCCCATCTCTATGCAAGCTACTGGAGGTCAAATAGTTCATCTGTTGGTGTTTCCTCTATCATAAGAACACCTTCATCACTTGATCCCATCTCTATGTAGTAAACTTTGGATCCAACCAATAGCACCTATAAATAACCTTGGAAGGGTGTAGCTTAGGGCACACAATAGGAGATGAGCCTTCAGTAGCTCAGGGAAATGTTGGGGGGAGATGACATGATTACTGCAATCCAATCGACCTGGTTCACTCTACTTGCACCATTTTTCTACCAATGATGGGGCATACTAGGGGACACAAAAATACTCCTGGGGGTAGCAGAGGGGGAAGGTGGGGGACAACCAAGTGCAAAATAGCTGGCTTAGGAGAGGCAGATAGAGAAGGTTGGAAACGTGGAGCAAAATGTGAAATCCAAGGCAAACAGATCGCTGTAATCGCTTTGTTTTTCTATGGTGGGGCAACTGGGGGGCAAGGGGAAAAGGGCAGTTGGGGCAAGGGGTAGCTCAAAGGGTTAGGAGGTGAGATTTTTTTTATTAAAATTATCCAAATATATATAGGGCTGTGAGGCCTCGTGGCAATTATACGGACAACACATGTCAGTGCCATGTACTCTCACACGTGCGAAACAGGTCACACGTGTAAATCCACATGTCGACGCGTGGTCGCACGTGTGATTGACACATGTGTGGCTATCACACATGTGGATACACGTGTGCATGTCCTCTCACATGTGGCCACACGTGTCATCGTACGATTCCCGTAATCCGTACTACCACGTGCTTAATTGACATATTCTATAAATAGGTGGGGGGGGGGTGTGAAGGGGGGAAGATGTATGGAAGGTTTTGCATGAGGAGATCCTTGGAGAGTGGCAACTCATAGATATGAAGATGGGAGAAGGGGGGTGTATGGAAGGGAGAAAGTGATGTGGCTCATAAGTAAGTTAGGTTTGGCCCTTTATAGCCATGGTAGCACATGATGCGTGGACATCTATCCTGTTTCTAGAGAAAAGACATTCTAGTGAGATGGCAAATATTTACATGTCATACTCACATAAACAATCAGGAATACACATCCTTTACTCAAGTGCTCATAACTTGGGCATTAAAGATGTCTCAAAAACTCATAATTTAAATTGATTGATTAAATGCAATTCTAGTTTTCTTCAGCTTTATCTAGTCTTCTGTCTGCAAGGAGATGAACCCATGCATTAATGGAGGGATGATGAACAAGAGCACTCTCATGAAAAGACGTTTGAATCTCAAGGTGTTGTATATTGATTGTTACCAATGGTCATGTGTATCCATACTACAGATCATACTTCTTATACTATACATAAACAGCAGATGGACGGCAAGGATCAAATGTCTAGGGATACTCACTTTTGAATTTATTTATTTTTGGGAAATTTGATGGACGTGCTCAAATAATAATGTAAATCTGGTGGTGGTTCTTGCCCTCACCGTGAAACGTCTTCCTCTTCTGCTTCTTTTTCTCACATTGCGTAACGTCTCTTGCGAGAGGGAGATGTTTTCTGCGTTTAATTGTTCTCTGTTCAAAACGAACCACTAAATCTCGTCTCCGGTGATCTTGCCATCTTTACTGACTATTCTCCTTTCAAGCTCTGCATCGATGACTTAGATTAATCTATCGTCACGACATAGGAAATGTTCTCCTTGCACTGTCGTGGGTGTTCTTCCTGATATGGGACTGGAAAGAGAAGTATGATTGAAATGTACATTGTTATTGTCAAAATCGTCCCCCCTCTATTATGAACGAAAAGTGTTGTCACACTCACCATTTTGTCTAGCTCATTGCTTGAGAGAGAGAGAGAGAGAGAGAGAGGGGGGGGGGGATATTAACGTCGGTAGAATGCAACACTAGGGCATATACGACCAACGGTGGGACTTGACTTGAGAACTCTATAAGTTTTTCTCTCGCAATATCTGCTTATTTTTTTAATACAAAATTATAAGAAAAATGCAATTATTTTTTTGCTGAATGTTTTATTATTGAGTAAGTTATGCTTAGAGGTAAAAATGTGATTCATTGTATATAATTAGTAGGTCTCTATAACAATTTTGTGGGAGCGATCTATTGAAAGCCCTCCCCACCCCTTCCTTCTCATCTCTCTCAACCCTCTCTCTCCAAGTCATGTAGCGCCCATCCCTCAATGTCATCCACATCTATCATCCCTTGGTCACTATGGTCTCCCACCAAATCATCTATTCTATATACTATATATATAGAGAGACAAAGAGCCACAAAGCGAGATTCTCTTTCTTGCTCTATTGTTCAATGAAGGGCTAAACTTTTTCTTTTTTGCCAATGAATCAAATTCTATGGCATAGCTGAATTCTTCCACGACTCCATGTCACCTTTGAGGATATGCCAAATAACTTTAGGGGCCTGGATCACTGCACTTATGCAATGCCTTTCTTCTTAGTTTACCAAAAAACATGTTTGAGGATTTCCAATGTCCTAGGGAGCACATTTCACATAGCTTGACTTGGATGAGGACCTATGGACATTATGAGACTAGGAAAATATTATCTTCATCTTAAAGCCAAACAAAATACCTCTTATCAACCTTTAGAAATTTGAAAATTGTATCAACTACTAAGTGCGCACCTACACATAGAGGGTTTAGAGATACAGGGTGCACGAGAGTTCAATCTATGTTTTTAAATTGAGTATTTTGAGCTAAAGGTAACCATAAGTCCTTGGCTTTCCACCTATACTTCTCCACATAAGTTTTCATATTACCCATTGGTGGATAGGTTAAATCTCGAGGGGTTCACTATATGTAAACCCTTTGCATCACGTGCGTTCAAGGCCTACTTCAAAAATCCCTTATCTGTGAATTTTTCATTAATAAAGCATACTCTTTTTCTATTCAACTTGTGAATACCCCTTAAATGGTACCCTTCTGTATGTAAAAAATGTGTAAAAAGGGGATTTTAAAAATTCCTTCTATTGAACCCACATGCTATGCTTACATATTTATGAGTGACCCCCAAGGTAAAATATGGCCTCTTTTCAATGAATTTGGTAGTTGGTGCCCTAGAGTGGGATCACAAGGCCATTAGGGCTCGAAAAAGTAATGGAGGCTACAAGACCACCATGTGTTCCCTTCCTTCCAACAAGTACTCCCTATCTGGGATTTGTTTCATTGCATCTTCTCCTACTACAAATATCCATTAGGGCCAAAAATGAAAAAAAAGGGTTGTGTAAGAATTGGATTAACTTTCTTAATCAAAGTGATTTAACTAAAATAGTAGAGACAAATAGCTATATTAAATGCATCTCTTTTACCTTATTTAGAGGAGAGTGTCTTTAATATGTCATCATTCACGTATTTATAGTGTCTTTAATTCACCTATCCTTTTGGCAGCCATCTTACCTACTTTAGTCTTAGGTGCACCGATAAAATTGCCACATGCTGCTTTTGTATCAAGCACTGAAAATTCATCAATGGCATTTGGATCAAAAAAATCTGATGCAACTTGACATCCATCTGCTATTAAACCAAGACAATAGTCCTCCCTTAAATTCAAGAGCTTCTGGATATCTGTTAGGAGTATAAAACTCTTAATTGTCCTTTAGTGGGAAGGATGGTAAGCGCACATGAGAGAAGGATCTCCTTCTCTAAAACCTCTATAGAAACATTCTTTTCGTATGGAACAATTAATGTAGCTTAAAAATCTATAGCATCAAAATCCTTGCTCATTATTTCTTCTTGTTCTATATCCATGACCATTTCTACATCATGCATTTCTTCTTGATTTTCAATGTCCCCTAGAAATGCTACAGGCTGGACACTGAAACTGTCAAGAGACTGCTATTTTCAACATCCTCAATTCTTGATTTTACATGCATATAGAAAAGGAATGCCACATGATGCTAAAGAAGCCTGCATTTCCTACTATGTAACCTACAGTGCTCCATAGTGACTTTCACATGGTCAGGAAGTATATCATACTTTTTCTGCAAGTTGCAACCTGGCCTTTTCTGAAGATGTCTGTGCCAACATGCTAAGTGATCAATCACACTGAACCTGCAAGCTACTGGAAGGCAAATAGTTCATCTGATGGTGTTTTCTCTATCATAAGAACACCTTCATCACTTGATCCCATCTCTATGCAAGCTACTGGAGGTCAAATAGTTCATCTGTTGGTGTTTCCTCTATCATAAGAACACCTTCATCACTTGATCCCATCTCTATGTAGTAAACTTTGGATCCAACCAATAGCACCTATAAATAACCTTGGAAGGGTGTAGCTTAGGGGGCACACAATAGGAGATGAGCCTTCAGTAGCTCAGGGAAATGTTGGGGGGAGATGACATGATTACTGCAATCCAATCAACCTGGTTCACTCTACTTGCACCATTTTTCTACCAATGATGGGGCATACTAGGGGACACAAAAATACTCCTGGGGGTAGCAGAGGGGGAAGGTGGGGGACAACTGGGGGACAACCAAGTGCAAACTAGCTGGCTTAGGAGAGGCAGATAGAGAAGGTTGGAAACGTGGAGCAAAATGTGAAATCCAAGGCAAACAGATCGCTGTAATCGCTTTGTTTTTCTATGGTGGGCCAACTGGGGGGCAAGGGGAAAAGGGCAGTTGGGGCAAGGGGTAGCTCAAAGGGTTAGGAGGTGAGATTTTTTTTATTAAAATTATCCAAATATATATAGGGCTGTGAGGCCTCGTGGCAATTATACGGACAACACATGTCAGTGCCATGTACTCTCACACGTGCGAAACAGGTCACACGTGTAAATCCACATGTCGACGCGTGGTCGCACGTGTGATTGACACATGTGTGGCTATCACACATGTGGATACACGTGTGCATGTCCTCTCACATGTGGCCACACGTGTGCATGTCCTCTCACATGTGGCCACACGTGTCATCGTACGATTCCCGTAATCCGTACTACCACGTGCTTAATTGACATATTCTATAAATAGGTGGGGATTATTTTTTAAAAAATTTACTCGTACGTGGAAAGACGAGGCGCACTAACTATCTCTTTGCACTTTTTCACTTTCAAAAAGCTCTCTTGGTGTAGCTTTGATTGCTCTTCAGTTACACCAGCTCTTGATTTCTCTTCAAACTACCACCAAGACCACACGATCTGTCTTTAATTGCTCTTCACCTACACCACATGTCTCAGTAGAACTACGATGCGATTTCAATAAACCTAAGACATCAGAACTCCTTTTATGCGCCGTCCTTCCATTAGGGCAAAAGGTATGCTTTCCTTGCCTTACTTGGTTTCTTCGGTCAGATTATCATCGGTCATGGTATTATTGCAACCTTTTTTGTGTGCAATATCATCTTATAATATGTCACTCGAAAGCTCTTCTAGCTATGCATGCATTTTGTGACATAGCATGGGCCTTTCTCACCACTTTGCAGCTTTCCATCGGTGTATGAGATGATGGGAGTATCATGAGATGAAGAGGAGTTGATGTAGGCACATCAATGAATAAGCTATAAGGTGATGGAAGAATGGTGCGATAGCGAGAAACCACACGTGTCTGATTGCAAAATACGCATCATTATTCTATGTGGAAGAGCAAAGTTCTCTTCATACAAAGGAGGTGTGGGAGTCCAGTCCTCAACCACATGTAGAAGCTCCCATAGGTTACACTGTTGCAGCTGGTGTGCTACTAGTGGTGGTTGTGGTGTAGGGGAATGAAATAAAAGGCGTAGAAAGACAGTGCGATAGAAGAGATTGAGTGTTATCAAGTCATCCTACTTGTGCCGACTTCCATTACATTGGGTATTGAACCATTCTTGCTTGTTCCTCCCACTAGACCTTGAACCATTTAGTTTTGTGGTACGTAGGAATGCTTTATCCTTTGAACTACGTGAGCCAAAATAGCCGCTGTTGTATCCTATGTTTGTCTTTTTAATGTCAAAATATACATAGCAAGAATGGTTCAATACCCAATGTAATGGAAAGACGATGCGATAGAAGAGACTGTGTGTTATCGAGTCATCCTACTTGTGCCGTCTTTCCATTACATTGGGTATTGAAACATTCTTGCTTGTTCCTCCCACCAGCCCACACCAGACTTGAACTGGTTAGTTTCCTCGTACATAGGAATGCTCTATCCTTTTTGATTTACGTGAGCCAAAATAGTTAGTTTCTTGGTACATAGGAATGCTCTATCCTTTGAACTACGTGAGCCAAAATAGCCGCTAATGTATCCTATGTTTGTCTTTTTAATGTCAAAATATACATAGGACCGCATGATGTGAGGAATCCAATTGTTGCATATTGCACATATCGTGCCTTCTTTCCAGGTGATATATTGCACATATCGTGCCTTCTTTCCACGTGATATATTTATATAAATTGAACATATATTATGTGCCTATCATGTTCTTCTTTTTCTACCCTTTCATTTTGTATGTTTGAATGCAAATAAGGCAAGTTCTTATATGAAGTCATATTTCATTTTGTTTTTGATTGATAGGCCATAGATGGCTAGAACAAAGAAAATAGCAAGGAGGGTTGGACCAAGTCGAGGGTTGGCAGAGAAAGTGGTGAGTGAAAACAAATTATCAAAGTAAAAGTTGGAAAAGAATCAATCAGCATATGAATGTCCTGAGAGAGATAAGGATAAGGAAAGCCCAGAAACATGCCAAGTTACTCATACCCAAGATTACCTTCATGAGAGTTGATTTGTGATGATTGGAAGCTTGGGATGAGATGGGCCCGTAATACACTATGTGCCCTTCAAGAGGCTGCAGGAAGACTTCATTATAGATTTTTTAATTGATAGTTACATTTGTTATGCCCATGCGCATAGGGTCACTCTTATGGACAAGGACATGCATGCCTGCCTGCAGGCTTATAAGATATAGATTTGAGAAGTTATTGCATCCTATATCATTGAGTGACTCTAGGGCATTCAATATCTTGAATGTGCCACTAGCTAGAAAACCTAAGGATGTAGGTATTAAGATTGAGGACATTACACATAACTTGTTGTTTAGGTGAAAGATTTTGCTAATGGTTCAGAGAGTATCTTGATATAGCACCTTCAGATACATATATGCTGTCAGAGAGAAATTGAGAAATAAATGTTGTTGTGATCTTGATATCTCTCAAGTATGTAAGCTATCTTTTTTGAAAATTTATCTATTGATTTTTTAAAAAAGATAAATGCCTAATTTATCCTCTTATTTGTTTTTTGTAGGCTTCTTTTGGCCACCCTACCCTTAGAGGCCTATTATCCTGTTTTTTTGTTGGATGCTATAGTCTCTCTTTATGTAAAAGAAACAAGCACCAATTTTAGTAGGCTGGAAGAATGGTTGAGGAGATGCGACTTTGAAAATGTGCAATATATAATTGTGCCTTATAATGAAAAGTAAGTATTTTATTTTAAATATGTTTTACTTTGTTTTATGTCCTTTTATACATCTCTATCAATTGTTTTTTTTTCTTTTCTCTATTTGTAGAAGCCATTGGAGTGTAATTATAATTGATATTAAGAAAAGAAAGACATGTTTCTTGAATTCCATGCTTGGTATGCATGGAGAAGCCAAATTGTAAGTTTTTAATTTTAATAGAGATTGTGTTTAAGATTCAATTTGTATTAGATTGAATAATTTATGTGGTTTGTTATTTTGCAAGGCATCTAAACGCATAATTTATGTGGTTTGTTAATTTAGATTGAATAATTTTGCAAGGCATCTAAACACATAATAAGCACATTAGAAACACTCCATCCTCCATTCCTCGACAGTAAAACTCCACATCAATTTTTCATTTTGCCTCTAAGTTATAATAATATCAATGATAACTTTTAAGTTTGTAATAAAGCTTTAGTTAAAAGTCTAAACAAGGACTATCATTGCTATTACAAACTCATGGAAGCTCATGTGGACGGTGAGTGGTCGCAAACACATGGAGATACATGCAATTAAACTTTCTAGTAGACATATCAAAAAGAGTAGCTATGAGTATTTTCAACAGAAGCATTAAAAAGAGTTGTAAAAAATTTATATATTTTCCTGAAACTTTCATATTAGTAGTATATACTAAGACTTTTGTCATAATTTTTTACAATTCACAACATCATGTTACAGACACATACATTTGGTGGGTCAGAGAAAAGGCAATCAGATTAATGCTTAACAATCGTGTGGATCTTCCCGTAGAGATCCAGATTCACCACCACCATCAATCCCACCGTGTGGACGGCGAGTGGTCGCAAACACATGGAGATACATGCAATTAAACTTTCTAGTAGACATATCAAAAAGAGTAGCTATGAGTATTTTCAACAGAAACATTAAAAAGAGTTGTAAAAAATTTATATATTTTCCTGAAACTTTCATATTATTAGTATATACTAAGACTTTTGTCATAATTTTTTACAATTCACAACATCATGTTACAGACACATACATTTGGTGGGTCAGAGAAAAGGCAATCAGATTAATGCTTAACAATCGTGTGGATATTCCCGTAGAGATCCAGATTCACCACCACCATCAATCCCACCTATGATGGCAAAAAAGCCATTTAAAAAAAAAGGACTTCCCATAGTGTCTCCGTTGAAATTCGGGTCATCTTTAAACAAGAAAACGATAGACACGGAGAAGGGAAAGTCTTCTCGAAAGCAAAAACAGTCTAAGCAACAAGAGGCCAAGTCAAAGAAAACATCCAAGAAATCGGAGTCCAAGCTAACCAAGGAAGGCAAAGAGGCCAAAGCTTCATGGGCACTGACCCACCAAAGTAGATAGTTATTTTGTTCTCATACAGTGTAACCAACCAATTTGTATAGATACCATTGTAATAAATATATATATATAATTAATACTGAGCTTAGTTTCTCATTTAACATTGGTCATCTTGTCTTGATAATGTTGAATAACTATTTTACAAAATGAATCGACAAGACAAGATAGATGGGTGCAAAAATATATTGTATTAAGAAAACTTTAAGATTATAGGGAACAAACATTTCATACAACTAAAAGTATTTTTGGATCTTCTTCCCACTGTTATACCATCTACCTTAAATTTTTAGTTGATGGTATGGCATCTAATAGAAATTCCAAGGACGTATGCACATCCCTCAATGTCCATTTTGCATTTATAGGGATGACTCTATTGGCATCATCACGCAAGTTGATTGTTAGGTCATACTACATAAAATTTTTCTCTGAATCCAATCCAAGCCCCTCTACTCTTTTTCCATCGTATGTACTCTAAGCTAATGTACAAGGTTTGTCGAGAGATGTTGTATGCCATCACCGCAGAATAATCAATGCGAGCATTAAAATTTATAAGATCACCCCTATGGATTACTTCACCCACTTTCCATTCTGCTCCAATTGCATTATCCAAGTCAGACTCAAATATATGTGTAGACAACACATTGCTTTTGTCCTTTTCATGTTTGCTTCTCGAAAACATGCCACAAATACATGGACATGTATAAACCGTGATAGCCTAATCCTCTTAGAAATCCTTCTTGCTTCCATAGACTTCTGAATATCCAAGACAATCTTGGATTTAAATGCCAATAGAGTACCTTTGTCTGGAAAGTCCCAATCTAATAAATTTAGACTTGGTATAGCTAAACTCTCTAGTGTTCCATTAGCTTCTGGTCTTGTAGGGAATGATATACTTAGCATTGTATAAAAATATATGTTTATTAATGAAAAAAGTAGATGGTTGATCAGAAAGTAATACTCATAGGGATCTGACTGTAGTAATAACATAATTCTGTTTTGCAGCTCTAAGTACCGTGGGGTTTAACATCTTCATCCCATACCCATGTAAGTAAGAGGTTTCTAGCCAAAGATCTAAGGTTAAGCACAAATGGGTGTATCTTCCACCCATACCTATCTAAGTAAGAGGATTCTAGCCCAAGCTCTAAGCTTAAGCACAAATGGGTGCATGGAAATAATCCTAAAGGTCTCTAAATTTGTAGTCTCCCGAGAATTATCCAAAGACTATTATGGGCACAACATAAATTTGAGAGCTAAGACATGAGGTTTAGCACATTATCACTCATCAGATCTTGTAAGTTTAATTGCATAGTGACTACAAAAACATTCAAACATTATATGATCATTCTTATTATAGTGTAAAAATTTCTAGGTGCTACTACTAGGGCTGTTGTCAAGACATAGTTATTTGCCAACCCAATGTCCCAAACACCACATGGCCTTTGAGCATTTATAATGTATGCTCCAAGTTTCCTATTTGTTTTACCATGGCACATTTCTCTCTCTTGATTGAAATCCTCTCGCACATCTAGAATTTGCTACTCAATTTTCAAAAAGAGATTGAATATTTTTGAATCTACCTTTTTGGTATGAAGTTGGCACTCTCGAATCAAGGAAATCATGACATTCCTTAATACTTCTGTACCTAAGGTCCCACTCTAGTCCCTTTATATTTACATGTAGTCTATGGTAAAGTTGCTCCAATTCATAGACTGCATGTAGCCATTTCTTTCTTTTCTATGTCTAATATTTAATTGGTACTTCTTATGACTCAATGTAAACATTTTCATTTTGCAAGGAATCCTCACCCTCAATTGGCTTTTCCTTTTCACTCTGATGACGTGTGTGAGCTTTAGCTTTTTAAGTTTGAATATTAAGTTAATTTTTCCATATGCTTTTTCACTTCCTTTTCCATGTATCAAGGTCTTAAGGTTTATCCTGAAAATATGTTTTAATTGACTCCTTCAATTGGATCTTATCTATCTCTAGAACTGGGCAATTAAGATGAACACCTTTGGATGTTCACGTGGTAGCATTCTTGATAGAATATTCTTTTGAAAAATGATGGAAGTGGAATCCAGTGGAAGACAAAGGAGGATACTCTTTGCCACATAGCTATAGGGATAGGCCAGAAGGATAGCATGGTGTGAATAGCCTGAATGGAGGGGGTGCCCTATCTAATGGTATAACAATATACTTGTGCTTACTTCAATTATCCAAGAAGCCTTAGGGTGAACCCTTACTACATGCCTTACCCTCGGAGATGGACCCAAACTTTATTTATAGGAAAAGAGGGAAAAGAACAATATATGTGTGCTTACTTCCATTCTCCAAGAGAAGCCTTAAGGTGAACCCTTACTACATGCCTTACCTTAGGATATGGACCCAAAATTTATTTACAAGAAAAGAATCCACATTGTATCTTGAACTATCCTAAGTTCAAGTCCTATCTCTTTACAACAATTGAGGAAATGCACCAACAGTTAAAAGCTTATTACTATGCATGGTGTTAAATATCGGATCCAGCTTTTGTAGCCAGTGCATGCTTCTTAGCTAATGGTCACTCTGATAGATGTACCACAAAGAGAAATTCTTAAGCTTGGTTACTAAGAATTCCATCAGCATGATGACATTCATTCCATATTTCACAGTTCAAGTCCTATCTCTTTACAACAATTGAGGAAATGCACCAACAGTTAAAAGCTTGTTACTATGCATGGTGTTGAATATCGGATCCAGCTTTTGTATCCAGTGCAAATGCTTCTTAGCTAATGGTCACTCTGATAGATGTACCACAAAGAGAAATTCTTAAGCTTGGTTACTAAGAATTCCATCAGCATGATGACATTCATTCCATATTTCACATTAAACAGTGGGGAGACATGGAACTTCTCTTTGATCTAAATGAAGGGCCAACGTTAAATCAGATAGCTTACTACTTCTTAATCTTGGTACTAAGAATTTCATGGGCATGATGGCATTCATTTCATATGTCACGTCGTTAAAACAGTGGGGAGACATTCCATATGTCAATTTAAACAGTGGGGGGAGACATAGAACTTCTCTTTGATCTAAATAATGGACATCATGACATTAATTCCATATGTCATGTTACAAGGGGGAGACATGAAACTTCTCTTTGAGCTAAATTAAGGACCAACTTCAAATCAGACAGATTACTACTTCCATCATCTATAGTTCTTACTAGTAGGTAATATACTTTACGACTTTGAAATGATGGTGGATACATAGTTTTGGCCTCCCTACAAAGCATTCACAAGAGAACACAATACTCCTTGTAGCTTTGACACTTACACTGGCAAGTCTACTAAAATCATTTTTATAAGTAAATATGAGTGCAATCCCCAATATATTTTAAAATTCTTGGCCGCCTCCTTTAGCCTTGTTGGATTGAGGGCATAGTCTTTTTCTTGTACAATAAATAATAAACCAAAAATGCTATAAAAAGATTTTTGCACACAGAGCCACTAGTTGTTTTTTCGATCTCATTGGCACAAGCATGTAGAAAGTTGTCAGTCTAGTTGTTGGCATAAGAGTCTAAAGTCATGAATCTAGTCACCAATTGGTTAACATAGTCTTGTTTTTGCATAAGCATGTAGAAAGTCACCAATTTAGGTGTTGGAATAAGAGTCTAAAGTTGCCTGAGATTTATGGCATAGTCTTGCATTGAGTTGCATAAGAATTCATACTTCTTGTACTTTTTCAAAAATCATAAAAAGAAGAATAAAGAAAAAACTTTTTAGGTGTTGGATAAGAGTCTAAAGTTGCTTGAGATTTATGGCATAGTCTTGCATTGAGTTGCATAAGAATTCATACTTCTTGTACTTTTTCAAAAATCATAAGAAGAAGAATAAAGAAAAAACTTTTTAAAATCTTATATCACCAATGGCTTCCCCACACTTGCACTATGCATACATTAATAGGTTAGAAGCCTTTAAAAGTCATCCAGGTACATAACTAGATAGGGGGGAATTTGCCTCTAGGGAAACACTAACCCATCAAGGTACAACCCATTGCCTAGATAACCCTATTATATGATTTTCTTACATAACATGATGTTCTTTTATGTGAAGCATATAGCTGTTTAGACACCTCTCAAGTGCTCGTGTTAGACACTCTCTTATTGTTTTTACCCATACACATGCATTGCACTTGACATATGTAACCTCATCAACAAAATCCAACTCTCGTAATAACAACAACTTGGTATAACTGACTATTATTACACAACACATATGGATGCACTAATGATTCGTGAAGCACTTCATCCACTAGGGGACTACATTTCACGCCTCTAGCTTCTTCTACATTAACACATGAATCAATGATCTCTTGAACTTGCTCTTCATTGCATGGGTCCAAGGATCCGTCACCCACAAAAACATCATGAGGGTGGAGCATTGAGCAAATGGTTTTCCAATAACACACACACACACACACACACATACACACACTTTCTCTCACTCTCACATTGATTCAACTCACACATCAATGTATTAAACTCGGGACTATAACTCACACATGGCTAGGTACTGTCCACAAGCAAGAAATCCCTAGAAAGAAGCAAGGCATGCCACTCCAATAGTACACACAAACCACCCCCTTGGTAGCTTTCTATATAAGAAGTATCCTTAACAAAGACATCACTAGATAAAATCTCAATCACATGTCTCTCACACACATAAGAACTCTCAATCTAGCATGTCTCTCAATCACATGTCTCTCACACACATAAGAACTCTCAATCTAGCATGTCTCTCAATCACATGTCTCTCACACACATAAGAACTCTCAATCTAGCATGCCTTCTATAATAGAGGTTCTACCTCATAGATAACATCAAAACATTCATATCAACAATAGAAAGGGGATATACAAACTGATAGCCACAATGGGGAGACTAATTGTGTTTATATTTTAAAGAAAGAAGCAAGCCAATAATAGATACCATAGGATAAAAATACCAACGATGCACCAATTAGGATGTAGTACCAAGTAGGATGCACCAAGTATGATGTAGTACCATGCACAATGCAAAGAAAAGAATGCAAAGAAAAGGATGCAAAGAAAAGAATGCAAGGAAAAGTTATTAATGTTGAGAATTGATGACTCCATAGAGAAGGTTTTAGTGTATGCACACAAGTAATTTCCCTTCTCTCAAAGAAGGGAAAGGAGGAAAATTCCCTTCTTCTAGGGAAGAAAAGGAAACCCTATCATCATTGCCACTGACACATACATCTCAATCAAATCAAGCTTCAACATGAACCTTTGAATCTTTTTAATCATAACCCATACATCCAAGGGACTAGATGTGGGGTGATGTTAAAACCCGGTCATAATCAACACCTTGATTGAGTCAACAGAGTCAATGCAAGTCAAAGGTTCAATAAATGAAGCAATCATAGAGAATTCAAAGGATGCACATATCAATTATGGAAGAAATGGGTGTGGAAGTTAAACTTTTAGCAATACGATTAGGCTCACTTGTAGTCTCTAATTTATGCATAGGTTCCCCAAGATGGGTTCACATGGTGTAAAGTAGTAATTCTAAGGTCAAATATGCTAAATACTAATGGATTCATGGTATACATCAACCAAATATGGGTTTCCAATGCTAAATGACTCTAAAACCCAAGAGCAGGAAGATAAATTATTTTTTTACTCAGAGCTCATTATTGACTATTAGGCACATGGTTTGCTCAAGGAGATGTGCCTAGGCCTTATTTACTAGATTAGGTTGCCAATGATGAATGATCAAAACCCAAGAGAATTATTTTAATTTGTTTTTTACTCAAAGCTTCATTGTTGAAACATGTAATTTTTCACTTGTGATGCCACTAGGGTCCCATGGTGTCAAAGCTCCCTTAAAGTCTTTGGGAGAAAATTGTCTTAGACACCCATGTGTGGGAATCAATCTTGATTTCTCGCTCTCTATTGCACCAAAATGTTTCTCCAATTACATATCACCATAGATGTTTTATAAGACAGAGTCTTCCTCCTCGAACTGCACCACCAAGAGAAGGGGGAAATTGAGCCTTGGGTAATGGAATCACATAGGGCCTTAATTCACTAATATGAATTGGCAATCGGCACATCTTGCATCAAATCTAGAGGTCAAACCCTTGATTGGTCTTGTCTATCAAACCCTTTATTCATTAGATAATTTGATGACTATGTCCATCTTCTCTACTACCCCACTTATGGTACCTTGATATTAGTTCAACAATGTGAATTGGCATGTCTTGCATCAAACCTAGAGGTCGAACCCTTACTTCATCTCTCTTGGAAAATTTTTATACTTCATTATTGGTACTGGCGCATTGTAAGAATCACTCTCCCATAGCTTTTCCTATAACATATTTACTTCTATTTGAGGTCATCATGTTTACTTTTGTTGGAAGTTCATCCCTCTCTATACTTTGGGATTGTTCTCCTCATCACAATATTCCTAGTGGGATATTCATGGGTGAGATGATCAATGAAAAGACACATCCCTGTTCTCTCAATCAACACCTTTTTTGTGAGTGTAGGTATTCAAGAGAGACATTGTATTGTTGCATCATTGAAATATTTCATGAGAATAGTTGTGTTTTCTATCCCCTTCCTAGAGACTTCCCCAACCTCATTTGGTTGGATTTTACCTAATGCCTATGTCTTCTTAAGGAGATCTTTCTTAACCTTTAGATACCTTTTCTTTTCAATTGGTGACTTGGAGTATGCTCCTCTACTAAAAGCTAAGCTTGTGGACTCTAACTCTTTTTCTTGGATTCCATTTCATGCATCATTAGAGCTAGAGCCTTTTTTACCTTCTTCACATGCTTCTTCTTCTTGGGTTCTTCTTGCAACTTTTTCTTTCCATCATCTCACCCATGGTGCTTGGTTAGATCCCTTTTCCTCTTGTTCCTTATTCTCTGCTTCTTGTTGTTGTTGTTTGTGATCTTATCATGGAACACAAGGAACTCCACTCCTTCTCACCTCAGTTGTGTAACCTTCTTCACATTTATATGAGCTGATTAAGTGGTGTGGATGGCTCTAGGTGATGTGGTGGGGCTATAGAGTTTCATTCATTGGAGATGCTTGTATTGGGTAATCCTTGTACATATGACTCACTCCATAGTCTTTCCACACATGCTCTAATATTGCTTAGCTACACTTTGTTTGAATCTACAATTTTGTGATTTCTACCACAGCCAAAACACTCCATTGGCTTTCATGGTGCATAATATCATGTTCTTGCATACACACACACACACATACACACACACACACACACACACACACACAATAATAGTTTTCCCTTTTATCCTCCATGTAATACATAACATTTCTATCTTACACTTGATCCTCATAACCACCTTCCCCTGCCATGTGTTGGTGGAATAGGTGTCCTCTATGGGTTTACAAGCATGCCTAGGATAGCTCCATTATTAGCACGATGAAACTATACTTGAGGACATTGTGAACCTTGAAATAATGGTTCTTGAAAACTTGAGGATATTGTGAACCTTGAAATAGTGGTTCTTGAAAACTTTAGGATGTAGTGGACCTTAAAATTGTGGTGCCGATGACCTTCTTGCCGCATACATGCAATTTTGAGTGTCATAATTACCTTCTCTATCATAGATTTAACAATAATACCTTCTTTCTCTAGAATGTGGAACTCATTAGCCATGTGATTACCATTGCAAATAGAACACCATACTAAATCATGCTGAGGTTTTTGCAATTTAGGAGAGTTAAGAGCATTAACCTTTAATTTATCCTATAGTAGTGTCCCTATATCTCCTATGGTAGTGTCCCTGTGTCTTTGATTTCTTTTTTCACTTCTTGCCTTTTTTGTACTGTGGTGAACGAGGTTTTTTTGCCTCCAATTAGGCTGATATCCTCCTTTTAAATGATGTACTTGAATTCAATTAACCACACGCTGCTCCTTGGTAATAACGGTGCCAAATGTTTTTACCTCCAATTAGGCCAATTTCATCCTTTTAATGATGTACATTGTACTTGAGTTCCCTTAATAACCAGACATTGCTCCTTGGCAAAGGTCCCAAACTTTTGTTAACTTGATTTTTGTGGGCACACAAATGTCTTTTTTGAGGTTCATGACCAGTAGCCACTGTAATGGCTACTACACTATTATGGTATAGTTAGACAAGGCCTAAGGTGTCCCACTTGTTGGGATGGTGTGACCATGTTCCTCCCTCTTCTATCTGTCACCTAGAAGAGCTAGTGCTAGGTTACAGTTTTGGTTTGGTGAGATCACAACACTACCCTGCTTACTCTTAATCTTATTTGTTTGCACACTTCTTCCTCTTCCTAAATTATTATATGTTCTTGAAGGTTCCAATGCTAATCTCACCTTCCACTAAGGGAGCTAGGGAGCTAAGGGGTTTAGGTGTAAATAATCTCTAGACTTCCTTTGAAATTGTAACTGGTGTGGGTTGTAGTTGCATATAAAGTGTCTCTTTATCCCCTACTCTCTTACTAAATTCATTGGAGAAACATTCTCCTCCATAGTTTGACCTTAGGCTTTTATATGCTTGACTTTATCTTTCTCTACCATAGCTTTGAAGCTCTGAAAGTGGCTAAAAACTTCATTTTTCTCTACCATAGCTTTGAAGATCTTAAAGTGAGTAAACACTTTACTTTTCTCTACCATAGCTTTGAAGCTCTGAAAGTGAGTAAACACTTCACTTTTCTCTTTTATGAAATATACACACACTTTTCTAGTGTGGTCATCAGTGAAATATACATAATAATATATCTATCCTTTGATTGATGTCATCTTTGTTGGTCCCCAAACATCAAAATGCATCATATCCAAGTGTCTTTGACTTACCTGCTTATAATGTAGAAATGAATGCCTAGCATGCTTACCCAATTATTAGCACTCTTACCCTATGCATTCCATCCACTATGAGCTTTGGCAATTTTATAATAATAATTTGGGCATGCATATTCTTTAACCCTGAATATTAACATGTCCAATGCGTTTATACCATATATAAATGTCTACAATCATACATATACCATGTGCGAACATTGTAGCCTTCACTATAGGCATGCTTATATCCAATGTAAACATTCTACCAACTTTGTTTCTCTTTGTAACCAAGTGGCACTGTATTAAGAGACTAAGGTTATGTAGAAGGGGAAGAGAAGGGTGTGAGTGTGAATGGACTTAAGGTCCACTAGCTCATCTATTTAAAGATGAGGCCATGAGGCATTTTGTATGGAGCAAGGCCTAGTTGTATTCATCATAAACAACTTAATAAGCAAGATATTGTTCTTGTACTTTGTGAGTCTCTCCTCTCCACACACTTGATCTAGCATGAGCACCACGTTTTCTCAACATGGTATCTAGAGCTTGGTTGATTAGAACCACTTGTGGTGTAGAATAGGTCAAAAATCTTCACTTTTCCTTATCTCTTCTTGTGTGGAGCTCAACCCTCTCATGGTGGAGGACTTCTAGCAGTGTGGAGGACTTCCAGCAGTGTGTAGAGGCAAGATCTCTCAGAGATTCCAACTAGGGAAGTGTAAAGGACACCCGAGCGAACCAATTCGTATAGTCAATTTGATGATTCATCGCTCATCCGCCGCCGCGGCATTTCGTCTGTAAGCA
Source organism: Cibotium barometz (assembly GCF_041138505.1). NCBI lineage: Eukaryota > Viridiplantae > Streptophyta > Polypodiopsida > Cyatheales > Cibotiaceae > Cibotium > Cibotium barometz. The sequence continues at coordinate 17,711,790 of NC_141072.1, read as the reverse complement.
GCCCGGCGCAGTCCTATTGCTGCAGCGCAGGTTGTACAAGAATTTGACGCCTATGAGCCACCATAAGGGATGGTGTTTGAGGGCTTTAGTAGCCCATTGTGTAAGGAGTCTACAGCTCAAACTTGAGCCCATTCCATGCACAGACGCGACTGCTATAGGCAAAAGACCAGTCGTCCCTTCTTCTTTTCCTTCAAGCTCTCCATTAAAGCTTCAAGGTTGAATTTTTTCTTGCTCAAATCATTCCCCACTTGCTCTAATCACTCATGAGAGTTTGTGAATGCTTGTTGCTGATCTTTATCTTGATTTTGAAGAGGTTCCATTCACATGAGGTATCCATAAACCTCATGCTCATCAAGCTTCAACATCAACATCAACTTTCAAAGCTTTCAAAGTGTGCTTTTAAGCACTAATTGTATTGTTTAACACTAATTAAGCTATTAATCCAACAAAGGGAGGTTATTATAAAGTGTTATTAAACACTAATAGTGTTATTAAACACCAATGGTGAACTAATCACCAAAATAAGTGTCATTTGACACTAAAAATATGCTTTTTAGCACTAATTATGTTTTTTAAACACTAATGGTGATATTAATTATCGACCAAAGTGTTGCTTAACACTAAGGTGGTCTTAACCATCAAAGGAGGATGTCTTTTACACTAAGGAGGCTCTTCTTCATCAGCATTGGAGGCCAAGCACACACCATAAGTGCCACATTACAAGTCTTCATCGTCAACCTGTTTCTTCCAAGGAGAAATGGTGCAACCATGAACCAATTGTCTTCATCTCAAAAGCCAAAGAGGTTGAAGATCTCTGGTTTTTTCATCAACAAACTCAATATTTGAGTGGTTTAAAGTTGAACACATGCACACTAAGTGTTCATCTTCAATGTTGTTATCCTTGAGGCCCTTGTTTGTAAGAGGCATAGGCATGTCCTAAGCCGTATGCTCTCATTTCCCAAGCCCAAGGCATGTTATTCCGCTGCATATTCAACATTTTCATCATTTAAGATGAGTTGTAAGGTTGAGCATAGCAACCCTAAGTGCTCTACCTTGTTGTTTGTCATGATTTTAAGCATCTTTTGGCATTGTTTTTGTAAGAGACATTGGCAACATTATGAGCCATGCCCTCTCCTTCTTGAGCCAAGGATGATGTACCTTATTGGTTTGAGCATTTACCTCAACCAATTACTCATTTTTATTAAGCTTGAAACTTCAAACCCTAATGGGTATCATTTGACCAACATGCACAAAAGTTGTTGTAATTGTGGAGTAGACACTGCCCTTGACCAATCCATAAGGCAAGTGGTAAGACCCTCCCTTTCCCTTTCCCATTTATTGCCCATGGAGGAAATATGGTATTCAAGGAAGCATCAAGCATGTTGTAGGAACATGTTTAAGCAAACCACTTAAGCAATGGTGGCAGCCTTGTTTTGATCATTGTGTGAGAATGGTCAAGGTGGAAAGCATGTGGTGGAAGCAATGGCATGTATGTCTAAAGCATGTCATCTACAAGAAGTCAAGCAAACACAAAGAGTGGGGTGCACCATCATTGAGGCGTACATCTTCATCGACAACAAATAAAGACTTAGATGGCATCATTGTATTAGCCTCTAAGGCTCTAGGAACACAATTGTAAATCCTAGATAACCACACCTATATTCCAAGCCTTGTACGCCTAATGTTATAAAGGCATCTTATGTCCAATACCACCTATTCCATTTTTTCATAGTTAGTATTGAGGGGGGGTATTAAGAGACTAAGGTTATGTAGAAGGGGAAGAGAAGGGTGTGAGTGTGAATGGACTTAAGGTCCACTAGCTCATCTATTTAAAGATGAGGCCATGAGGCATTTTGTATGGAGCAAGGCCTAGTTGTATTCATAAACAACTTAATAAGTAAGATATTGTTCTTGTACTTTGTGAGTCTCTCCTCTCCACACACTTGATCTAGCATGAGCACCACGTTTTCTCGATACACTATTTATTGATATCTTCCACATAATATCCATGAGGATACCTCACTCACAAACCCTAATTTATCATTTACCCAACTCAAACCAAGTTCTTTGTTATGTTTGGAGAATGAAGCACATTAGCAAGATACTTCATTTTATCATCCTGCATAGACAAAGCGATTTTTGTAATATTAACAATAGGTTGTGTTATACCATCATTTGTTTTTACACAACCTTCTAAATCCCTTAATTATCTCAACCACTTATGTGGTTAGAGGTACCCAAAACATACATGGTATGTGGTTAGAGGCACCTAAACCATACATGGTATGTGGTTAGAGGCACCTAAACCATACATCTCTTGAATTGAAACTAATGCTGCATCACAAAAAGTTGCTCCCTTATATCTTTATCCTGCTTACTTGACGATGTGCTGCATAGTTTCCTTACTACAACTTCTCACTTTTTATGTCATTCTTCTTTTTATAACAATCCTTTGCTATATGCCCTGATTTGCCATACTAATAGCACTCTCTATGTTATTTTCACTTTGATTTCTTTGCCATCCCACCTCAACCTCTCCACCTTAGCCTCTCCCCATGCCTCTATAGTGGCCTCTTCTACCTATTTTGTGTCAATTAGAATCCTATTGTTATGTTGTCCATGATTCTTGTTTCTATATTGGTATGTGACCTTGGCCTATAGATAAATATTTTCCTCTTACTCTAGTTGTGTCTATGTAGAAGGATTGATGTTGTATATTATATAAGGATGATGTTTTTCCAACATTCATCTCTCACTAATCAGAAGGGCTATAAGGTCTTGGAAGTTTGGGAAATTTTCTTGAGTTTGAATAGATGCCTAAAATTAATCATATTATTTTTTTTCAAGCCCATTCATATAGTGACAAACACTAAGTTGTCATGTGTAAGATTCCTCCTCAGCCTGAATAACAATTAAGCCTCTACTTCAATCCCTTGTAATCATTCTATGTTTCTGAATGCAAGAAAATATTATTTTTTCCTTGTTTGGCCTAGTGAGATAAAAATTTCTAGAGAGTGGTAAATCAATATTGGGATATTTTTGGATAAATAAATTCTACAAATATTAAAAAAATATTTCCTTGAAATAGAAAATCAAAATAGATTTTCCAAGGTGCAATGGGAATTAATTAAAAATAATTTAAAAGACCTTAGCCTAAGGCTCAAGATTTTTTAAAAATTTTGGATTAAGGTTCCTATGGACCAATAAGATTAATCCAAGTTTTGGGATAATATAAATCCAAAGAATAAAAGAAAATACCCAAAAATGAGTAAATGCCCACATAAGATGAAGAGTTGACTAAGTACTAGATTTATTAGTTAAAAATTATGAAGTATTAATAAAAAAATGAGATATTTTAGAGTAATCATTCATTTTTGACATATTGGTAAGGAGAAGGGAGTCCTTCAAGGAGGCGCCCATTTCACATGTGTGGATGAGTTTTAAACTAAAAAATAATAGGATATTTTTATCTCTCCTCTCTCCTAGATCAAACCAAATCAAAAAGGGAGCCAAACTGGTCCAAAGCTTGTCCAAATTCAGCCAAACTGAAGCTGGAAAATTCTAGAACTCGATTGGACTCAGTTAGTGGCCTCCCTCACCTATAAATAGACCCTCATTCTTTTGTATTATCATATGTGAACTAAATTATGCCGGTATTACTCTAAGATAAGCTTATTTTCTATTATCCTCTAAAATCCTCTACAAATTGAAGAGATTGGAGCTTCTCTCTCTCTTCAATCTTCCTTGGAGACTTCATCAACATACCAAACCAATTGATTGGTTGGGGGCCTCTACTTTGATCAAATAATCAAGCAATCTAAGAGATAAAATGTGGTGGGTACTACTAGATCAGAATCAAGGAGCAGGACATCCCAAAGACAGCATTCAATACTCGCTATGGGCATTATGAGTTCACAGTCATGCTGTTTGGATTGACTAATGCCCCAGTGACATTCAATCGTCTTATGCAAGATATTCTCAGAGAATACTTGGATGATTTTGTTCTTGTCTTCTTTGATGATATCTTGGTATACTCAAAGAATGCTGCAAACCATGAAGATCATGTGTGCAAGGTCCTGGAAATCCTAAGGAAACACCAACTCTTTCCTGACCCTGCAAAGATCCAAGCAGTCGTAGAATGGCCGAAACCCAAGTCAGTAAAGAAAGTCAGAGGATTCCTAGGGTTAACCGGATGGTATAGGATCTTTATACCTAGGTATGCTCAGATAGCATCCCCCTTAACTAACCTTCTCAAGAAGAGTACATTTTTTCAGTGGACTGCAATGTGTTAGAGTGCCTTTGACAAGCTAAAGACAGCCTTAGTAACCAACCCTGTCCTTAAATTGCTAGATTTTACCAAAACCTTTGAGGTAGTTACTGATGCTAGTGGGTTGCCTTAGGCGGTGTTCTGATATGCAGGAAGGTCATGCAGTGGCCTATGAATCCAGAAAACTCAGAACACATGAGAGGAATTATGCTGTCCATGACTTGGAGTTACTCTCAGTAGTGTATGCTGCTCTGAAGTTGTGGAGACATTATCTTTTGGGACAAAGGTTCACCTTGATGAGACAGATCATCAAAGTCTGAAGTGGATCTTCACCCAAAGGGATCTCAACATGCGTCAAAGGAGATGGATGCAAACCCTGCAAACCCTGCAGGAATTTGATTTTGAAATAAAGTATCGACCGAGGAAAGAAAATGTGGTTGCAGATGCGCTCAGCAGAAAAGCCTCCCTGCTTGCAATAACAGTGGTGTCAAATCCATTGATCAATGAAGCAAAGGAGAAAATCTTGCAGGGCAAATTCTTTGCCCCTATTGCTACCCTTCTGATGCAGGAAAGCAAGATTCCTCAGGGAAGAATTCTGAGAGAAGCCCATGATAGCCTGATAGCTGGACATCGAGGGTTTATAAAAACCTATATGTCTGTGAAGAAAAGCTTCTTCTGGCCAGGACTCAAAAAGGATGTTCTTGATCATGTGCGAAAATGCTTGATGTGCCAAAGATTCAAGGTAGAGAGAGTCAAGATGCCAGGGAAACTGCAGCCTGTAGACATTCCACAGATGAAGTGGGAATGCATCAGTATGGACTTTGTCACTGGATTACCTTCAGTGCAATCAGGTTACAACTCCATTTTTGTGGTAGTTGACAGGCTAACCAAAGTTGCCCATCTGATTCCAGTGAAAGAAACATACTCTACAGTGGATGTTGCCAGAGTTTTCCTTAAGGAGATCTTTTGATTGCATGGTTTACCCAGGAGGATAGTAAGTGACAGAGATCCCAAATTCACATCGAAATTCTGGACTGCATTATTTAAAGTAGTAGGAACTTTCTTGGATCTCAGCACAGCCTATCGCCCCGAAACAGATGGCCAGACGGAAAGGGTGAATCAGGTAATAGAAGATATCCTTCGATCATGCTGGGAGCAGGGAACCCACGGCAAGGAACCCAAGAAGTGGTTAAGTCATCTGCATTTGGTTGAATTTGCTTACAATGCTTCTTATCAACAGAGCATTGGGATGAGTCCTTTCAAAGCTTTGTATGGAGAAGATTTCCTTACACCGTTGACTTGGTCTGACCCATTGATCAGAGTCGAAATGTCCAGACAAATACTTGATGACATGGACCAGCAGATGCAATCAATTCGTAAAGATATCAACGCAGCCTAAGACAGACAAAAGCATTATGCAGATAAAAAGATGTCAGAGAGAGAGTTTGAAGAGTCAGATATGGTCTTCATTCGAGTACGACCAAAAAGAAGTTCCTTATCCTTAGGGAAGTACAAGAAGCTCTCTCCCAGATACTATGGGCCATATGCTGTCATAAAGAAAGTGGGCGATCTAGCCTACAAACTTCTTCTGCCTCCCCATCTCAAGGTACATGATGTATTCCATGTCAGTTTGCTTAAGAAGTATATACCTAGCCCGAGTCACATGCTTGATGATGAACAATTGATCTCTCCGACTCAAGGCCAGATGGTACTCTAACCTGAGGAAATCCTTGACGTTTGGGAGAAGATTCTCAAGAGCAGAGTCCTCAGAGAATTCTTAGTAAAGTGGAAGTTCTTCCCTCTAGAAGACGCCACCTGGGAGAAAGAAGAAGAGTTGGCGAAGGATTACCCCCACTTTGCGAGATGAGGACATCTCACGTTTTCTAAGTGGGAGAGGATGTAAGATTCCTCCTCAGCCCCTGAATAACAATTAAGCCTCTACTTCAATCCCTTGTAATCATTCTATGTTTCTGAATGCAAGAAAATATTATTTTTTCCTTGTTTGGCCTAGTGAGATAAAAATTTCTAGAGAGTAGTAAATCAATATTGGGATATTTTTGGATAAATAAATTCTACAAATATCAAAAAAATGTTTCCTTGAAAGAGAAAATTAAAATAGATTTTCCAAGGTGCAATTGGAATTAATTAAAAATGATTTAGAAGACCTTAGCCTAAGGCTTAAGATTTTTTAAAAATTTTGGATTAAGGTTCCTATGGACCAATAAGATTAATCCAAGTGTTGGGATAAGATAAATCCAAAGAATAAAAGAAAATACCCAAAAATGAGTAAATGCCCACATAAGATGAAGAGTTGACTAAGTACTAGATTTATTAGTTAAAAATTATGAAGTATTAATTAAAAAATTAGATATTTTAGAGTAATCATTCATTTTTGACAAATTGGTAAGGAGGGGGGCCCTTCAAGGAGGTGCCTATTTCACATGTGTGGATGAGTTTTAAACTAAAAAATAATTGGATATTTTTATCTCTCCTCTCTCTTAGATCAAACCAAATAAAAAAGGGAGCCAAACTGGTCCAAAACTTGTCCAAATTCAGCCAAACTGAAGCTGAAAAATTCTAGAATTCAGGTGGACTCATTTAATGGCCTCCCTCACCTATAAATAGACCCTCATTCTTTTGTATTATCATCCTGTGAACTAAACTATGCCAGTATTACTCTAAGATAAGCTTATTTTCTATTATCCTCTACAAATTGAAGAGATTGGAGCTTCTCTCTCTCTTCAATCTTCCTTGGAGACTTCATCAACATACCAAACCAATTGATTGGTTTGGGGGCCTCTACTTTGATCAAAGAATCAAACAATCTAGGAGGTAAAATGTGGTTTATGGTCTTTTTCCTTTAATTTCCAAATGTTTCTCTCTTCTCAACCCCTCTCAAGCTTGAGAAGCATTCAAATGAATGGCTTTTGAATACAATTGAAGTTCTTTAATGAATTGTAGTGAGAAAACACATAAATTTTTATTTATGCTTAAATTATAATGTTTTTAAGCATTTCTCTCTCTTCCCCAAAAAATGGTCATTCCTATGACCTATTCTATATTCAAATGAAGCTTCTCATGAAGCAAATCTCTAATCTAAAAGTAATTCCTATGCTTGTCAAATTAGATGCCAAATAGGTGGCTTTTTAATGCTTTTATGCTATTTAATTTATGAAAAAATTAAGAATCAAGTCCATAATTGGATATTGATCCAATTAATGGTTGTTCTAATCATAGGGATATTACTAAACTTTATTCTTTCAAATTATTGAGAATTATCAGTAATAGCAACGGAGCTATGATAAAATTTCTGAAAAATTAACACAAATCATTTTCATTCATAATATGAAAAGAGGAAAACATTCTCATTATAATCATGGAAAACATTCTCATTATAATCATGGAAAATTTGATTTTTATGTTTATGCATAAATAGTTAATCAAAAAAAAGTGGAATCTCTAGTAATCCATTTTTATGTTAAAAGAGTAATCCCCATGACAATGGAAATCCATGTATTCCAATGATGTAAGAGAAAAATTGGGATGCTAAAATAAATTTTGTTCCCATTTTGTAAGAGAGAAGGTTTCAACAAGTGATGTGTTAGTACATAGGATCAAAGCGACTAATATCTTCACGAAGGAATTGGATACAGAGAAGCTTTGCAAGTTTAGAGGCTAACTTGGAGTGTGGGGTATAGAGTTAACCTCAAGAGGGAGTGTTGAGATATCGAGCTCAACTAGTACACATATAGATAACATGCCAAGATAACACCTTGGCAATTATGTAATTGTTGTTGGCATGGTTGGTGAGGGGTGCATTTTTTGGTGAGCAATTACGAGCGAGCAGTTTTGTGAAATTGGGGAGTGGTTGAAATCATAACACATAGACTCTCCTTTAATGTTACTCTCTCTCTCTCTCTCTCTCTCTCTCTCTCTCTCTCCGGTTATTGACACATGTACACACCAACACATTGCCACTTTTGAGAGATATTGATAAAAGTCACTTCCATACATGATATATTGAATACAAAATCCATGGAAAATATCAATAAGTGTTCTTGGTTGAAATCGTAACACATAGGTACCTCTAACATTACTCTCTCTCTCTCTCTCTCTCTCTCTCTCTCTCTCTCTCACTCACTCACTCAGAGGATATTGACACATGTACACACCAACACATTTCACACTTTTGTGAGATATTGATAAAAGTCGCTTCCATACATGAGAAATTGAATACAAAGTCCATGGAAAACATCAATAAGTGTTCTTGGTTGAAATCCTAACACATAGGTACCTTTAACATTTCTCTCTCTCTCTCTTTCTCTCTCTCTCTCTCTCTCTCTCTCTCTCTCTCTCTCTCTCTCGGGTTATTGACACGTACACACCAACACATTGCACACTTTTGCGAGATATTGATAAAATTATCTTCAATATATGAGACATTGAATACAAAATCCATGGAAAATATTAATAAGCGTTCTTGTTGGCAGCCAATGACATGGCCATCTCCATGAATCATATTCCATGTGGGGCATCAGGACTACTTGAAGTTACATGATCTTGCTGGTTTGTGTTGGTGGGTTGTGGAGGTTCCCCCCAGTTCGGATACTAATATGGGTTGGTCATGTTAGGCTATGCTATAGAGGAATCCCATTCTCCAAGCAACCTTCTCCGAGAGCGAGGCAGAAATTAGAGTCAAACTTGGCAATAAACCCCAAAAATGGTATTTTTTAGACTAAATTTTACAACACAAATGTAATTAGAAAACAGTGCTTCACTTTTCACCACTCCAACAAGCATAAGACATATGCAATTACATAATAACTCACCATAAACCTGTCAAAAGACACCAAAATTGCATGAACCACCAATACACAAAAACCAGTCGATATCACAGTGCATATATAAGTGACCTTTCTTACATAACCACAACTCTGTTGGAAGATCCCAAAATTGCTTAAACCACCAACACACAAAACCAGTCCAAAATAAAGGTAGAGAAAACATTATAACTACTCAAAACTGAACCACACAAAACATTCTAACAATCCCATGTCCTGCAGACCCCAAAAAGGCAAACATCTAATGAAACATAACCACATTCAGCAGCACTCTTTCATGGTGTGACATTTGATCGTCTGCCTCCAAACCACTCAATTTTTTTTAGAGCTACCTGGTGAATAAACTCATGAGCAATCGCATCCAAACCAAGGACCTTCAAATAAACAAAATACATGTGCTTGCATGGAATGTATGTAGAGCACTTACTCTCTCTTTTCTAAAATTCTTCGCATTTGCATCTTGGAAATTTGTTGATCATAATGGAGTAGTTCAAGCTAGCCATGTCTCCAATGCAGGAATATCTCCTTGCACAACATGGCGCGAAAACCAAAACTTTTGAATCTCATTTTTACAAGCCTCAGCCGACTGTCTTTGAAGGTGCATTTCTCCATTTTCTACATAGAGACTTGTGTTCCTCAATGAAATATGGTTGAATACACTTACACGAGTGCCTCATCATACTTTGTTCCCAATGAAAAACACAACTTCTCTCTTTCTCAAGCAATATTTTCTTCGCCCCTCCAAAATAAACGGTATGAATAGTGATCCAATTAGCATTTTCTTCATCTGCCACCATGAATCCATGGAACTCAGGTTTATCATCAAAGCCATTTTGGTGAACCACTATATTCAACATTTTCCAAAATTCTATTTGTGCACTCAATCCTCAACTCTAAATTCACACGTAGCTATGGTGACCAGTTCATGGATGAATGGATTGTATACATGGGTAGACATAGTGGGCCACCCAGACACCCTGTGAACATGGTCAAAATGGACCCACATATGCTACAAACTACCACATGGCCTCATCTTGTTAACCAAGTCTAATCCACTAGCAAGACCCTTCGTAAACATCTTAAAAACATGGGGTTGATGTTTGTCCCCCAGAGGTAACAGGCCAAGAAAGAGCACACTTTGAAGAAAAGAGTATCGACACTTGTTCTTAAGTTCAAGTACTACCTCAAGACCTGCATTGAAATATTTGTATCCCACTTGGCATATTCCAAACACCTCTCAATGTGTTTCTCATTGGACAAAGGAGTAACATACTCCAACATTTGTGCAAACTCATCATCCCCAATATCTGAGTAACCATGTGCATCATCCCCAATATCTGAGTAACCATGTGCATCATCCTTCATTAGCATGTCAAATATAAATCTTGGGCCACTGTTGTTTATAAATGATTTGTTGTAGTGAAAGGATTAAGAGTGACTCTACTATTCACCTTCTCTTCCAAATTTTTGCCAATGCATGTACTTATGCCTTCTTTATAAGGATGCACATGATTACCCATATGTATAGCACATCTACTTATATTATGATGATCTCTTGGTAGACAGTAATAGATAACAGGCTAGGCATGTTTTCACACATTCAAGCATTCGATCACAATGTTTGCAAGAAATATTACCAAACCATTCCATTCTGACAACTTCTTTTTAATCGGCCTTTATATTGTGCCTTCTTATTTCACTCAAATTATCTTGCCTATTAATTCATTCCCACTAATCACGGGCATGAAATAATAGGCTAAGGTTCAGTGATAGGAAGGCTATCTAAAATTAAATTCATTGTGGGTGCGAGGGGTGCTACCTAACTGCTGCAATAGATGGTTCTTATCGATCAGAATGAGATTCAAAATTTATTCCAGCAAGTTCAAGATCTACAAACTCGAGTGGCATAAAGTGAACAACGATGGACCGCCTCACAAGAAGCTGGTCCATTTGGGTACTTTTGGGACATATCCTCCTTTCACTCTGGAGTTATTTTCCATGGGAAAGAAGGGGCGTTATCCAAACTTTGTGAGACCTTGGCTGAGTCATCAAAAATATTCTGATTTTTATTGAAGGATTATTTTAAAGCCAGTCGAATCTGTTATAAATGGCAATTTCATATTGGGTGTGTACGTGGTATGTCTACCTTAATGTTTGCATGAATCACCGGCTAGGGGGCCTGGAAACTCTTTTCCTCGGTACCCGGGCAAAAACTCAACCAAATATTTATAAAGGAATCCCACCAATACAGTGGTCGGCAGGTGGTAACCCAGGGGCCGGATAGGCTGGATTGGAGGATTCCTGAGAAACAACTAGATACGATTAGTTACGTTAATTAGTTTAAATCCTAAGAAGACCTTGTTCTATGGGAGGGGATCAGCGACTGTGCCTCGTGAATGAGGAAAAAAGCGATGATTCTATGGACCAAGTGCTTGATCTGACTATGTGACTTCAGGTTCGATCAGATCAGTTAAGACTAGTTAACTGATCTCTTCTTGATCTGACTATGTGACTTCAGGTTCGGTGGGCAGATCAGTTTAACTAGTTAAGACTTTGACTCGTTAGAGTAATTTCCCCCGTTAGAAGATTTTCCCATGGCGGAATCGCCCGTGCCTTCCGGGGACGAGGGGAGTCTTCCGGGCCTAGTCTCGGTGCGCGGAGGGATTGCCTGGGCTAGCCTCTCGTCCCAGACATCCACAAGCAATGGCCCGAGTGTGGATCCCCGCCCCGCGCAGGAGGTCGACGCCGCTTCTGCCACCAGCATGGGTACCGCGAAGGGGGCAGGGACCCCACTGATATCAGAGCTTTGTTGAAAGCTAATAAGGATAAACAAATTCTTATCAGAAATTGATTTAAAAAACTCAAAAAAGTATTTTTCATAATGTATTTTTATTTCGCAAGTCTCATTAATAAAGAATTTTTAATCAAAGAAATTATTATTTTTAGATGGAAGTTCCATGTACTTATTTGGTATTCTCGACCTCACCCAGTCACAAGACATGACTGTATTCGCCTTCGAACATCTCATCTCTTCTGCTGCAACAACTTGAACAAGCCGAGTTAGACTCGCACGCCATTTTGAGGATTTATATTTTCCTAACCCAGCCGACATCATAAGTGGTTTGCAGGGCAGTATGTCCACACCTCTTACGACCGGCGTGTAACGCTAAGGCAGAACCTCTCATTGGCCATGATTCTGATAAAGCTGAAAGTGGTACATGGTGTCATTCTATATCATTCAACGCCTCGGAATTTTAGACTTTCATGCCAAATCTACAGACTCTTTAGTTGCTTTATTCCTAATAAGGAGAAGATAATAGCTCCCTTGGCAATAAGTGAACGTTTGTATCAGGGCATGGCTATGGCCCAGTACCGCCGTCTTATGCGTCTCCCCAAGGAGATTTTGATTTCTCGAGCCGAGCTGCTCTATGTACATATTGCAACTTTTATATAAATAAAGAAATATTTTCTGGAGAAAAATTCCCTATTGTATAAGTGATTGTTTATGAACGAACTGATAAAGAAAAATCTGTTACCGAACATATGTCATAGATCTCCAATAAGATCATTTATCTTGTTTAAGAAATTGTTTTCCGAATCCCTTAAGTCTTAGGATCTCGTGGATGATATTAAAATAAAAATTTAATAATATATCATTTTGGCAGAATCATGAGACGAGGAAACCGTGGCCGTCAGCCAGACCCTCTCTCTGAAGATGATGAGCTTGACCCCGACGTTCGCAAGGCTCGTCATAGAACTCAGCCAAGGACCCTTCAAAGAAGAAGGGGAGAACCTAGGTGAGGCTGTGGAGAAATGGGTGGAAGCTATGGAAGAATATTTTGACGTCACAGGCTATAATGAGCGAAGCAAAATGGCTCTTGCTAGGCTAAAAATAGTGGAAACAGCTAGGGTGGCATGGAGGAACCATTGTGACACCAACCGTCTGGATAGGAATACTCAGTCCTAGAACGACCTTAAAACCTATTTGAGGAAGAGATTTTGTCCCCTTGGGTTTTTGGAAACCAAAATGAACGAATTCTTAGAGCTAAAGCAGGGGAGCAAAACCATCGAGGAATATCACCTGGCCTTCGCTCTTCTACTCAAATATTCACCACTAGTCAAGAATGCCAAGCCAGTGTCCATGGCTGAAGCTGTCAGAATGACGAAGGACTTTGCCAAAGCCTTCATCATGAAAGTCCCGCGAAAGCCAGCTCCCTCATCCTTTAAAATATTTCAGACACCGGGAAGTTCTTCCAACTTTTTGCCTCCAAAGAGACACCAAGGTCCTAACCAGAATGTGGAGATAGGAAGCTTCAGAAATGAAGGAAGACCTTTCCCCCGAAGTACATTCTCAGGAACCCCGGCTTTCTCCAGAATACAAAGGGAAGAACTTCGAAGCGAGAAAAAATGCTTTGAATGTCAGGGATTTGGGCACCAGCTCAAGGATTTCCCATCTCCTTCGGTGGGCCAAGGAAGCCAGGGTCCCAGAGTTTAGAGACAGACTCCTTCATATCAGTCCAATCAGCCCCCCCCGCACCAGAATTATGGTAACCCAAGAAGAGTGCCAGCTCAGCCTATAGCCTCCATGCAAAGCAGTCTCCGAACTCCCTCCCAGAATTGGAATAACCAAAGAGAGAGAGTTCCACCTTAGACTGCAATAGCCAGAGCAGTCACCTTAGCTGAGGAAGTAGAGAAAGAGAAAGGACATATCTATGCACCAGCAATAGAGCATCATGGGAATAACCGTCAATTCTCAGTCCTCCAGACCCTAGCAAAGTACTAGGGTAAGCAATTCAAGCTTTTGATTGATTCAGGCAGTACTCATTCTTTTATTTCCCCAAGATGTATGTGTAAATTAGTCCTTTTTTATCACCATAAACCTGTCGAAAGACACCAAAATTGCATGAACCACCAATACACAAAAACCAGTCTATATCACAGTGCATATACAAGTGACCTTTCTTACATAACCACAACTCTGTTGGAAGATCCCAAAATTGCTTGAACCACCAACACACAAAACCAATCCAAAATAAAGGTAGAGAAAACATTGTAACTTTCCAAAACTAAACCACACAAAATATTCTAACAATCCCATGTCCTGCAAACCCCAAAAAGGCACAAACATCCAGTGAAACATAACCACATTCAGCAGCGCTCTTTCATGGTGTGACATTTGATCGTCTACCTCCAAGTGCTTGAAACCACTCAATTTTTGTTTGAGCTGCCTGGTGAATAAACTCATGAGCAATCGCATCCAAACCAAGGACCTTCAAATAAACAAAGTACATGTGCTTGCATGGAATGTATGTAGAGCACTTACTCTCTCTTTTCTAAAAATCTTCACATTTGCATCTTGGAAATTTGTTGATCATAATGGAGTAGTTCACTTTGAGAGTGCACACCTTTAGAGTAACCATTATACTTCACACTTTACAAGACAGCCAATGCCATGTCTGCACCTGTGGCCTCAAACAAGCTAATCTAACTTTTATAACCTACAGATGATCTCATACTCGCATGCTTTGCCTCAGCAAGGTTTGCTCTCTTGGAACAAAAACTCTAGATTCCTCCTAATAAGTAACAAACCAAGAGCCCCAGTGAAAATCCCTAATATCCCACCAAGCTAACCATGTCTCCAATGCAGGAATCTCTCCCACACAGCATGGCCTGAAAACCAAAACTTTCGAATCTCATTTTTACAAGCCTCAGCCGACTACCTTTGAAGATGCATTTCTCCATTTTCTACACAGAGACCTGTGTTCCTCAATGAAATATGGTTGAATACACTTACGCGAGTGCCTCACCATACTTTGTTCCCAATGAAAAACACAACTTCTCTCTTTCTTAAGCAATATTTTCTTCGTCCCTCCAAAATAAACGGTATGAATAGTGATCCAATTAGCATTTTCTTCATCTGCCACCATGAATCCATGGAACTCGGGTTTATCAAAGCCGTTTTGGTGAACCACTGTATTCAACATTTTCCGAAATTCTATTTGTGCACTCAATCCTCAACTCTAAATTCACACGTAGCTATGGTGACCAGTTCATGGATGAATGGATTGTATACATGGGCAGACATAATGGGCCATCTAGACACCCTGTGAACATAGTCAAAATGGACCCACATATGCTACAAACTACCACATGGCCTCATCTTGTTAACCAAGTCTAATCCACTAGCAAGACCCTTCGTAAACATCTTAAAAACATGGGGTTGATGTTTGTCCCCCAGAGGTAACAGGACAAGAAAGAGCACACTTTGAAGAAAAGAGTATCGACACTTGTTCTTAAGTTCAAGTACTACCGCAAGACCTGCATTGAAATATTTGTATCCCACTTGGCATATTCCAAACACCTCTCAATGTGTTTCTCATTGGACAAAGGAGTAACATACTCCAACATTTGTGCAAACTCATCATCCCCAATATCTGAGTAACCATGTGCATCATCCTTCATTAGCATGTCAAATATAACATCTTGGGCCACTGTTGTTTTGTAAATGATTTGTTGTAGTGAAAGGATTAAGATTCTTCTCTTCCAAATTTTTGCCAATGCATGTACTTATGCCTTGTTTATAAGGATGCACATGATTACCCATATGTATAGCACATCTACTTATATTATGATGATCTCTTGGTAGACAGTAATAGATAACAACAGCTGGGCATGTTTTCACACATTCAAGCATTCGATCACAATGTTTGCAGGAAATATTACCAAACTCTGAACCAACCATTCCATTCAGACAACTTCTTTTTAATCGGCCTTTCTATTGTGCCTTCTTATTTCACTCAAATTATCTTGCCTATTAATTCATGCCTTCTTATTTCACTCAAATTATCTTGCCTATGAATTCATGCCCACTAATCACGGGCATGAAATAATAGGCTAAGGTTCAGCGACGATAGGAAGGCTATCTAAAATTAAATTCATTACGTAAATCCCTAAATGTTGTTTTCAAGATGAGGGCCTTCACGACAAAACAACCTTGATCGTTTCTGAAAGAATGATAACATATGTCTACCAGCCACATATGCCAGTTTTGGATGTGTCATGTGGGGATGGTCCAAAGTGTTTGGCCATTGTTGGGGATTATATTGCTATTGGCAAGGGTTTTATAAATGGCACAAAAAATGCATCTTACACCATAGTTCATGTGAGCACATGCAAAAATCCTCACCCAAGAGTAGACAATATGCAAGGAAAGGGAGATCAATTTCTTGGGCGGCTGATTTGATATTTTTGGACCTCCCTTTTGGTGGAGTGGTACATGGTGCCGCCGACTCTAGGCCCCTGTGGGATATAGTATCTAAGGACCATGTGCATTATGGAGTTGGTTTGGGTATCAACTCTTGGTGATTCTGGCTGGTTGTGTTCGATGGGAGGTAATATTCCATGTGTTGGAAGCTTGCAAGCATTTACTTTTGTCTTGCAATTTGGTTGATAAAATCTATGTTATGTTTTATAGGAGAGAGTGGGTTGGGTTGACAGCTATTAGATTTGGAGATTTGGTGCCATGTTATTGTCATGCATCACTCACCCTATGGATACTATGAGACTGGTGGTTTTCAGACAGAGATAGTGTGTTTAGTGGTGGTTCCAAGGAAATTTGTCTGGTATATATGATTTTTTTAACCTCATTTGGTTGTTGTTATCCTATTGCAATATACCTCTTCTATGCTCTTTGCAGTTCGTAGACGAGGTATGATTCTTGCAATTTACTGCTTGGAGAGTGCATCTCTTTTCGAGGCGCTTCATATGAATCCTATGGATTCGGTGGCATACCATTATTTTCTAGATGTATCTCGTGCTAGGGATCTTGCGGGTGTGGAGATCCATGCTATTTTGGAGCGCATCATTACTCTCATTACAGGATATTTGGAGTTGTTCTATCATGCTGGTGGTGTTTTCCTTGAGTTGGGCTGTGGCACACAGCTCCTATACTCAAGGCATGTTTGAGGTCAGGTCATTTATGCACTTCAATGGGACTCTGAGGAGGGTCTTCTATCTTCATATGTATAGCCATTGCTTCTACCTAAGAGGCAAGGAGGCCAGGGGGAGGCTAGCATTCACATGATTGGGATGATGATATCGATGAGTGTGTAGAACAGAATCCATATGATTAGTGAGCATCTAGACCTTATTCAGTGCTACATTGATGACTATTTATTTGGCTTTGTTTTTTGATGTGCTTGGGACTACTGTCACTCTATTTTGTTATGGATTTAGCAGTGTTTTACATTAGGTCAATGCTTGAGGATCCTGGTTTGTTAATTTGGTTACCTTCATGCATATGTTTAAAGACAGGAACATTCAAGTTTGATCTACAATACACAAATATACTTAAACATGTGAATTTACAAAAAGTAAACAAATTTTATTCTTTATTTTCTATCCATAGTGTTCTGTATGTTGAAAGCAATGGTAAGAACCATGGCTAGAGTCGCATGTTTTAAGAAGGACCATGCAAATCGATGTCACACTCATCATGTTTTTATAGACGCGATGAGTGTGATTCAATTTGATTTGTTTTGGTGTATGTAGTGGACAATGCAACACATGGTTTTTGTGTTCGCTTGTGAGCCATGATTGGTGATTTTGTTTCAGTCGGTCTTGTTTAATGCAGATATTGTTGGGTATTATTCCATGCAATCAAAAAATTGTAGTTGGAGTGGTGTTTCAATTTTGTATGGTGATTGATGTGATCTTCTAATGTGCTGCTTATGTCTTGTGCTCACTTTGCATTGTTTTCTATTGTAAAAGTTTATCGAGTAACTTCCAATTTTTTGGGATTTATTGCTAGATTTTGCTCTAATTTTTAAATAGCTCGAAAAAGGTTACTCGGTGTTTGGTAAGACTCGTGGTATACATAAGGGTATAGCATCATTGCGGGTGTCATTTTTACTCCAAGTGGTGGTAGATAATAAGCAAGTTGCTTGGCTATATTGCTAGATTTCGCTCTAATTTTTAAATAGCTCGAAAAAGGTTACTCGGTGTTTGGTAAGACTCCTGGTATACAATAAGGGTATAGCATCATTGCGGGTGTCATTTTTACTCCAAGTGGTGGTAGATAATAAGCAAGTTGCTGGGCTATATTGGTAAGACTCGTGGTATACAATAAGGGTATAGCATCATTGCGGGTGTCATTTTTACTCCAAGTGGTGGTAGATAATAAGCAAGTTGCTGGGCTATATTGGTAGCTCCAGGTGGTGGTGGATAATAAGAAAGTTGCCAAGCTGTAGAAGTAGCACCACGTGGTATATATGCATTATACCCTAGCAACCATTGGAGTTATCCACACCAAGGTTCCTCCAACAAAATTTTAGGTTGCATGCTTTATTGAATAATATTTTTAGATTCTTTTCCTTGAAACAAATTGAAACCTAGGTCTATGGGCATGTCTTGCAAATGAGCCAGCTCCTAATTATAGCACAACCAATCATTTTCTATTCTTATACAATGTCAACGAAGCTCCTTGCATGCATTAGCCATGACACCAGTCCTTGCAAAGAAATCAAGGACTAGTTTCCCCTCCATTGTGAAAGAATCAAGGAGCCATCTACCAAAATGAAGAAAAACTTAAGAGATCAATGTCCATGATTGTATTAAATCATTACCAATAAAAAGGTTAGTAGTGTTTATTATGTACCTTACAGTCTCAATAGGTCACATAGCTACACCTTGTAGTGGATGATTATCTGTCCCCCTACTATGAGTGGCATGCTTTCCTTTTCCATTATCTATGCAGGACTACGAGACTCCGCTTGACTTTCAGGTCATGCACTTAGCCAGAGCAGACGTATATCTAGGCAGGGAGTGGCTGTATGGCTTGGGCCCTAGTCTACTAGCTCGAAATTACTTACATAATACGCTATGTTTTGAGCACGGAGGTAGAGTCATTACCCTGCAGGGCGATCGTACTGTCCCTGCCACACCACTTATTTCCTCCATGGAGCTGTGTACAGCGGTCTGCAGAGACCAGATAGCAGAGGTATATGCTTGTTACCCTCTTTTGAATTCTGTTTCCGTAGATGAAACAATAAATGATGTTTGCGTAGACAAACAAGGAAAACAAAATAACCTTGGACGAGACCCACTGTTTGAAAACCCTGTTTGGCATGCATGTGATTCAAACAAGAAAAAATCCAAGGTGAATGAGACATTAAAGAAAAAGTACGTAGATACTTTAACGAATTTATTAGAGGAATTTCAGGATGTTTTTCCTGATGATCTACCAGATGGTTTACCACCATCTAGAGAAGTAGACCATGGCATCGAAGTTATGCCAGGATCAAAACCTATAAGCAAACCTATAAGATGGTTTACCACCATCTAGAGAAGTAGACCATGGCATCGAAGTTATGCCAGGATCAAAACCTATAAGCAAACCTGCTTATAGATTAAGCCACTCCGAGGCACAGGAGGTGGAAAAACAATTGATGGAATATTTGAACAAAGGCTTCATTCGACCTAGTTCAAGTCCGTGGGCATCGCCTATTCTTCTGGTAAAGAAGAAAGACGGATCTATGTGGATGTGCATAGACTATAGGGCTCTTAATCAGATAACGATTAAGAACAAGTATCCAATGCCATGCATGGATGAGTTGTTTGATCAACTCTATGGATCGAGATACTTCACAAAAATAGACCTGAGATCAGGATATCATCAAGTTAGAATTAAACAAGAAGATGTTACGAAGACAGCATTTAGGACCCATTTCGGGCATTTTGAGTTTTTGGTTATGCCATTTGGGCTAACCAATGCTCCAGCGACGTTTATGACGCTGATGGACAGCATTTTACGTCCATATCTGGAAAAATTCGTAGTAGTTTTCCTAGATGATATTCTTGTGTACAGTAAGACACAGAAAGAGCATTTGTGTCTCGTGTTCGAGTTGTTGCGAAAGCACAAACTATTTGCAAAGAAGAGCAAATGTGAATTTTTTGAAACAGAAAATCACTACCTTGGCCATATTATATCCGCCGATGGTACGCGGATGGAGCCAGAAAAAGTAGAGGCTATTCTTAAATGGCCAGCGCCAAAGAATCTCGAGGAACTGCAGATTTTTCTTGGCATGTCGGGGTTCTACCGACAATATGTAAAGGACTACGCGAAGATCGCAGTCCCGTTGACTACGGTCAAAAACTAAAAACATTAGTTGGGGGGACGCCCAACAGAAAAGCTTTGATAAGCTCAAGGTGACCGTATAGCAGCTGCACCTGTTTTGACTATTGTCGATCCAAATGAGCCGTTTGTTTTGGAAACAGACGCTAGTAATGAGGCCATTGGGGCCGTACTTATGCAAAGGGGACGCCCAATTGCATTTGAGAGTAAAAAGTTAGATCGTGCGCAGCGTAACTACTCGGCTTATGAGCGAGAGTTACTAGCGATAGTTCATGCACTGAAAAAGTGGAGACACTATTTATATGGTGCTACTTTTGAGGTCCGGACGGACCATGAAAGTCTGAAATGGCTTTCAAGTCAAAATGAACTGAAGGGTAGAAAAGCTTGGTGGGCGGAGATTCTACAGGAGTTTGACCTTCAGATACGTTACCAGAAAGGTAAGTATAACGTGGTGGCAGATGCACTTAGTCGCATGCCACAGATTAATGAACTTAGTTTCACAATCTTCAAGAATGATTTCTTGGAGTCACTAGCGAGAGTTAGTCCGGAGAGACTAGCCGTGTCTTCTGGGTATAGTTTGGAGCCGGAGAGCTCTGACGTAGGCCCTTCATCACCTTTGACTGCCATGGCTTCAAAGGGGAGTGATAAACTTCGTCGGGGGGGAGAAATATGCTAATTACTCCATTGACGACGGGTACTTACTCTACAAGGGTAGAATATGTGTACCAACTATTGGTGACTTTCGGGCCCAAATTCTTAAAGAAAGTCATGATAGTCCAAGTGCGGGTCATCCTGGGATTCAAAAGACCTATGCACTAGTAAAAAGACAGTTTTATTGGCCTAGTTTGTTTGAGGACGTCCAGATTTATGTGCTGAAATGCAGTAAGTGCCATGTCAATAAACATGAACGTCTTAAGGTTTGAGGACTACTCCATCCGCTGGAGATTCCTCAAGGGAAATGGGAAAGCATTTCCATGGATTTCATTACCGGTTTCCACCAAGACGAGTCGAGGGAATGACTCGGTGTGGGTGGTAGTGGACAGGTTAACTAAAATGGCAAAGTTTATTGCCACGAAGAAAACTGTTAAAATGCCAGAGTTGGCAAAACTCTTTATTGAACATCTCTACAAGCTATATGGCCTGCCCGCAGATATAGTGTCAGATAGAGATAGGAAGTTCAACAGTCATTTTTGGAGGGAAGTCTTCAAAAAGTTGGATACTACTCTGAGTATGAGTACGGCAGATCATCCGGAGTTTGATGGTCAAACTGAAAGAGTTAACCAAATTCTAGAGGATATGTTGCATTCTTATGTTAGTAAGAAGCAATCTAATTGGGAAGAGTACTTGCCCTTATTGGAGTTTGCCTATAACAGCTCCAAACACTCAGTGATTGGATTTACACCATTCATGTTAATGTATGGATTCTAGCCGAGATCTCCGATGGGGCTGTAGGCCTAGAAAAGGAGAAGATTCAATCTGTCAAGGATTTCCTTGAAGATATGAATGATATGCTCAGAGCCGCACGTGAGAGCATTTGTAGCGTTCAGGATCGCGCTAAAACTTATGTGGATAAAGGACGTAGAAAGGTGACCTTTGCAGAAGGTGACTTTGTATTCCTCAAGGTTCCTGCGCAGTCAGAAACCATGAAAACGGAAAAGTGTGATAAACTTTCTCCGA
Source organism: Cibotium barometz (assembly GCF_041138505.1). Lineage (NCBI taxonomy): Eukaryota > Viridiplantae > Streptophyta > Polypodiopsida > Cyatheales > Cibotiaceae > Cibotium > Cibotium barometz. Next base: position 17,689,874 of record NC_141072.1, on the reverse strand, counting down.
GATATTGTGGTCCTTTTAAAATCCTTAAGAAGATTGGGGACGTAGCATATAAACTTGAGTTACCGGAGAGTTCTCAAGTCCATCCTGTCTTCCATGTCAGTAAACTGAAGAAATCAGTTCACGGGTTAGAGAACGCAGTTTCTCCAGAGATTTTGGTGGACTTGATAGAGCCACCAAAGATACCACATGAACCTGAAAAGATTCTACAGTATCGTGTGACAGACAAACCCGACATAAAGTGTACTAGGAGGTACTTGTTAAATGGGCAGATAGGGATGAGGAGGTAGCTACTTGGGAACGCCGTAGTGCAATTTCCAAAAGGTTTCCCCAGTTTGTTTTCGAGGACGAAAACTCTTCTTAAGGGGGGGTAATGTCACGTAGGCTGTAACGCCTGTGGTGACCGACGGCGGCGACCGGCGGCGGCGGCAGACCGGATGGCCATGTCCGGGGTTCAGTGGAGAGGACGCCCATGCAGAGTCATGGGCGGCCAGGCTAGTGTGGACGGTAGGCCACACACTATATAGCCTAGGGGGGATGAGGGGCAATCCTCATTCTTCCTGTATGGCTGGGTGGTGAGCCAGAGGCCGTTCCCTCTTGTGGTAACGCCCGTAGCGGCGTTACGGATATCTAACACAATGTGTGTAAAAGATAGAGAGAGAGTGATTATATGGATTTGTGTTTTTCTTTGTGTGTGTATTTGTGGTGGGGAGGAAGAGAGAGAGAGAGAGAGAGAGAGAGAGAGAGAGAGAGAGAGAGAGAGAGAGAGAGAGAGAGAATGCCTTCACAATGTGTGTAAAAGATAGAGTGAGATTGATTATATGCATTTGTGTTTTTCTTTGTGTCTATATTTGTGGGGGGGGGAAGAGATGCATGCAAGACTTTTGATTTAAAAACAAAAGAGAGAGAGAGAGAGAACGTCGCCTCCTTCCTCTTAATGGTGGTCAATATAAAGAAAAATGCATCAAGGTGACCTTTTATACACACACACACACAAACTATCCATGGTTAAATCTAACCCAACTCAAAGCCTAACCTAACCATTTGAGTTATACAACTAGATCATATTTTAAAAGTTTACAAGATAATTGTAAGTTAACGGATACGTGTAAAAAAATTAAAGGGATTCGTTAAGAGTATATCAATATTTACTTTGAACCTAAAATATAGGTGGTCCATATAGACAAGAACCCAAAATATAGGTGGTCCATATCCTTTTATAGACAAGTAGTAGGCAAGGGGTAGGTGGCCTTAAGTAAGAAAAGGAATGAATGTTTTTTGTTAATGCGTGTGTGGAGAAGGAATGAAGGCATGGAAAAATCTTGTATGCAAAAATCTTTTTTATACAAACCTTGTATGCAAAAATATTTTTTGATCTTCCATGCAGCATCATCGAACACACTTCACATCCGCCTCGAACACTCTCTCTTTCTCTACCTCAAACAGACCGAGCATGTAATAGAGTATTAACTTTAATAGTTAGCTTAGGTTCATGGTCATATAGCTTAGTTTTATGGTCATAGGGCTCAAGCATAAAAAGGGTTCATGGACCCTCATTTGTAACTTTTTGATACTTTTGATCATATGACTCTTGGAATTTACATTCGAGCCTAGAGCTACCATACCTTGGCTTATGGAAGGCTATTTCCATCCTTTGGTGAAAGGTTAAATCACTTAGGCATTATGTGTGATTCTTGCTAATGGCATGCCCCACATGATGATTTATCCCAAATCTCTGCTTATTTTTACTTTATTTCGATTGGTATCAAAGCTCTTGTGTTTTGATCCATGATTCCATTGATTTTTGCCAATTTTTTGGTTATGGTTCTTGGACCAAACCTGAGTATCGGACCGAATCTTTTGAGGTTGTGGACCAAATTTGAACTAAGAGAGTAATTAGTGTTAATTTTTTGATAATTATGCTTTTACCTTCTCTTCCACTTTTGAGGTTGTGGACCAAATTTGAACTAAGTGAGTGACTAGTGTTAATTTGAACTAAGTGAGTGATTAGTATTAATTTTTTAACAATTATGCTTTTACCTTCTCTTCCACTTTTCCTCAAGCTTTCCATGGCTAGGCTTCATCACACAGTAGCCATTTGCAAAACACAACCTTGGAGCTTTCTTAGCAACACATAGAGCACCATTTTGACCTATTTTTGAAGCATGTATTCTCTTATTTTCTCCCTCTTTCCATGTCTTCAAGAAAACCTAGAAATGGTGATCTCAAGATTCTAAATTGTTCAAGATTCATTATACACACTATCTACTAACCCTAGGGAACACTTGGGAGCATTATATGTGTTTGCTTCTCTTCCAAATCCCTCATGGAGTTGGTGGTGATTTTCAGCGTGGACTTTTCTTTGCTTCAACCAATCACTTGTTGCAAGGTTTGATGCCTAATTTGGCTTTGCAATGGTCTTGGGAGACCGAATATCACTTTCTTGGTGCATTTCTTGAAGATCTTGGTGATTTTGGAGCTCTCTTGAAGGGGATAAACCAGAGAAAAGTTCTTCATAAATCTACATGAAGAGAGGATAAATCTTGATTAACTCCAAGCATTGGTGTTTCCTAAGGTCCATTGGTGAGTTGCTATTTCTAAATCTTGATTTCTTAGTTGATTTCTTGCAAGATTCAATGGCATTTAGACATTTCTTCAAGAAACTCTAATTTCTTAGAAATTGGCCATTCCCTCTTGCCATTATGAACTCATTGAGGCTATTGGAAGCATTGCATAGGATTTCATTTTGGACATTTGGCCAATATTGGGAGTATTGTGGAATCATTGGATGGAATTTCAAGCTTATGGATTACCAATTGCAGAAGTAATGATGAGTTGAATGATAATACATGATATGGATGCACCTTTAATGTATATTGAAGCCATTTACATGCTTATGGAATCATTCATAGCCATCCATATGCCATTGTGGTTTCATTGATTTGAGAGGGCATTCATCAAAGATTCTACACTCATTGGGTGACTTGGAATACTATAAGGCTTATATGCATGAAGAAATTGATGACAATATGCTCATATTTGGCATGATTTATAGTTGTTGGTTGTGGTTTTGATGTTTGGGAGCAACTATGAACAATGGAAGGAAGCATGAGTCTATGCTAAGTTGGTTAATAATATGAAATTATGGCATGATTTCATGCTAAACATCTCTACTTCTAAGTTGGTTAATAATATAAAATTATGGCATGATTTCATGCTAAACGCATTGTAAACATCTCTACTTCTACAATTGATATTCATCTACACCAACACTACACATTGTACTCACACATTACTTTTCTTCGCATACTAGTGATGTGTGAGGGTACCTTAGCATATGGTGGAGAGGCTAAGGGGAGCATTTCTTGAACCATATGTGTCGTGAGTGCCTTGGTAAAGTAGTACGAGACGGGATTAGGTACATTAGTGTGAAGACTTGGCCCCAACTCTTGTCTTGGATATAAACTTGATATAAGAGCTTGGCCGGGAGATCGGCAATCATCAATGCGCTCCTTCGACACTTGAAGACTTCAAAGAACACTTTCATGAGGGAAATGGGGCCTATATTTGAGAGATCCCTATCCCCACCGCCCAATGGATTCGGATGCTAGCAGCGGAAGTAGCACATCTTGCGAGGGCAGGGTCCCACACTCGGGGCCTCGCCCACGGATATCCGGACAAGAGACTAATCCGTCGGTTTATCCAAAACCAAAACCAAAAAAAACTTCCTGTACCCGGAAAGCACGGGCGATTCCACCAGGATAACTTTTACTCTAACGTAGTCAAGACCATTTCTGATCAAGCTGATCCAACTGTATCTATGTAACATACCCATCTTCACTAAAATAAAGAAATGTCCATGTAATTATGAGTTTTTATGGTATAAATATCAATGATTTTATTATTTGAGTCATTTCTACTTAGAATCTTCAAATTTTGAGCCCAAATTTGGAATCTGCGCGCGATTTTACCCTAATATAGGATTTTACAGCATCCAAAACGGACACCGGCGGATCAAGCCTATACGCTAATTTTAATCATTTTAGTTAAAAAACGGCGACCTTTAAACCTTAATAAATGCACGACCGCACGTCCGATTGACGAACGGTCTGAACCCCTGCGACCAGGAGAACCTCCCGGACAAAAAAAATTTTCGCCCCCCGGGGCGATCCGGCACGCAAATCGAGGCGGGCGTCCCAAATTTGGGTACCCCGCCCCAAAATTTGGTCCGTACACACTTACTAGGGCGCCCGTACAATGGCCGCCCAAGAACCAAAGGACGGCCGCCCACTGTATGGTCCACGCGCACCCTTAGTAGGTGGACACCCAGACCGGATAAGGTACATGCGTACCACTCCTTTCACAGACAACCGACACCGTACCTTTCCCGTAGACCCATGCAGGCCACTGATCCATAGCCTTTGAAGGTACACCGTCCTTTCGTCCCTGCTTTGCGCAGTGCCCGTACCCTCACCCTTCAGCTATATAAACCCCCGGCGTGCTCCTCATAAGTCGGCACGCATTTCTGTGTAGCGTATGCCCTGTTGTGCTGCCGTCCGTACCGCCGTAGCGTACTTGCTGCAAGTACAGCCGCCCTTGCAGCCACCCCTCTCACACCCCCTCATTTGGCTCTTTTCAGATAATTAACTCTCCCCCCCCCCCCCCGGTGTGAATAGACTTACAGAGAGGCTTCCAGCAACCCCTCCCAGCCCTCTCCACGTTTTTGCCTTTGCCCTTAGGGACATCTCACAATCCCCCCCCCCCATTTTGCGTAGACTTTAGTAAGGGATTTTTGACTCAAGCGAGGGTTCGTGCGCCATATTCTTTTGCTCGTACGGTGAGCAAACGAGCTCGGAATTCAGATCCGACTGAAGCGTTTCGATCGCAGCAGCAAGCTCTACAAGGCGACGCCTAGGATGGCCTCATCCCGGAGACGGCAAAATATTGCCTCAAGAGGCGCACGTAACAACAAGATGGAGGGAGATGCGCCCAATGCGGCTCCAGTCCTCCCTTTTCAAGTCCCTCAAGGAAACGGTGGCCAGGTTAGCTTGGTTAATTTTCAAAAGAAGAGAATTTTCCTTAAATTAGTATTAATGAATGGTGTCTTTTTCTTTTAAAACGAGGACATAAAAGTTATATGAAATTACGAATTATGTGATGTTGTTTTCGATAAATTGCGTTGAAATTGCTATCTTCATGAATTGTGAATGCTATACTTAGAAAATTGCATTGAAGTTGTTATCTTTGGAATTCAAGATTTCTTTTGGCTTCAACGCTAACTCCGTTCCGTGCTTGTGTAGCCGGGCGGCGTCATTAGCAAAGCCCGGGAATGGCCCAAGGTATCCCTCATACCTTTGGGAGAATAAGGATCGCCGATTGAGGCGAGAGATTATGAGGCTGCCTAGTTCTGAGGGCCCAAGCTAGTGCAGTAAATAAGCCCACCCTAGTGCGCAGACATCCCTCTGAGGGGCGAGAGGATCGAGCGATGGAGCCTGAGAGGGCGACAGGCCGGCTTGAGTCCTCGCCAGCGGCCAACGATGAGGTGTATGGTCCCGTAGGGTTTTGCCCAGCATGTAGAGGCTGGAAGGCCGAATTCTAGATCATCGGCGGCGGCAGAATAAGAATAAGAGAGCCGGATTGGCTTGTATGGAAATGGATTCATGTATAAACTTTTTATATAATTGCATCTTGTCTTTGGTATGATTGTATTGTGTAAGAAGGCTGTTATAACGAACCTTGTGAAGAAGGGCCCTAATTAAGGAATATGTTTATTTATGTCAAACAGTGTGGTAGTATTAAGTAGAAAACAAATTGATGCGTGAGTAGGGTGGAAAGTGGGAGGATGGAATGCCCTGACGGCACCATCCTACGGATGGGTGGACCCGATTAGTCGGGTAGCTTTCCAATAGATTAAGTGAAAGCCCTACGTTAGATAGTTAGGTTCTTGGGCAACTCTATTCTAGAAAACTAGGTCAGCGGCTGTGCCTTGCATAAGATGAGGAAAAAAGTGTTGTCTCTAGACATCAAGTCTAGTAGTTGCCCAATTTTTGATCAATTGCCCTATGGGTGATTTGATGTTTAGGAAATCACGCTCCCCCTGCGGGATAGAGCTAGGTCATACCTATGAATCGTATCCTTGAATCTCTAGTCGATGAATAGGAAATTTTTCCCAAGATAAGACTTAGCGGACTATCTTAAGTGTTTCTCCCCTTTTTAAAGGGAGGAACCTTACAATTGGTATCAGAGCAAGTTTGGCTCCTAGGAATTGTAGTTTAAGGACTGTTTTGTAATAAATGTTTTACCTAACATAATGCTAATTAGTAAAGACATCCTACTAAAACAAATAAATTAAATCAATGTTTGAATGATTGTAGGAAGAGGAAGATGCCTACTCCAAATTTCTAGTTTTCCAATGCATCTTCGGGACTGCTAGTCACTCCTCGAATTTCGAGTTCCGCGACACCATGGTGCAGATATTAGAGAAGACATCCCTCCCTCATTCCTCTCGTATTCAGAGAGGATGGGGTAGAGATTTCTGGAGTCGTGGGCCGAGATACTTCATCATCCGAGCAGATCAGATTGGGAACCTCACCACCGACCTTAAGCGGATTCGTTGGATTGAGAAGCTAAAGATGATCCGCTTATTTTGGTTCATCGGTACCCCCAGGGCCGACACCTCGGTGACTATAGATGGGGTTCGCATACCTCAGGATCGTTGGGTGCATGACAAAGTTCAGCAGGTCTTACCTGCTGATAGAGTAGCCCAATCTAGAGATTACCACCCTTACCATCAGTTTTTAGAGTCTTAGAAACTACAGCGGAACCCCCATATTTCACATATGTGGACCGCTCTACCCTTATGTCACAGTGAAGCCTAGGAATTTCCCTTGATGTCAAATAAGACTAATTATATTAGTCTCAGATCTTTGTAATAAAACTTGTCCTTGCAAATATTTGGAAATAAAATAATTTCAATGGTTTTGCTCTCCAAAAATTAAGCGTTGTGCAAATATGAATCTTGTAATCTTAAAAATTGTTTTTACGATGATGGCCAGGATGACCACCCTCCACTCCCAATGCGCTTTATACCGATACCCAGGAGAAGAAGCTCTTGCTCAAGCAAATGCAACCTCCCTCCTTTAAAGGAGAAGGTTCAAAGGTTGAGAAGGATGCTGAAGTCTGGATTGAGGCGATGGACGATTATTTCTCTGCTGCCGGTACTGGAGTAGCAAATCAGTCTATGCTCGCACGATTTCGTCTCATGGGAGATGCTAAACTCTGGTGGAAACAGTGGTGCCATGACAAGGAAGTCACCGAGCATTCTCAAACGTGGGAAGACATCAACCAGGCAGTGAAGGAAAGATATCTTCCTCCATCCCATGAATCCATAAAGATGAATGAGTTCTTTAGTCTTAGACAGTGCAGCTTAACTCTTGAGGACTACTATTCCAAATTCATTACCCTTCGGAAGTATGCCCCAGCTATGACTACTTCCCAGCAAGTGGCTCGTTTCTGCCAAGGGCTAAATGAACCCCTAGATTCCCGCCTTGAAGCAATGAGGCCAAGCACATTACAGGATGCTCTCATACGAGCTAAGCCCCTTGTGAAAGAAATGAAGGCTAACAAACCGAAGAATCAAAAGAGATCTTACCCTGAGGCAAACCTTAGAGATCAACCCTACAAGAAACCTCAACAGAATTTTCCCTACTACAACAGAGGGCGACAAGGCAACTCTTTTGCCCCCCGCTCTTATGCTGCTTCTTCCAGAGAAGGCCATCTGTGTTTTGAGTACAATGAGCCGGGACACTTTAGAGCCAACTGTCCCAAGATGGCAACATCATTTCCCCAAGGTAACAGAGGAAATCAAGGCCGTGGAACCCCTACCCACCAAGGTGCAAGAGGCAATGGTCGTGGCGGCAGAGGCCGCGAAGGAACAGTTGCTAGAACTGCCTGTGTTATAAGTGAAGAACCAACCTTGGAAGAGGCTGAAGAAGAGCGCGCCACCGTCCATGCGGCAGTAGAACACCAAGGTCCGAATAAACAATTTGGTGTAATCCAAGCCCCCGCCACTCATCATCACGGTAAGCCATTTCAGCTTTTGATTGATTGTGGCAGTACCCATTCATTCCTTTCTCCTAGGTGCTTGCAAAAATTAAACTTGAGTCAAAAATCAGCTAGAAAAATGATTGTAGAGTTAGCCAGTGGGAAAGAAGTAGTATCTCGCCACTCTATAGGAAACCTTGATTTTGAGCTGGGTAATGAGCAAACTCATGGTCACTTACTCATGGTCACTTTAGAGTCTTGCCATTAGGAATTTATGATGGAATCCTTGGGATGGACTGGTTAATTGCAAACAAAGCTAGCATTCATTGTAACCAAGGGAGTATCACTCTTGAAAATGAGCATGGCCAAGTAATATCTGTTCAGGGAATCACAGGAAAACCTAAGTCTAGGGTAGTCAAGGCAAAACATCTTCTCAAGGGGACACGTAAGGGTCAGCAAGTTTTCTTAGTCAAACTCAACAAAGTCATTGAACCTAGTATGGAGACAGAACCCTCTTGGCTCCAAGAATTCTCTGACATCTTCCCTGACGAGCTTACAGGGTTACCGCCTCCTCGAGAAGTCGACCATGAAATCGAGGTGATCCCTGGAGCTCAACCCGTCTCAAAAACTCCCTATAAAATGTCCCTTCCTGAAGCCATTGAACTTAAGGAGCAACTTTCCCAACTCATTGAACAAGGATTTGTACGCCCAGTAGCTCTCCGTGGGGAGCACCTGTTCTTTTCCAAAAAAAGAAGGACGGGACTCTCCGCCTCTGCATAGATTATTGAGGGCTAAATCAAGTCACTGTCAAGAATAAGTATCCTATCCCTCGCATCGATGAACTTCTTGACAGGCTTCATGGGGCCAAAGTCTTCTCAAAAATAGATTTGAGGTTTGGTTACTATCAGATCAAAGTCAAGGAAGCAGACATACCCAAAACAGCCTTCAATACCCGTTATGGCCACTATGAGTTTACTGTAATGTCATTCGGGTTAACCAATGCTCCTGCAACCTTCAACCACCTAATGCAAGATATATTCCGCCCGTACTTGGATGAGTTTGTGCTTGTTTTCTTTGATGACATCCTAATCTACTCCAAATCAATGGAAGAGCATGAGGAGCATGTGCATAGAGTTCTGCAATTGCTGCGCAGACACAAACTCTATGCCAAGAAGAGCAAATGTACCTTCTTTACTCATCAAATTGAGTATCTTGGATTCATCGTCTCCAAAGACGGCATCTCAGTAGACCCCGCCAAGGTCAAGGATATTCTAGAATGGCCACCCCCTAAATCAGTTCGTGAAGTTCATGGGTTCTTGGGAATCACGGGTTGGTATAGGATTTTTATCAAAGATTATGCCTTGGTAGCTGCAAGAAGGATTGCAAAATAGTGTGGCTGCCAATCCATCAAAACAGCTTTGATCAGCTGAAAGTCATTATTACTTCTGTCCCAGTCTTAAAGCTTCCCGATTTCTCCAAGGAATTTGAAGTGGTTACCGATGCTAGTAGTCTAGCACTTGGTGGTGTCTTAGGCCAAGAAGGTAGACCAGTCGCTTATACTTCCCGCAAGCTGAAGCAATATGAAGCAAACTATGCCACCCATGATTTGGAACTCTTAGCAGTTGTTCATTGCCTCAAATTATGGAGACATTATCTCTTGGGAGGCAAATTCCAGCTTGTAACTGACCACAAAAGTCTAAAGTGGATCTTCACCCAGCCTAACCTCAACATGCGGCAAAGGAGATGGATTGAAATTCTACAAGAATATGATTTCGACATCAAATTCCGCCCTGGGAAAGATAATGTGGTAGCTGATGCACTTAGCCGCAAATCTTTCTTGAATGCAATTTCAATGCCAAATAATCCCATACTGGTCAAGGTGGAAGAAGTCTCATCTCATGACCAGATTATCAGAGGATGATAAAGTTAGTAGAAGAAGGGGGACATTTGGAGAAAGAGAAGAATCGAATCAAGGGATACTCCACTCATGAAGGAAGCCTCTACTTCAATCACAGGCTATGTATCCCTAAGGATCCTACTTTAAAGAAACTAATCCTCCATGAAGCTCATGATAGCCGTGCTGCAGGACACCCAGGTTATGCAAAAACATTAAATGCGGTAAGAAGGAGCTTTCATTGGGCAGGCTTGAAAAATGATGTGCTTCGGTACTTGAAACAGTGTCTCTCATGCCAAAGGATCAAGGCTGAAAGGGTCAAGATGCCTGGAAAGCTTCAACCCTTAGATATTCCCCAAATGAAGTGGGAGTACATTAGTATGGATTTTGTCACAAGTCTCCCCACTGTTCAAGGAGGATATGACTCCATTCTAGTAGTAGTGGACTTACTTACCAAAGTAGCTCACCTTATACCAGCAAAAAAGACCTTCAAAGCTTCTGATGTTGCTCGAATATTCATCAAGGAAGTCCTCAAACTTCATGGTCTCCCAAAAAGGATAGTAAGTGATCGGGATTCTGACTTCACCTCAAAATTCTGGCAGTCTCTATTTCAAGCTCTGGGGACTCAACTTTGCTTTAGCACAGCTTATCATCCAGAGACCGATGGCCAGACTGAGAGAGTCAATCAAGTAATTGAAGGCATTCTCAGAGCATACTGTGGGGACGGGAACCCAGAAGGTGGATTCAATACCTTCCTCTGGTAGAATTCGCCTACAATGCGTCTTATCATCAAAGCATAGGAATGTCACCATTCAAAGCACTCTATGGGCAAGAATGCTTGTCTCCTCTAAATTTCTCTGATCCGACCATAAGAGTGGAGGCATCCAGGAAAATGCTCGAAGAGATGGAGGAACAAACCAAGGCTATCCAAAAGGATATTAAAGCTGCCCAAGATCAACAAAAGCATTATGCTGACAACAAGAGGTCTGAAAGGATCTTCAAGGAAGGAGACAAAGTTCTTCTACGAGTGTGACCCAAACGAAGTTCTCTATCACTTGGGAAATATAAGAAGCTCAGCCCTAGGCATTGTGGTCCTTATATAGTTATCAAGTGTCTAGGTAAAAGTGCCTATAAACTCCAACTCCCAGCCCATATCAAAGTCCATAATGTATTTCATGTAAGTTTGTTAAAGCCATATGTCCCCAGTCTCGATCATATTCTTGATGATGAACAAGTTGTAATCCCCACTCAAGGAGTCCTTGAATTACAGCCCAGTAGCATCATAGATTCTAGGGAAAGGCGACTCCGAAATAAAACTCTTGTAGAACATCTAGTTCAGTGGAAAGATTACCCTGAAGAGGATGCAACTTGGGAAGATGAAGCTACACTCTTAAAGGATTATCCCCAATTCATGACGAGATGAGGACATCTCGATTTCTTTAAAGGGGGAAGGATGTAACGTACCCATCTTCACTAATAAAGAAATGTCCATGTAATTATGAGTTTTTATGGTATAAATATCAATGATTTTATTATTTGAGTCATTTCTACTTAGAATCTTCAAATTCTGAGCCCAAATTTGGAATCTGCGTGCGATTTTACCCTAATATAGGATTTTACAGCATCCAAAACGGACACCGGATCAAGCCTATACGCTAATTTTAATCATTTTAGTTAAAAAACGGCGACCTTTAAACCTTAATAAATGCACGACCGCACGTCCGATTGACGAACGGTCAAAACCCCTATGACCAGGAGAACCTCCCGGACAAAAAATTTTTCGCCCCCCGGGGCGGTCCGGCATGCAAATCGAGGCGGGCGTCCCAAATTTGGGTGCCCCGCCCCAAAATTTGGTCCGCACACACTTACTAGGGCGCCCGTACAATGGCCGCCCAAGAACCAAAGGACGGCCGCCCACTGTATGGTCCACGCGCACCCTTAGGTGGACACCCACCAGACCGAATAAGGTACATGCGTACCACTCCTTTCACAGACAACCGACACCGTACCTTTCCCGTAGACCCATGCAGGCCACTGATCCATAGCCTTTGAAGGTACACCGTCCTTTTCATGCCCGGTTTCAAAAAACAACTCTTACTCCTTGTTCCAATATCTTCCTCGACGCACGTGTGGGTATCCTAGGCGACCTAGAGCCCGAGCACCGTATGGTCAGCACCCTCTAGGATCCTTCGCAGGTGACCTAGCGCTTCACTCATAGGCCGCTTCCTTGGTCCCTCATCCACCGTACCGGAAGCTCACCATCTTCCTCGACGCACGTGTGGGTATCCTAGGCGACCTAGAGCCCGCCGAGCACCGTATGGTCAGTACCCTCTAGGATCCTTCGCAGGTGACCTAGCGCTTCACTCATAGGCCGCTTCCTTGGTCCCTCATCACCGTACCGGAAGCTCACCATTTTAATCGAACCGAGGCTGGTCAAGACCTCGGCCGACGCGAGATATCCTCCATTGACTCTCCGTCAGCAGTTGCAACTTTATCAGTTAGGTCTAGAACGACCTTAATCACAAGACGGTCAAAATGCTTCTCCAACATTCTTGACATAAAACAGCCATTTACAAACAGTTTACAAATACAATTTCTATATTAACTCTCATTTTTCCACATTATCCCTCATCAATCCACTTTACTTATTCCACATTCCTTTTATATGTGTACTCATCCAATCACATCATTTTCCATCTCGTCACTTCAGATTCCTTCACATCACATATCATATATTCACATTCATACATCCACATCTACATCCATGCATCCATTTTCACATCCACATATCATATATTCACATTCATACATATATCCACATCCACATCCGCATTCACATCCATACATCCACATCTACATCCATGCATCCATTTTCACATCCACATACATACTTCCACATCCACACATACACATCCACATCTATATGCATACATCTATTTTCACATCCTCATTCATACATCCACTTCCACATACTTACATCCACATCCGTTTCTACATCCATACATCCACATCCACATCCACATTCATATCCATACATCCACATCCACATCCACATTCACATTCATACATACACATCCACATCCACATTCACATTCATACATACATATCCGTATCTACATCCATACATCCATATTACATCCATTCTCGCCCTAACACATTCCATATACATCTTATCATATCCTATCACATCTCATACACATCTTATCACATCTCATACACCTCTCATCACATCCTATCACTTCCCATACGCATCTTATCACATATTATCACATCTCATACACCTCTTATCACGTCTTATCACATTTCATATCTTTTTATAGAATACAAGAGAATTCTTATATTTGATATAAGATTTCTCTACATTTTTATTTATGCATAAATTCCATTTAAGGAGACTAACACTTTCGAATGAAAAATCAATCTTTTATGCATCTTCCTATGCATAATTTCATTTTAAATGAAAATGACATTTTTGAATTAAAATTCAATCTTTTATGCATTTTCCTATGCATAAATTTAATTTGGATGAAAATTAATATTTTTTGAATTAAAAATCCATCTTTTGTGCATCTTTCTATGCATAAATTCAATTTGGATGAGAATAACGCTTTTGAATTGAAATTTTATTCTTTTATGCATCTTCCTATGCATAAATTCAATTTAGATCAGAATGACACTTTGAATTAAAAATCAAACTTTTATGCATCTTCTTATGCATAAATTCAATTTGGTAGGAATTACACTTTTAGAATAAAAGAATTTCTCTTATGCATCTAAGTTATGCATAAAATCCATTTATGATAAAAATCACACTTTTAGTATAAAAAGAATATCTTTTATGCATATCTCTATGCATGAAATCCAATTATGATAAAAGTCACACTTTTATAATAAAATAATCAACTTTTATGCATACCTTTATGTATGAAATTCAATTATAATAAAAGTCACACTTTTATAATAAAATAATCAATTTTTATGCATACCTTTATGCATGAAATTCAAATATGATAAAAGTAACACTTTTGATATAAAAATTTATCCATTATGCATACTTCTATGTATGAAAATAAAAATGATAAAAGTAACACTTTTGATATAAAAATTTATCCTTTATGCATACTTCTATGCATGAAAATAAAAATTGATAAAAGTAACACTTTTGATATAAAAATTTATCCTTTATGCATACTTCTATGCATGAAAATAAAAATTGATAAAAGTAACACTTTTGATATAAAAATTTATCCTTTATGCATAGTATAAAAATTCAATTTCTCCATGATTACAATGAATTTCTTTCAATTAATCTAGGATGATAATTCCTAGAATATGGTAGGAAGTCCTCTTTTCATACTTTGAATGAAATTATTTTATGTGTAAATTTTTACAAAATTTTGCCATAGCTCCGCTGCTATGACTGATAAATCTCAATTATTTTAAAAGATAAAGCTTATCTTTAAGGAAATGATTAGAATGATCCCTAATTGGATCATTAACCCATAATGGATTGAATCAAAAATAATTATGAAATACATAAACTAAAAGCATAGAAAAAACCATTAATTTATTCTCAAGCATAGATTAATCTTGGATTAAGAAAAAGCTTTATGAAAAGCTTCATTTGGATTGAGAATGGGTCATGAGTATGACCATTTCTTGAGTGAGAGAGAGAAATTTCATAAAAACCATTAGAATTAAGCATAAATGGAAATTTATGTAATTCTTTACTATCATTAATCAATTAACTTCAATAGCATTCATCAAATTATGTAACTCTTCACTACTATTCATCAATTAACTTCAATAACATTCAAAAACCATTCCAATTAAGCTTCTCAAGCTTAAGAGGGGTTGAGAAGAGAGAAACATTGAGAAATTATAGAAAAGATCAAAATTCACCATTTACCTTACAAATTGCTTGATTCTTTATTCACGGTAGAGGCCCCCAACCAATCAATTGGTTAAGTATGTTGATGGAGCCACCAATGAGGATTGAAGAAAGAGGGAAGCTCCAATTTCTTCAATTTGGAGAGAATTTTAGAGAATAGTAGAAATTAGCATTATTTCAGCATAACTCTAGTATAGTAAAATTCTTCTCTTTTTTTTCAAAGGACTCATGTTCTATTTATAGGAGAGGGAAGCTCTAACCAAAGCTAACTGAATTCTAGAATTTTCCAAATTCAATTTGGTTGAATTTGGACTAGATTTAGACCTAGTTTGGTTACTTTTTGATTCGGTTTGGTTCCATTTTGATTTGGTTTGGTTCAAGAGAGAGGAGAGATAAAAATATCACATTATTTTTTAGTTTAAAACTCATTCAAGCATGTGAAATATGCACCTCCTTTAATGGACTCCCCTTCCTTACATATGTGTCAAAATAGAATCATTATACCCAAAATATCTCATATTTTTTATATTGCTCATAGTTTTTTACTAATAAACCTTGTACATTTTCAACTCTTCATCTTGTGTGAGCATTTACTCATTTTTGGATACCCAAAATATCTCATATTTTTAATATTGCTCATAGTTTTTTACTAATAAACCTTGTACATTTTCAACTCTTCATCTTGTGTGAGTATTGAAGGGACTCCCCTTCCTTACATATGTGTCAAAATGAAATCATTATACCCAAATATCTCATACTATTAAAATTACTCATAGTTTCTTACTAATAAACTTTGTACATAGTCAACTCTTCATCTTATGTGAGCATTTACTCATTTTTGGGTATCTTCTTTTACAAAATTGGATTTATCTCCTTCCCACACATGGATTGATCCTATTGGCCCATAGGAACCTTAATTGGACCATCATCCAAAGATTTCTGAAAATCTAGACCCTTAGGCTAAGGTCCTTTATACCCATTTCCAATTAATTCCAATTGCACATTGGAAAGTTCTTTTTGAATTTCTGTTTCAGGGGAACTTATTTTAATAAGATGAGATAATTTTCTATCCAAAAATATTAAAAATCTGAATATTCTCTCTCTAGAATATTTTCTCTCTCTAGGTTAAAACTGTTAGAAACAATGTCTTTTATATTTCTGAAGAGGGATTGATTACAGGGGAAGATGCTGGACATTTTGAGAGGCTGGGGAGGAATCTTACAATATTTTAGACACATTAACGCTTGGATTGGTCAAAAGTTGCATTAAGTGATGCCAAATGAAGTATGAAATGTGGTCAAGTGCAAGTGATTGATTGGATATTGGATTAGTTGCATTAGGAAAATTGAGATTTGGTTCCAAGTGAAAAGGATACCATGTCAAAAATTTTCCAAGATTCTATGCACATAAGGGGTTGAAGGAAAATATGTGATGATGATGTTCTTTGGAATGCTTATTATGCAGCACATGATCAGGGAAAAACCACATTCACTATCTGATGAGACCATTAGGGTGCTTACAATACCCTTCAAATGATGGTGTAGGCACACCATTAGGGCGCTTACAATACCCTTCAAATGATGGTGTAGGCACACCCTTTGCAAATTTGGCTATGTGTTGCCCACACCTCTTACCACCACAAGGAGTTCCGCTACATGTGACCTTACTACCAATGCATGTCTTTTGAATTGCTCACATTGCTTCATTCACCTTGTGCCCAATCACACTAAACTCTATGGCTTCCTTTGGGGAGTAGTGGTTGTATCATGCTCCTTAAAATCGATCTTCCATGGCCTCCTCGCATATTTATGGTCTTGTACATGCGCATTATACTTCGGGCATTGTGTTGCCTCATCATCAATATCAATGACCATAGTGTGGCTGGTTTCTTGTGACGTGCAATTTCTTTGTCATCGATTAGGGGGAAGGCCCCTTATACATGGGTGCTCCTTTAGTTGCGTGATTTATTGTTCGGACCACTTGGGTTGGGCTTGTAGGCATCCATTCCATTAGTTTCTCCAAGCTTGATGTGCTTTCCTTGAGAGTAAGAGACTGCCTTAGTGCTTTGCATGTACTTGATTGTGTGGGGGAAACCATGCTCTTCTCCCAATGAAAATAGGCAGGACCTCTCCCTATCTATCAGGACATTATTTTTTCCACCATTGACGTATTAATTGAGCCTCTACTGATGCAGCTTCACTAGCAGGAGCCATGCGCCACTTCTCCCACATTGCTTTGTGCCCACCTTCAGATGTACTTTGTTGTGTGGGAAACCATGCTCTTCTCCCAATGAAAATACGTAGGACCTCTCCCTATCTATCAGGACATTATTTTTTCCACCATTGAGCACATGTCAAACTGCATTCCAGTTAGCATCATGTGCCTTGTCTGCCATGAAACCAAAGAAATATGCCCTTTCACAACCATGGTTTTTGATCACCTCTGAGGCACTCCTAAAATAGACATTGGGCCTCCATATCATTCCTCTTTCATTTCACATGTCGTAATTGTTAGAAGATCCTACATGCTACGTGAAAACTCAAGTCGTTTACGATGTAGCATAGTTGAAATCCTTTAACCACATTTATTATGACATTTGCAATATGCTACCTTGGGTCGCATACATGACAAGCCATGGTCACCCAATCTATGTTCATCAGCAGGTGTGGTCAAATTGTATCCATGCATGTCGTAGGTCCCCAGAGCCTGTCCGTCCCATTCGATTCACCAAATCCAACCCATAAGTGGGTCCAATGATGGAAATCTTAGAAACAAAGCACTTCTCATCCACAAACCCTTGTCTTGGGAACCTACTTCAGTGAAAAAAATCGTAAGTGCACTCTCATTTCAGCTTAAAAATGCATCCAACCCAAAGCTTTCCTTAAAAGGCCTGTGTCGGGGCTACAGACCTCCAGAACCTAATAATAAAATTGTTCAAGTTTCACCCCCAATTATCGCCTAGCCACCCTCCTGCCCTCTAGCCACCCTCTAGCTACCCTCGTGTGCCCTCTCCTATCCCCTCTCACCCTCTCCCTCAAACTCTTCCCACTCTCTCCCTCTCCCCCTCTCCCCCTCTCAATACTCTACACTCCCTCAATCTCTTTATCTCAAACCCTCTCCTCCCCCTTCTATGTGAGAGGTAGAAAGCTGCAATTTAACATTACATAGGACTTTGTTCGTGCGCCTCCCGCAATACATGCATCTCATGTCAGAAGATGGACGAGAAGAGGTGAGTGAAAGGGTGGATTATACTCATTTTATATTTTAAGTGAACCACCATGCATGACTTCCCTAACACGTAGGTCTCTGTTTTGGTTATCGCCATCTTTATACACCCCCATCACACTATGTCTAGTCAACTGAAGTATGACAGGTAGGGAGGTGAGGTAGCTTTTGATCATCTAGGTTTTGAGGTGGATGATGATGTCTTCATAGAACCTAAACCGTGATAGGGAGCCAACCCGTTCATGTTGGATGCAGACAGGAATCCCATTAGATATGGTGTTGAGCGTAGTGACTTTTGTAAGGAAAGACTAGAGCTTTGTCTATGGCATTAACTTTATTGTTATTCATTTCAAGTAGTGTAATCGTTCTATATTCATTGTCTTTTATATTTTTGTTCGTTCATATATATATATGTAAATGAAAGAAGCGTGTATGGCAGGTGGTTACTCGAGATGTTCATCGATCAAAGGGATGTAGTTCTAGATTGCTTTGCCAAAATTGGGACCCTTGCTAGAGAATGCAAGGGACTACATCAGCATTGCATTAGCGTGGAGTGGGATGAGGTGTGCTTTAGTTCTTATATACAACCTCTTTTGCATGTTCATGATGATTTAGGGCAATAGTATTTCAAGGGAGAGATCAATGATTATGCTCGACGGGAGCAGCAGAGGGACGTGGGGACCATGTCTCCACATGTTCAACACCACTCTCCTCCACCCATCCCATTACCCATGAGCCCAACAAGGTCGAGTGCCTCATCATGGCCACCCGGTGCTCCATTGGAGGTCCCATATCGACATGTTATGCCACATATGTCCCTCGTGGTTCCTCATATGATGCCCTCATCATGGGCACGATGTCCTGAAATAGCGAGGCCGCTATTCCCACTTGCATCGTTTGGTAGAGCTCCCTAGATGCAGCCACCTTACTTCTATCATCAGTCATGGCACCCTCTTTGATGTAATCCATCTCTTGTAATGACAAAAAATTATTGATTTTCACTTATTTTGACTTATTTTGATGCAATTTTGTACACTTAACTTGGTGCTATGACATTGTAGTGGAAGTTGCTTATAACATTTTAGATAATTAACTTAACGATAGAGAGAGATGGAGCAATACTACGGACATAGATGGAGAGGGGGAGAGAGAGAGATTAAGTGAAAGAGAGAAAGTTTGAGTGAGAGGGAGACTGTGTTGTTGTCTTCGTATGCTGTAAGTCACATGCATAGACATTCGATATTTTTATATGCTTTTAAAAGTTATTTTTATATTATATTTCTGAAACCTTATAAATAGAATATAGATTGACATGTTCCACCACTCTTATTTGAGGGATACATCCCACCTTGCCCACCCCTTATTTCTTTATATTGTCGTAGGTTGGGCATACACTCTATTTTCGTGGCTTCATCCAACAATCCAACTAATAATACAATGCTTGTAAGCATTTTAATTAAAGCTTGTAAGCATTTTAATTAAAGCTCTTGCATCTTTCATGCACCTCAAAAATACAGAACCAAGATTGGATGCCCTTTTGGAGGCATGGACAACAATATCCAAAGTGCATGAGCTCTACAAGAAGCTCACAATAGAGAAGGTAGTAGACCTTGCACACAAGAACATGTTAGAGGTGAAAATGGTAACAACCATTGGGATGTGGAGAGACTTTGGCATCATTAAAGAGGCAAAAGAGAATCCTCTTCAAGGAGAAGTTGCCACCTTCATTACACGCATCGAGCACACATCACATTCGACATTGAATGGCTTTTGTAAATAAGGAATCACCAAGATTGGTATTGATGTAATGATCATCCTTAAGCTTGAGGAAGCATTGATTTTTAGATTTTGACCATTTAAACACAGTCCGTTTCTTGTTAAGTTCATATAATGGCGAGGAAGCGTTAATTTTTAGATTTTGACCATTTAAATGCAGCCCATTTCTTGGTAAGTTCATACAATGGGGTAAGGCAATCATTGCAAAATAAAATGTAGAGCTCCTATTATATATGAACATAAACTGAGGGAACTGTGAACTTCATGTATGGATTTGAGTTCTGGAAAATCCTTAATGGCTTGGATCTCTATAGGATCCATTCGCACGCCATCTTTAGACTCTCTGTGTCCAAGGTAGTAAGAAATCGTAGAAGAACATAAACCGGCAAAAAAAAGACTTTCATAGCTGAATCTCCAAGAGGAAGAATTCAATCTTTTTGCCATTAATTCATTAGCTTATGTTTTCTCAATTCATCAACAAAGACCAATTTCAAGTGTATCTTATGATTTTTCTCATTTCTCATTCTTTGAAAACACCAAAATATCACAACAAAGGACATCTATAAATGCTCTATGATTTCAAAAATTCGGCCCATCATTCGGCTAAAGGTAGCTGCAACATTTAGAAGACCGAACGGCATAACCAAGTGCCATCTAATCCATGCACATGTGGAATGAACCGTTCTTCTATTTTGCTGGAAATCACTCACACGATATGCCGGCCTATTAGGGGGGCCAAAATCAATAGGGTGATCCTTTGGCTACGTGAGAGGCATTTCACTCAGAAATGCATCTACAAAGCAATCTCTATACTCACTTAGAAAATTTAGTCTACCCCATCTACATGCACACTACTATGTTCCACATCATCACGTATTAAGACTAAGAATGAAGAAACACTCTTTCATTTCTTTATTGATTTGTACATGAGATACAATAGGGATAGTATCACCCGATATGCCTATATCTATATAAGATGCTCTCAGCCTATATCTATATAAGATGCTCTCAGCCTAGAGAGTTTCTTTATCTTGTGGTTCTTGGCGAGGGCTCAATGCAAGTGTGCCATGGTTTGCCAAGTAATAAATTACATCCATTGTTGAGAAGCACAATAAGAAAGTCCTGGTGTGGTCGAGGCAGCCTTGGATGTGAATTTGTAGCTTTCCAATGAGAGGAGTGACCTTCACATCCTTCTCAACAAAAGCAAACATGTATGTATTTTAGTTCTGATGTCTCCCACTTCAATTCTCAAGGCAACAACCATTTGAGTGGAGATGAAGTTGTCAGTAGAGCAGTCATCAAACATGAATAAGATGAGCTGATCCTTTAAGTTGCCCCCATGCTTTGCATACTACTCTATCCTTAGCTTGCATGACCCATATTGCCCTACACATCGGGGCACCATGCTCACATGCACATTAGGTTCATTTTCTTTCTTGTCTTTGTTTGTACATTGGTGCAACATGTGGTCTTTACTATAATATTTAAAGCATTTTCCCTCTTGCTTGCACTACGCACTTTGTTGCTGAGAGACAATCCACATGTTCTCCTTTTGTTCCATGGTTTCTTCCCTTGTACTTATGGAGCACCTTTGACATGCTTGAAATCCCTTTTTCATTGTTGTTCTCTTTTTGCATGCTAAACCCAACTTTTTCCTTCCCTTTTCCCATGCTTATGTCAATCTTTGACTATATCCATTTGACATTGAGTTGCTTAGAGACCAAAGCTAAATTTATGAGTTGCTGCAAAGTTTGATTGGGGTATATTTCAAGTGGGTTGAAGTATCCTCTTCATCAATCTTCATAAAGGGAATCACTTCCAATAGCACCTTCCAAAATTTTGATACATAATAAGTGATTGATTCCCTTTCTTTCTCGCCCAACCAATCCCACTTTTTGTGTATGTTCTTCGTGAAATTCGGAGGTAGAAACTCAACATAAAATTCACTTTTGAATTCAACTCATGTAATAATGGTGTTTTCAAAAAGCTTCTCGGCCCGCCAACGTGCAACAATCCCTTTCAAATACATGCCAACATGTCTGCACTCGGCACCGCGGGGGGGGGGGGATTCAGGGCTTAGTAGTAGGTGTGAACACCTCCTATGTGTGTGGATAGGATAAGTATGCCGCGTGTCAGTTCTGAGTTTAGTGTTGTGATTTCTATAGGGCAAGAAGATAGGGTTGCTACCCTATAAAACTATGTACTTAGTTCTCTTTGAATAACACATGAAAGTGAATTGAGTCCTGTAATCTCTCTCTCTCTCTCTCTCTCTCTCTCTCTCTCTCTCTCTCTCTCTCTCTCTCTCTCTCTCACACACACACACACACACACACACACACATGTGCCCCTTGGCACCATGCACTTCTAACAATTCCCAGATTCATGGGCGGTAGGGTTGCAACTATGAAACCTTGCAGCTTAGCCCAAGGTAGTGCTATTAGGGCCAATATGATGGTGGTTGTTTGACAGAGGAAGTTACTGAATGAAGAATCACTCAAGTGGAAAATCCCTGCACTCCCACTAGAGAATGAAAAAATGATGGTGTCCGTTTTAGTATTCGATTACTTTACTTGCCTTGGGACCTTAAGTTTGACTCTCACAACGATTGCATTCCTGAGAGATGAAACTGGCACCTAAAAGTAAAGTCCACACCTTAACAATGTATGTGTTTCATTATTTTTCACCATACTATAGAAAGTAGGCATTCCTGAGAGATGAAACTGGCACCTAAAAGTAAAGTCCACACCTTAACAATGTATGTGTTTCATTATTTTTCACCATACTATAGAAAGTAGGCATTCCTACATTAGGAGGAGG
Source organism: Cibotium barometz (assembly GCF_041138505.1). Classification (NCBI taxonomy): domain Eukaryota; kingdom Viridiplantae; phylum Streptophyta; class Polypodiopsida; order Cyatheales; family Cibotiaceae; genus Cibotium; species Cibotium barometz. Next base: position 17,667,231 of record NC_141072.1, on the reverse strand, counting down.
ATTTTTATTCAAACCAAGTTTTCTATTGGATGCAGGTGTTAAGCACACCTACATCCACGGGTGGTGAATTATTGAAAAAAGAAGAAATGTGGACAAGGAATCAGGTATGTAGATTTGAGATTTTGTTTTTGGTTATATATCAAAATGCTATTACAAATTGTAAATGTTGGGTTCATTGAACCCAACAAATTGTACGTGTTGGGTTCATTGATGCTTCTCCCTAAAACATTTACAAATGAAATGAAATTTGTCGACTTAGGCTCTTTAATTCCAGGAGAGAAAAGCGAAAATAAGTGTGCAGCGACTGACGCGTCAATATGGGCATAAATATTAGTAACATAGTATATATTTTAATCATACCATTCTGTATACCAGCCGGCGCCCGGGATAAGGCGCTTGACTTCAATTCAAGGCCATTGTGGGTTCGAATCCCACCGGGCGTGTGAAGCTCTGATGAAATTCTTGGAGTAAAAAGTAGGATATTTATACTTTTATTTATTCCATCTGTCTTTCTGTCTCTTGGATTTTACTTGATCGAGAAATTGGAGGAAGACGTTTCTCATGGATTTTTTAAATTTATTTCTCTCTCTTGGATTTTACTTGATCGAGAAATTGGAGGAAGAAGTTTCTCCTGGATTTACATGTTCTAAGACACTAAAGTGGAGGAGGGTTTCTATACACTTGTACTTGTTCGATGATTTTAGAGGATAAAACAAAAGGAAGATATGCCTGTGGATTTATATTACCAGTATGTGAACCACGCATGGCTACGACAAAAAAGTTTTTGCATTTTGTCGCCCCGTTCCACGCTCTCGCGACCAGTCACTTTTGTTTGCAAGTGGTTTCCTTTGGCCTTCCCCCCTTTTTTGGAGGATACCATGGCGTCCACTCCACCATCCTCGTCCGAGGTTGCCACCCATCACCCACCATCAGTTTTCCGATGTTGCCTACTGCAACAATAGTCGCGAGGACGGCAAGACTCCTCTCCCTAGAGAACTTCCTCGCCAGGTGCCCAAGTGGTGATTCCTTGTCTGGATCTCTATAAACTTCTTGCAACAGCGGGTAGTGTTTTCCGGTCCACCCGGGCAGTATTTCGTATGCCCAACCTTATGTAGGCATGCCTGTAGAGCTTGGGCCAGGCACCAGGAGCTTTGGCGAGGCCCGCTAGCCTCCCCAGTGTCGGCCCCCTCCCCCCAAGCCTACTAGCATGTAGCAGTCGAGGACCCTTCGTGTTGAGATATCGAGCTCTAGTGAGGCGGTGGACACTGATGACCCGCCTGGGGGATAGGCCCCACACTTACACCACTGGCATGGTTGGTGAGATCTTGGGTGATATGCGGCCAGTGGGATGACAGGCTGTGTGACAGCCATTCTAGAGACTGGCATAGTTATAGCGCCAGCTCATTTAGTCGGGTTCACACTATAGAGAACCCGTGTATGTATTGGTTGAGTACCTTTCATATTATTGTGTACTCTTATCTTGTATATGTGTGTTGAGTGTTGAGTAGAGAAGAAGAAGATTTTCAGCCTCTCACCTTGTGTGTTCTCTATTAGGGTTTTGTGAGTGTGTGTGTGTGCTTGCAAGAGCTCAAGCTCTCTTCCCCCCTGCATCTTTTCATGGTATCAGAGCCTGGTTCGTGCTAAGGGCTGAGCTGCAAGCAAGAGAACCACAGGAAGCGGTACGAGGGTAAGAGCTTCAACTACTCTTCCCTATTGTGTTGGTGACTACACCCCTGTCGGGAGCTCTACGGGAGGCACCGGCAAACGATCTCCGATTGAGGAGCTTTCTTCGCGGGAGTGAAGCTCTAGGGCAACTATACAGTCCTTTGGACTGAAAATTTTCGGGCCGAAAACGCGTTTCGGGCGCGTCTGGACCTCCGTTTTTCAGAAAGCAGGCAATTTCGAGCACTGCGGGTAAGTCATCGATTCTCTGCAGAACTCTGTTTTAAGAACTGCAGGAAGACAGATTGACTGTGCAGACACTGTGGGTGCTGCAAAGAGGTCTACAGTTGCCATTGGGTGTATGTATGTGCATTGAAGTCACTGGTTGTGACATTTGAGAGTACTGCAGTACCGCTGTGCAGAAAATACAGCATTTGTGCAGAAAAACCAGAGTGCAGTTTCTGGTAAAGTTGTGTGTTTGGCAAGATGTCTAATGATGGCATAACACAGATTGTGGCTGAGAAGCTGGACAAGAATAACTTCCATGCTTGGAGGTTCAGGTTGACTAATTTCCTGATGGGAAAAGGCTATTGGGACTACATAGAAGGTGAGCATGAAGAGGCACCGGAGATACCGGATATAAATCCGACTGCTGCAGATGTAAAAGAGTTTAAAGACTGGAACCAAGGAGCCAGGAAGGTTATGTATTGGCTGTCCATTAGTATACAGGACACCATGATTGGGCACATTCAGGATGCCAAGTCCCCCAAGGAGGCGTGGGACACCTTGGTAAAGCTCTATGAAACAAATACCAAGGCACGTAAGATACAGTTGAAGAATGAACTTCATACTGTGGAGAAAAAGAGCATGTCTGTGAATGACTATGCGTTAAAGATAAAGGGTATTGTGGAATCCCTTGCATCTATTGGTGTGTCAGTAGATGATGATGACAAGGTGGAAGTCTGTTTACGTGGTCTCGGGCCACAATACAAGGCGTTCAAGACGTCTATCCAGACTCGGGAAAACATTCCCAACTTTACAGATTTGGTGTCTATGCTGATTATCGAAGAGAAGAGCTTGGGTGAAGACCAACAGTCTTCACAAAGTAAAAACAGTTCAGAGCAACAGGCCTTCTACACGAGTTCAGGAAGAGGACGAGGTAGAGGAGGCCGTGGACGCGGTCAAGGAGGTGGCCGAACAGGTAATCAGAATTATGGTCAGCAGCAGCAGCAGCAGCAACAACAGTCCCAAAATCAACAACAACAACACGCAGGTGGAAGAGGCAAATTCAGAGGCAGGGGGAGTCAAAGAGGCCGTGGAAATTGGCAAAGGCAATATAATGATGCACGTGAATGCTATTATTGTGGTAAGCCTGGACATGTGCAGTCAGAATGTTATAAGAAGCAGGCTGACATGCAAAATGGGAAAGTGCAGCAAAACAACTATGCATCCTCAAGCAGAAATAATGAGGATAATGAAAGGTTGTTTGTTATGCAGCATGTCGTGAATGCCATGTCTGAAAATGTTGATGCAGCACAAAAAGATAATGTGTGGTATGTGGATTCAGGCGCTTCGAACCACATGACGAGTCATGGAGAGTGGTTCAAGGAGATGAAAAACCCGGAAAGACCAGGTTTTGTGGAAACAGGGGATGACACTGCTCATCCAATTGCCCACGTTGGAGATGTGCCATTATCTATGCAGGATGGCAAAGTGAAGTACCTTGCAGATGTACTTCATGTACCGAACATAACAAAGAATCTGGTTTCAGTTGGCCAGATGATTGAGCAGGGTTTGCAGGTTCGGTTTAACCCTGATGGATGTTATGTTGAAGATTTCAAAGACAAGTGCAGGTTGGTTGCAAAAGGCAACAGAGTGGGCAGAATGTTTACGTTGGATGTAGACATGCCTGAAATGAGTGCTGCAATGTTTGCAAATGGTTCAGGAGTTGTTGCAGACACAGACATATGGCATAAAAGGATTGGTCATGTGAATGTGCAGAGATTGAAGTCTATGCAGACAAAAGGAATTGTGACAGGGCTGCCAAAATTTAAAGTGGAAGGTATGCAGAAAATCTGTGAAGCATGCCAATTTGGGAAGCAAACAAAGCATGTGTTTCCACGTAACAGATATGTGAGCAGAAATGCACTAGATGTTGTGCATTCAGATGTATGGGGTCCTACGAAGACCGTGTCTATGGGAGGCTGCAGGTACTATGTCACTTTCATTGATGACCACACAAGAAAAGTGTGGGTATATTTCATGAAGGAGAAGAGTGAGGTGTTCACTCACTTTCAAAATTTCAGAGTTTTGGTTGAAAAGCAAACAGGGAAATATGTAAAGTGCCTAAGGTCAGATGGAGGGGGAGAGTACTTCTCCAATGAGTTCTCTGAATTTTTGAAGAAGAATGGTATTCGGAGACAGTTCACATGCAGATATACTCCGCAGCAAAATGGAGTTGCTGAGCGGAAAAACAGGCACATTGCTGAGATTGCACGGGCATTGATGGAAGAGAAGAATATGCCGCATTGCTATTGGGCTGAGGCTGTTTCTACAGCAGTATACATCATGAACAGGACTCCAACTGCAGCCATACATGATGTAACTCCAGAGGAGAAGTTTACTGGCAGAAAACCAGATTTATCTCATCTGAAAGTTTTTGGATGCATTGCATATGTGCATGTGCCAGATGAGCTGAGAACTAAGCTGGATCCGAAAGCTGAAAAATGTGTGTTTATTGGATACTCCCTTGAGCAAAAGGGATACAGGTGTTATAACCCTGCTACACGTGAGTTGAGGGTAAGCAGGGATGTTGTCTTTGATGAGATGAGCAGCTGGTATGCTGCTGGAAAAGAAGCTGTTGGGGCTGATTTGAGTGGAAGTGTGGTTGCACAGAATGCAGGTCAGCAATCACAGTCTTTGAGTGGACCAGGAGAGTCCTCATCTAGTGGGTCTGTTGATAGACCATGGAGTGGCAGGCTGCGTCATAATACCAGCCCTGCAAATGTGATTAGTACATCACGTAAAGGAAAAGAGAAAGTGGTTGAGCCCCTTGGTATGCCTGACATTTCTGCAGGGCATTCTCATGTTGATGGAGAGTCTAGTGGCTCAGATATGAGCCTTGATGAGGAGCTTGGGATCCCAGCTATGAGAACACCTGGTGTAAAGAAGGCTATGGAAGCCATGAATGAAAAGCTGCGAAGATCAGGGAGAGTGAAGAACCCTGTGCAGAGATTTACATATGACGGTTATGTGGCACATCACTATGCATATATGGCAAAGGTTGTGCAGGTTGTTGAGCCCACATGCATTGATGAGGCTGTTGGAAATGTGAATTGGGAGAAAGCTATGGATGAGGAGATGGATGCACTATATGGAAATGAAACTTGGGATTTAGTGCAATTGCCTGAAGGCAAGAAAGCCATTGGATGCAAGTGGGTGTACAAAGTTAAACATAACAGTGATGGAAGCATAAACAGGTACAAGGCTAGATTGGTAGCCAAAGGATATGCGCAGACATATGGGATTGATTATGAGGAAACTTTCAGCCCAGTTGCCAAGATGGCAACGGTGAGAGTTGTGATAGCAGTGGCTGCGTCAAAGCAATGGTCTTTACATCAGATGGATGTAAAGAATGCATTCTTGCATGGGGATTTGCAAGAAGAGGTGTATATGTTGCAGCCACCTGGTTTTGAGGATGTGGGTCACCCCGAGCATGTTTGCAGGTTGAAGAAAGCCTTGTATGGCTTAAAGCAAGCACCAAGAGCATGGTCTGACAAGATTTCTGAATATCTTGTCACTATTGGCTTTCATGTAGCCAATGCAGATTTCTCATTGTATGTGAGACATGGTGATAGAGGAGTTGTGCTTGTTGTCATCTATGTAGATGACTTGATCATTACGGGGGACCATGATGCAGAGATCTTTGATGTAAAGATCTTGCTTAGACAGAAGTTCGAGATGAAGGATCTGGGGGAGCTCAGATATTTCTTGGGCATTGAGGTGATTAGGTCACCACATGGTATTGGATTACTGCAGAGACAGTATGGCTTGGACATGTTGTCCAAGTATGGTATGACAGGCTGTAAGCCTATTTCTGTGCCATTGGATCAGAATGGCAAGTTGAGTGCAGACTCAGGAGAGATCTTGGAGGATCCTACTATGTATAGGAGCATAGTAGGAAGCTTGATCTACATGACGATCACCAGACCAGATTTGAGTTATGCTGTTGGGTTGGTGAGTCAGTTTATGCAGGTTCCACGGAAACCGCATTTAGATGCAGTGAGACGCATACTGAGGTATGTGAGGTCTACTTTGCATTGTGGACTATTCTATGAGACTGGGACAGAGATATGTGTACATGGGTACACAGATGCTGATTGGGCTGGTAGTATCTCAGACAGAAGATCTACCAGCGGATTCATGTTTTCTTTGGGGAGTGCTGCTGTGACTTGGAGCAGCAAGAAGCAACCTACGGTTGCTCTATCGAGTACGGAGGCCGAGTACAGAGGAGCTGCTATGGCAGCATGTGAGGTAGCTTGGTTGAGGAAGCTACTTGCAGATTTGGGTCTATCAGTGGATAGACAAGTTGTCATTTTCTGTGACAACATTAGCAGTATACAGTTGGCCAGGAACCCAGTCTTTCATGCTCGTACGAAGCACATAGAAGTCCATTACCACTTCGTCAGAGAGAAGGTCTTAGCAGGAGACCTTGACCTTGTTTATGTCAGCACAGAGGATCAGGTAGCTGACATCTTCACCAAAGCATTGGGTACAGAGAAGCTCCGCAGATTCAGGGCTTCACTTGGTGTACATGAGATGGAGTTGAGCTCGAGGGGGAGTGTTGAGATATCGAGCTCTAGTGAGGCGGTGGACACTGATGACCCGCCTGGGGGATAGGCCCCACACTTACACCACTGGCATGGTTGGTGAGATCTTGGGTGATATGCGGCCAGTGGGATGACAGGCTGTGTGACAGCCATTCTAGAGACTGGCATAGTTATAGCGCCAGCTCATTTAGTCGGGTTCACACTATAGAGAACCCGTGTATGTATTGGTTGAGTACCTTTCATATTATTGTGTACTCTTATCTTGTATATGTGTGTTGAGTGTTGAGTAGAGAAGAAGAAGATTTTCAGCCTCTCACCTTGTGTGTTCTCTATTAGGGTTTTGTGAGTGTGTGTGTGTGCTTGCAAGAGCTCAAGCTCTCTTCCCCCCTGCATCTTTTCACTTCGCTGCCAAGCATTGCGACCGTTGATGTGCTCATGCAAGGTGGGGCTAGCTCCCCCATGGACAAGACCCTCGATGTAATTAATAGTCCTGAGCATTAAGACCCATCCCTAATGGACCCCGTGGAGCTGTTACCATATTATAGTAGTGATGTGTGTGAACACACTTAGGACCGCCGGGGCACTTTTTCCCTCACTAGGAGGTTTTTTCCCCCGTGCATTGTATATACGCCCATTATCTTCTAGGGCTTGTTATCTTTCATTTTTGGCACTCATAATACACTACTATGTTGTGCTCAAGCTTCCTCATCTTCTTGAAGTTGTGTGTGCATTCCTGCAACCCTAATTCCAACAATTGGTATCAGAGCAGGCTTCCTCCTCCCGGGCAGCATCACCGGCACCTGCCGCTTCATCTCCTCCGATTGCGACGAGGTTTCACGAGCGTCTGCAAGTTAGTATATGCCGTGGGATAGCCCGTAGGGCTAGGTCGTTTCAGAATTTTGATCTGAAGTCATTTCGCCCTCCGTTTTTGCATTCCAAGTACTGCGCAGGCAAAATCGTCCTACTGTGCAGATTTTCTGTCAAGATTAAAATCTGCAGGACAGGTGCCCACTCGTCTGTTTTGGGCTGTGCTACATAGCACAGGTCGATTTTATACAGGTTTACCTCTTACAGACAGCATTTACATCTAGTAGTACAGTCATTGGCCATGGCTGACAACAATGATGTATTCCGCATGTTGGCTGCTGAGGATAAGTTGGATGGCACCAACTATCCATTGTGGGCATATATGATGCGACATGTATTGGTAGCAAAGGGGTTATGGAACATTGTGCAGGGTATTGATGCACGTCCTATTGTGGCTGGGAATGCTGCAAACACATCAGAAACAGGTACTGTTGATGATGGTGCAGGCACAAGTGCTGTAGCAGCTGTTCGAGAACCACCACTTTCAGCAGAGCAGATTCGTTGGGATGGTAGATGTTACATTCCCGTAACGCCGCTACGGGCATTACCACAAGAGGGGACGGCCTCTGGCTCACCACCCAGCCATAGAGGAAGAATGAGGATTGCCCCTCATCCCCCAGGCTATATAGTGTGTGGCCTGCCGTCCACACTAGCCTGGCCGCCCATGACTCCGCATGGGCGTCCTCTCCCACTGAACCCCGGACATGGCCATCCGGTCTGCCGTCGGTCACAGGCATTACAGCCCACGTGACATTACCCCCCCCTTAAGAAGAGTTTTCGTCCTCGAAAACATACTGGGGAAACCTTTTGGAAATTGCACTGCGGCGTTCCCAGGTTGCTATCCTCATCCCTATATGTCCATTTAACAAGTACCTTGTGGTACATTTTATGTCGGGTTTGTCTGTCTCGATACCCAAGAATCCTTTCCGGTTCATGTGGTATCTTTTTTCTTGGTGGAGTGATCAATTCCACCAAAATCTCGGAGAAACTGCGTTCTCTAACCCGTGAACTGATTTCTTCAGTTTACTGACATGGAAGACAGGATGGACTTGAGAACTCTCCGGTAACTCAAGTTTGTAGGCTACGTCCCCAATCTTCTTAAGGACCTTGAAAGGACCGCAATATCTAGGAGAAAGTTTATCACACTTTTCCGTTTTCATGGTTGCTGACCTCGCAGGAACCTTAAAAAATACAAAGTCACCTTCTGCAAAGGTCACTTGTCTGCGTCCTTTATCTGAAATGTTTTAGCGCGATTCTGTGCGCTACGAATGCTCTCGCGTGCAGCTTTGAGCATATTAATCATATCTTCAAGGGAATCCTTGACAGATTGAATCTTCTCCTTTTCTAGGCCTACAGCCATTGGAGATCTCAGCTGGAATCCATACATTAACATGAATGGTGTAAATCCAGTCGTCGCTGAATGCTTGGAGTTGTTATAAGCAAACTCCAATTTGGGCAAATATTCTTCCCAAAATGCTTCTTACTTACATAAGAACGCAACATATCCTCGAGTATTTGGTTAACTTTTTAGTTTGACCATCAGACTTCGGATGATCTACCATACTCATACTCAGAGTAGTATCCAACTTTTTGAAGACTTCCCTCCAAAAATGATTGTTGAACTTTCTATCTCTATCCGACACTATATCTGCGGGCAGGCCATATAGCTTGTAGAGATGTTCAATAAAGAGTTTTGCCAACTCTGGCGTTTTTACAGTTTTATCGTGGTAATAAACTTTGCTAGTTTAGTTAACCTGTCCACTACCACCCACACCGAGTGATTCCCTCGACTCGTCTTGGGTAAACCGGTAATGAAAACCATGGAAATGCTTTCCCATTTCCCTTGAGGAATCTCCAGCGGATGGAGTAGTTTTCCAACCTTAAGACGTTCATGTTTATTGACCTGGCACTTACTGCATTTCAGCACATAAGTCTGGATGTCCTTAAACAAACTAGGCCAATAAAACTATCTTTTTACTAGTGCATAGGTCTTCTGAATCACAGGATGACCCGTACTTGGACTATCAAAACTATACCTCGAAGACTCGGCTAGCCTCTCCGGACTAACTCTCGCCTCGCTACCCGCCGCACCTACGGCCAGTCTCTCCGGACTAGCATTATGTGCCGGCGAGGAAGGTGGGCGCCGCTGTGATAAAGTGCGTACGCGTACAGCACGCCAGACCTCTGTAAAGACAGGATCATGCTCACACAAGCCATGATTTGGTATTTCAACCAAAACCCCAAGGCAAATTTCATGCCTTGATTTTGCATCATGTCATTAGCACAGAAGCTAATGTACTGGAGAGCACTCTAGTAGCGCAAGTTCTTAGACCATGCTACTAGATATTTGTAGACTACGCTACCATGTTGCATCACCAACTTGTTAAAACTTCTCCTTGGAAAGCTCTACGGCCATAGGAGATATAAACTAGAGCCAATCTAATCATGCATCACAAGGATTAGTTCCAAAGTTGAGAGATACTTCCTCTCTCTTATGCCATACTATATATGCGAGCAGATCATATAGTATGTGGAGATGTTTGATAAAGATTGTTGCACCACTACGGGTGTCTGGAGTTACATCCAATCACTTACAACTCGTTGTTGCTATTACCAGACACATCTTTTCAAGTATTGTCTGAACTCACACAACTATTCCAGTTTATGTGATATTTGAGGATATCCCTCCTTTCCCTCAGAAAGGTTTTTGTCCTCAAAAACTGTACTCTTAAGCGGACTACGCGCTAGTGTCATAGGTCCAAGAACAAATCTAGACCGTGTTTAATATCATATGTTATATTCTTGAGTCCTTCCAAGAAACTTTTAAACATCTTGCAACGAAGATGTGGTATAGTGTCTTCGCACATATGGTGGTACTATTGATAAACTGCTTTGCCACAGATCAGTGGTTTCACACTTTTAACAAAGTGCTTCATTGTTGCATATTATTACCCTTCATAAGCGGTTACACACTTATGAATCATTTGGGTGGGTTGTACCATCTATCAAGAAAAATTTTAAACTACTAATAACCACATTATCAATCCACAGATAATGACTGAGCTTGCTGCTACGAAGCCATAGGTTGCTAGATAATTGATGGTAATTACACAATCCCAATGTCTCATTACATCATACATTCAATATAAATGCAAACATCACAGTACTTCGTGATGATGAACTTAGGAATTTCATCCTATCCCTGTTTGGTGTTGGTATGAAGTATAACTATGAGAACATTATTTGCTGCCTCCTCATTATAGCAGCAAAGCTACCTACCCATCACAGGTGGCAATCTCTACCAAGCTATAACCAATGACAAGCAAATAAACGAGTACTCTTATAAGAACTTCATTACCATATCTCACACCAAACTCATAATCACTACGGATTAAATGCCAGGGCTTGCAAAATTGAATGTTTTTTGATAGGTAGAGCGGATCATCAAACTTCGGATGACCTCGACAACTCACTAGGACTAGTGATGTGTAACTTTTAAGTTACTCCACTTTCTTGCTTATTCCATACCATTGAACAAATCGGTCCCTCGATTTGAGCAACGTCAACATAATTATGAGTACCTCGATACTCATGGATTGTGGTTCAGTAATTTAAAATGTTGATCTAGAGTATCTTTCACTCGAGGATCTTAATGTTATTAGCAATTATGTATTAGTAGTGAGTAACTACGTACCCACTATCATCACACTAGTAGCTCCATACTAGTCTGTGAGTAACTCCGTACCCAATGTCGTACCTCCCCCGAGTGGGAGTACCATAAACAACCATCTATAACAAGATGCTTAAGTCACTTGCTGCTAAGAAGTGACTACACAAATTGACCCCTCCATTGCACATTGCAGTACAATCTCTGGTATTACAACACTCATTTTTGGACGTCCTTATCATAGAGGTCAACTTAAAAACTAGTGCATAGGTCTTGTGGAGTCTCGGCCGACCTAACCACACCACTTGTGACTTCCTACAAAAAATGTGGCGCCGAAGTCACCACCTATGTAATTTAGCTCCGTAAAGTACATGGTCTTCATCTATTGTCTATGGAAAGTTGTAAAACATTCCTGCGATGAAATTTTATCACCCTAAAATTATTGTGCACTATTTTAGTGTGAAGAGCTTTTTTCCTGGGTACCATGGTTCACCCCAAGCTCATCTTTTGCTAAATTCTCCGATTTAACAAAAGATATGTCTGCCTCCGAACACTCCGGTTCAGCCCCAGACTTTGAGTTTACTTCTTAACACTCCGGTTAAGATAAAACTCACCAGATACAGTAGGATTACTACTAAGCTCTCCGGCTTAGCCGTCTATCCTAACTCAGCCCGAGTTTATGTACACCTCATATGTCGGATCCGATACTAACAACAACCAGGCTCATCTGGAGTGAGATACTACTCACTATTGCCATGTAAAACCTTATTAAATCCTAGAAATGCTCCACTCATTCCTAAGGGGTCATACGACTTATAGGGTTTACACGCACATGAACTTGTAAGCAAAATAGCCGGTCATGCAATATTACAATTGCTTATGTAGGAAAGTAATATATTTTCCAAATTCATATGGTAGCAACTAAAATGTGCTCACAATCGCACACTTATGTTGAACATAGGCAAGACTACGCTTGCAAAATGCTATAGGGCGTCCCCCATGCATGAAATTGTCCAACCAACTAGTCTTACTGCTAACCTCTAGATTTAGATCACTCCGGAACTAAATCACTCTGTTAGCACTAGCACACTACATGGTCTTGCTACCTAGAGCTTCTCCGAACTCTGTAACTGGGTTTTATCCCAACTCATGGCTATATTTGTAATTGTCAAAGTTCAAATTTTATCTTGCACACTTTATCACTACAGACAAGTGTACATACAACCTGCCAAAGAGTCAAGTTACATGCACAAGCCTTGGCGTCCCATTCCACCAAGACTACAATCAATTCCGTGATAATTTGATGTCCCATACCATCAAATTACCACCCAACCAACTGATGTGACATATAAAAAGGCTCTTTCCCCCCTCGAAAGATCACCACAAACTCTCGAGCAGTGGGATGTCGACGCATGGCAATAAAAAGAAGAGAAAACCATGCTTGTATGTTTAAGAACAGTTCTCTTCGATCAAATTGTATAAGGGCATTGAGCATTACATCTCAAGACTATTGTTTTGTCACTACAAAACAAACACAAATTTGTCCGAACAAAAATTTAACTCTAGCAAGACGACGCTCGCAAAAGTGAAAATTGAAATCTCGCGAGGCTACGCTCCCAGAGTCTAACAATAGTCATGTCTAGAGAGTACGTTGCTAATGGTGTCATGTGATCAAGGCTACTAGCAGGTAATCGGCAAACGCGACCTCAATCCCAGCTATCTTTAATGCCATTGACCAATTTTAGATATCATGACCATGGCAAGACTGCGCTTGCAAGTGTCTCTACGGACTACATTTGTTCGTCGCAATGGACCATATCCAAGTAGACATTTTTCATTGGGTCTAAGCACATTGGAGCCACGAACTTCTTCTTGTGGACTTTCAACAAGAACAATGTGTCTGATCCGCTCTCATATTACTTTGTGGTAAACCACATGGTTAAACCACTAACAGAGAGAATATATCATGTATTTATGTATTGTCAACGAATACTTCTCGAACTACGCGAGAACATTACCATCGATTTCCCTCTTGCCACCTTAAAAAAAATTCTAGTGCACTACGGCACAATGTGGGTATGAGTGCACTTACGACGTGACACCAACATGTGCACGCCATGACATGACGTGTGTGCAAGACTGTCAATGGTTCAGCAGACATGGGCACGCTACGGCACCCTTAGACGTACGTGCACCGCACGAGCAAGTGCGTTATGCCACAAATAGCCAGGTGCACTACGGCACGACTGGGTTGGACTCTACCAATGCGTCCACAACTGGTACCAAACATTGGATGATGCAGGCATTGCGCATATTCTCGCGGGCTACGGTCATAGACGTTTTCATTAGGCACAACGGCCATAGAACGGCTTTGTCTCGAAGGACTCGGCACTACGACGGTGGGATTTGTCTCTCTCTTAGCACGCGGCGCTACGGCCGTGTGCGGTGGGTCTCTTTCGTGGAAAGCAGGCACTACGGCCATACGGCACGACGGCCGTGTTGGGTTTGTTTGCATGGGGTGTACCATTGTTTTGTGTTTTTTTTTTAAAAAAAAAATAAATAAAATAAAATAAAGTAACGGGCCGGCCCTCGCCGCTTCGGGCGTGGCCGCTGCCCGTGGGGAGTGTCCAGGCTGGCCGCCCGTTGCCAGATGTGCGCTGGGCATGCGTATATGTGGTATCAAGGGTTGGCCGCCTATATATTTTTTTTTTTTTTTTCACCAGCCGAGAGAGAGCGTTTGTTTGAATTTTTCATTTTTCAATTTTTATTAAAATTGAATAATGAAAATAAATTAAAAAATAAAGAATTTTTTTTTTTTTTTTCCTGGCCGCTGGTGGCCGCCTTGGTTGTGGCCCTGGCCGCCCGCTGGGCTGGCCGCCTAAGGCTGGGCTGGCCGCCCGCTGGGCTGGCCGCCTGGGCTGGCCGCCCAAGGCTGGCCTGGCCACCGGGGCTGGCCGCCGCCCAAGGCTGGCCTGGCCGCCCCCCTCAGACGGCGCACATGCGGCGGCTTTGCTTCCGGTGCAGTTGCTATGCCCTAGGTGGAGCTGGTACGCTCTGGTGGTGGCGTTTCAGTGCAGTTCATCTGCCCTTGCAGACGACTCTCCGCAAGAGAGCTCACGTGGCAAAATGTCGACCCTGCAAGCGCAAACGAAGCCACCACTACCTCCATCTTCGTCAACGCCATTTTTCATGCCTTTTGCTGGTTTTCGCCCCACCTCAACAATGCGTGCACTCCTAAGCCAGTCGGCTGAGCATTTCGAAGCTCTTCGCCCACACAAACGGCTCTTTCCCCACTCAGCCCTTCAAGGCATTCAGCGCAAGTCTCCATGGGCTCTGCGCCCCCCCCCCCCTTTTTTTCCACACAGCTTCGTGGGGTTGGTCTGCGCCCCCCCCCACCTCTACAGGTTTCAATTCGCAAGCATTCATAGGAGACGTTTTCGCAGCATTCGTAGCCATTCAACGCGAAAACAAAAAGAAAGCAAACAAAAATTGAGCTTACCTGCGATGCTCCTTCGTGTGTGTGACGGGGAGAGAGAGAGAGAGAGAGAGAGTTCTTCCCCTCCATTCTTCCATGGCTGCCTCCCTCCACACCCTCCATTCGAGATAAGGATAAGGAGACGAATGGTCGAAAACCATCGAGTGGGCTCCGGTCCCCCGGTCACGCGCGGGCTCTTACAATCCCATCGAACCACGCTCTGATACCAGTGTTACATTCCCGTAACGCCGCTACGGGCATTACCACAAGAGGGGACGGCCTCTGGCTCACCACCCAGCCATAGAGGAAGAATGAGGATTGCCCCTCATCCCCCAGGCTATATAGTGCCGCTACGGGCATTACCACAAGAGGGGACGGCCTCTGGCTCACCACCCAGCCATAGAGGAAGAATGAGGATTGCCCCTCATCCCCCAGGCTATATAGTGTGTGGCCTGCCGTCCACACTAGCCTGGCCGCCCATGACTCCGCATGGGCGTCCTCTCCCACTGAACCCCGGACATGGCCATCCGGTCTGCCGCCGTCGGTCACAGGCATTACAGCCTACGTGACAGTAGAGATGCGCAGGCTCATGCCTTGATTGCGCTGTCTGTCAAACGTACCATTATCCCACATATTCGCTCCTGCAGGACTTCTAAGGATGCTTGGGATGTACTTGCCACATTGTATCAGGCAAGAAATGAGGCTCGTGTTGCTTATCTCCGAAAACAGTTGGAGAGTGAGCATATGAACGAAGGTGATTCTATGGATAGCTTTTTGACAAAGATCAAGGATTTCAAAGAGCAGCTCATTTCTGCAGATGAAATCCTGTCAGACAGTTCACTTGTGCAGACTGTTTTGAATGGTCTACCAGATTCTTATCAGGGTTTTGCTTCCACTCTTCGCTTGATGATGAAAGGCAATCCCAATGCCTTATCATTTGAGGAGTTAGTTTCTGTTTTGCTGCAAGAAGACCAGTCAAGGCAAAACAGGAATATTATGCGTGTCGCAGATCAAGCTTTCGTTGCTAGTCAGAGAAGCGGGAAAGGTAAAGCTGGCTTTTCTTCTAGTAAGCAGAAATCTGCAAATGCTGCGCAACCAAAGAAGGAAGACAAAGATGAGAAGAAGGGTGACAAACAGAAGACATTTTGCAAGTACTGTAAGGGAAATGATCATGTCATCAAAGCGTGTCCTAAGCTGGCTGCGAAAGAGGCTAAGAAGAAAGAGACTGGTATGGCTGTTGCAGATGCCTCTCCTTCTAACAATGAATCTGCTAATGTTGTGCTAGATACAGAATGGGCATTCAATGCGCAGTGCAGTTATGACCCATCTTTGCATGACACATGTATGTCTGCAGTAGATTCAGATGTATGGTACTTTGACAGTGGTGCCACTAAGCATATCACCTCGCAGCGCAGTTTATTCACTTTCCTTGAGTCTGCTCCCACAGGGAATACTGTCACTTGTGCCAATAACTCCTCTTATCCCGTTGAAGGAGTTGGACATATTGTGCTGAATGTTGCAAATGGCAACACCTTTACACTTTTTGATGCATTGTATGTGCCAGGGATCAAAAAGAATCTGCTGTCAGTCTCCGCATTTGCCAAAACAGGTTTGGTTGTAAAATTTGTGGATGACAGATGTACTATTCATGATCTCTCTTGTGGTGACATCATTGTAGCATCTGGTTCACTATGTCGAGGGCTGTATAAGCTCAATATGGATGGCAAATGTGTAGAGGATTCAGCATGTGCTATTATGGATACGCAGGCTATTTCAAATGCAAAACTGTGGCATGCACGTTTTGGTCATCTGAATTTTGCAAGTTTGCTGCGCCTGCAGAAATCTGAAATGGTGTCTTCTTTGCCTAAGCTTGAGGCACCTGTCAAGCATGTTTGTGAGGGCTGCATATTGGGTAAAATGCAGCGTGCTTCCTTTCCCAAAGATGGATCAGTGAGAGCTGAACGCAGATTGCAGCTTGTTCACAGTGATGTTTGTGGTCCCATGCAAACTCCATCATTTGGAAACTACCTTTACTTCGTGACTTTCATTGATGATTTTACCAGGCATGCATGGGTATATCCTTTGAAGGCAAAGTCCGAAGTGTTTTTGTGCTTCAAACAGTTTTTGGTTATGGCTGAAAATGTGTCAGAAAGTAAGATGGGCACCCTCCGTTCAGATCGAGGGGGGGAGTATATGTCTTCAGAATTTAATGCATTTCTGGCTGAGCGTGGGATAAAACACCAATGTACAGTGCCGTATACACCACAGCAAAATGGTGTGGCTGAGAGAAAAAACAGGTCTCTCATGGAAATGGCAAGATGTATGGTTAAGAGTCAAAGTCTACCACATGGTTTTTGGCTTGAGGCTGTCATGTGTGCCACTTATGTACTAAATAGGTGTCCCACCAAAGCATTACAGGTTGTCACTCCATATGAGGCTTGGCATAGCCGCAAGCCATCTGTTGGCCATTTACGTGTTTTTGGTTGCCTGGCATATGCATTAGTGCCTGTGCAACATCGCAGAAAATTGGATGACAAAGCTGTCAAATGTATTTTTGTTGGATATAGTGCTGAGAGCAAAGGCTATCGTTTGTATCATCCACAGACAAAGCGCATTTTGGTTAGCCGTGATGTTGTATTTGTGGAAGATGCAGTTCAGCCCTTGGTTTCATGTACTAAGGAGACAAGTATAAGCTCACGTGATGTCTATGATACATTGTTGCCTCTTTTCAGTGGTGCACAGTCAAGTGCAATACCTCATGAGGCAGTTTTTCAGCCTATGCAGGTTTTAAATGATGGCACAGATCAGCCTATATCTGATGCAGATGTGCATGATGCACTTGAGGATGAGAGACAAGAGATTGAGGGCTCTAGGAATATGCCTAGATGGCTGGTGCAGACTTTGCGTGACAGCAAGTTGGATGCCCCTTTGTCTAGTCGCACTCGTTCTGGCTCTCATGGTGCCTCTTATGCGTCAGATTGTTATGCATTGGCTGTTTCTAGTATGTGCGATGAAAGTGAGCCTGTTTCATTTGATGAGGCACAAAGTTCAGAAAATTGGATGGCTGCTATGCAAGCAGAATACGATGCTATACATCAGCTGGACATAAAGACTGCGTTCTTAAATGGAGATTTGCATGAGGAGGTGTATGTATCGCAGCCTCGTGGTTTTGTTCAAAGAGGGCAGGAAAACAAAGTGTGCAGGTTAAAAAAGGCTTTATATGGTTTAAAGCAAGCTCCACGAGCTTGGTATGAAAAAATACATGCATATTTGACTGCACATGGGTTTCAGAATAGTCCAACAGAAAGCACTTTGTATGTTAAAAGTGTGGATGGTGTACATCTAATCATTGCTCTCTATGTCGATGACATGCTGCTCACAGGACCAAATGAGAGTCATATTGCTGATTTTAAGGCTGATTTGAATGCCTCTTTTGAGATGTCAGATTTGGGGCATTTGCATCATTATGTTGGGATACAATTTAAGCAGTGTGATGGAGGTATTGCTTTGTGTCAGACAAAGTATATTGAAACATTGTTGCGGAGATTTGGCCTTGAAGACTGCAAGCCTATTGCTACTCCAATGGAGACAGGTTTGAAGTTGAGTCTTCATGATGCTGGAGATCACTTTGATGTCACACTCTATCAGACAGCTGTTGGTTGCCTCATTTATGTATGCATTACGAGGCCAGACATTCAGTTTGCAGTCTCACAGGTGAGCAGATTTATGCATAGCCCAGGCATTAAGCATTGGCAGGCAGTGAAGCGTATCTTTCGCTATTTGAGTGGTACTCGGCATCTTGGGTTGTTTTATCCCAAGGGGGGATCATTGCCGCCATTTTTACATGCTCTTTCAGATTCTGACTGGGCTGGTTGTTATGACACACGCGTGTCCACGAGTGGTTTTTGCTTCATGCTTGGAAGCTCATGCATATCATGGTTGAGCAAGAAGCAGCCTACTGTGGCCACTTCTAGTTGTGAAGCTGAGTACAGGGCAGCTTTCACAGCTACGGTTGAGTGTGTGTGGCTCAGACGCCTTATGGCTGATTTGGGTGTTGGGCAGCCATCTGCCACCACCATCTTCACTGACAGTCAGAGCGCATTGGCAGTTACGCGGAACCCAGTGTTCCATGCTCGTACGAAGCACATTGAGGTGCACTACCATTATGTCAGGGAGAGACTCTCTGCAGGAGAGATCAGTTTGGCTTATGTGCCAACACAGGATAACCTTGCAGACCTTTTCACAAAGGCTCTGCCTCGTGAGAAGTTCGAAGCTTTTCGCAAAGCTTTGGGCTTACTCCCTTTTGTGGATTCATCCACATAGCTAGACACTTCCCTATACATGAGTGCTAGCTCTTGTTCACCGCATCACTCCAGGGGGGATTTGTTACCATATTATAGTAGTGATGTGTGTGAACACACTTAGGACCGCCGGGGCACTTTTTCCCTCACTAGGAGGTTTTTTCCCCTGTGCATTGTATATACGCCCATTATCTTCTAGGGCTTGTTATCTTTCATTTTTGGCACTCATAATACACTACTGTGTTGTGCTCAAGCTTCCTCATCTTCTTGAAGTTGTGTGTGCATTCCTGCAACCCTAATTCCAACAGGAGCCGTGTTTGTTCCCCCCCAACTTCTTCTCACGCAAGTGTCCCTTCTCTCTCTACAACAAACGTGTTCCCTTCGACTAAGCATTCTTCAATCTCTCAAATCGACAACACGTGTGCTTCACTCTCTCTCTTCCACAAAACGTCCCTTCGTCAAAAGTGTTCACTTTTCTCTCTCTTCGACCCGCCGTGCTACACAACCATCCTCCATCAGGGGCTGCGCTCCATCGGGCTGTCCCACACTAACCTCATCAGCACTTACCTGCACCTCCCCTTGTGGGCCTCCTTGTCATCGCTAACAACCACTCATAGGGCTACTTCACCTTGCCATCCCACTCAGCAACATGGCTTTTTCAATCTCTTCATCATCGGCTTCCCTCAGTAGCATATCCTCCCCTACGTCCTTGGGTGTGCTACCAAAGCAACGACCACAACGCCTTTAGTGGCCACACGTAGAACAATTCCCTCGGTCACCCCTACTTCATTTGGGTGTGGCTCCCCTATGTACTCCTCCACTTCCGCCTCTAACTCTAACTCCGCTGAAGATGATCCCCGCCTTATGCCCCGGTCCCCACCTCTTGGATCACCAACCGTTCAGCATCTTCCTCTCAGTTGCCCATCGCTCCTCACCCCAAACCTCTCGCATTCACCACCTTTATACTCTCTTCCATTACTACTTCCTCTTCTGTGACCCGCCTCACCTTCTTCACGACACCATCCGCACGCCTAACATTCAAATGGCTTACCTCTTAAACAAAAAAAAAGTCTTATTTACTTGTATGGGATTTTGAGCAAAAAATCTCCTATTGCCACATGGCAATAGGGGGATTTTTCCTCTCATTTTTTCGAAATCCAGGATTTCTCTTTTCTCTGCTCTCCTTGTCCCAAAGTTGTCCATGGATAATATGTAATAGATTTTAGATATTGGAGGAAGAACAAGGGAGACATACTATATATTCTTCAAAGGACATGCTAGTATATATATTCTTCTCTCATGGATAAATGTAAGTTTGAGACACTAGTGGAGGAAGAAGAAGGGAGACATGCTATATACAAGATGAAAGGAGACATGTTATGTATTCTTCTCTCATGGATTTATGCTTTTGAGACATTGGAGGAGGAAGAAGAAGGGGGATATACTATGGAGATATACTATGTGTTCCTTCTTCCCCTCATATTATTTTAGACATTAGAGGAAGAACAAGGGAGACATGCTATATATTCTTCACAAGATGAAGGGAGACATGTTGTATATTCTTCTCTCATGGATTTATGTTTTCGAGACATTGGAGGAAAAGAAGAAGGGAGATATACTCTATGTTCCTTCTTCCCCTCGTGCTACTAGTAACATGTCGTGGATTATTATTTTTTTCAGACATTGGAGGATGAAGAAGAGGGAAAACATGCTATATGGGAAAAGGGAGAAGAGGGGAAACATGCTAAATTGGAGGAGGGAGAAGAAGAAGAGTCTTTGTCTCTCTCCTACACACACACACACACAAGGGAGATATACTATATGTTCCTTCTTCTCCTCAATCTACTACACACTATGTGTGTGTGTGTGTGTGTGTGTGTGTGTGTGTGTGTGTGTGTGTGTGTGTGTGTGTGTGTAATACATGTATATACATATACATGTACATATGTGTGTGTGTGTGTGTATGTTGGAGAGAGAGAGAGAGAGAGAGAGGTCTAAAAGCCCCTACTTGTGGTACTACTATGAATGAATGGGAGTGAAACAAGCTGAGGTGTTGCACATCCAAGTTGAAGGAGTTAATATAATTATTACCCTATACATATCCAAAAGTTGAGCATAGGATCTAAACCAATCTTTCTCTCGATCCTCATTGGTTGTTTTTCTAATCCTTATAAAGTCAAGCTTATTTACTAAGGGTACTATTGGGATTCCTTACTTTTTAGTATGCATAACCCTATTTCCCTTGAGGTGGAACACCTTGATAATAAGGGTAAGCCAACCCTCTTATCCCTGTAGCCCCTTGGTGGACAAGGCTTCAATAACAAATGTTTTAGAAAAGTACCGTCCATGAAACCAGAGATCCTATTATGATAACCTTTATATACTTTCTATTTATTGTCTCTTTTCATTTAAATGTTAAATTCAAACGACCTTACTAACTGCTTCAAGCATTTTTAGTAACAATAAACTTAAATTGAAGAAATTAATAATGTTTTCTAAGAAATTACACTAGTGGGGTATAATGCGTAATAGGTTTGTTTTATTTGCACTCATTGTTGGGCGATGTGTTGCAAAGGTAGACATTGTGATAGTTTTTTGGTCAATCTTTTTGGGTCTATGTTTGTATGGTAAAAATTTTAAAATTCTAGATTAGAAATGTGATCATTTCATTTCCTTAAAGCTATAAGAAAGTTAAAAAAGATTAGTTCAATGGTCATCCATTAAAACCAATCCTTTTGTCTAGCTTACATCTATCACATCCACAAATTAGAAGATCTTCTAAAAAGCAATCCTTTTGTCTAGCTTATATCTATCACATCCACAAGTTAGGAGACCCAATGAATCCAAAAATTAATAGATAATTTGGCCATCTAATGGCCAATTTTTTGTATTAGTAGTGGAGGCATATGCTTATATCTATCACATCCACAAGTCAGGAGACCCAATGAATCCAAAAATTAATAGATAATTTGGCCATCTAATGGCCAAGTTTTTTGTATTAGTAGTGGAGGCATATGCTTGAGTTAGTTTGAGCCATAGAGTTTAAGGAATGGGTTAAGGAAGATAGTGGTGAGACCTTACCATCTGTTTGAGTTTTTAGAATGGCAGCTTCTCTGCATTTTCGTGTGTGTGAGATTCTCCCACGGCTTGGAAACCATGGTTTTTCTTAATTATTACTCCTTTCAAGTGAATTTAGAGTTTTGGGAGCAATAAGTTGAAATTAGCTCCTAGTGAACTGTGTTTTCACGAACATGAAAATTTTGTGCATGAAAATATGCAAAGGTTGAGTTCTCGCTTTCCGAGGTTCTTATGTTCTTTCAAGATCATATTATGCATGTGCGAGTCCACTGAGATTGTTTTCCATTTGACTTTGTTTTTATGTTGTGAAAATTTTAGTGTGAAAAATGTGCATGTGCTGGTTTCCATGTTTTTTATCCCATTAGGGTGTTTAGAAGCATAATGCACTATTGTTGATATTAGGGTTACTAATTTTGCCTCATGGAGTAAAGTTGAAAACCTCCTAGTGTTTCCCCCTTGAGGTATCTTTGATAAAAATGGGGTGTGTCCTTGATTGATTAGCAAACTGAAAGTAGGGATTCTCATGCACGTGACCTTAAAAAACTATTGATGAAGGGTACATGGAGAATGAAGGGGAGCATGCACCTTGATGTGTCGAGCCAGAAAGAATTTGTTCAAAGGTTATTCGTTGTCATAAATGTAAGAAGAATAAGTAAGAAGGGTAGATGCCAAATTCCAAGGTAGAACCCTAAGTGATGTGAGCAATGAAGTGTCAAAGTGTCCCTTAAGGTTTTGAAGAGGTGGAGTGATTTGTGGGATGAATTCGACCCATCATGTACCTTCTCTAGCTATTTAAGAGCCAGTAGCTATTGGAATTTGTGTGGTTTTTGTGAGCATCTCATTGTATTAACATCTCATTAGTTTCTTTAATCATCTCATTAGTCTCTTTAATCATGTCTAAAATCATTTGCTATGAGCCTCCCTTGTTATCTAAAAATTTTCACATGAGACTCCATGAAATTATCATGTGTGAGAATCCACCTCAAGGTTTATATTTGGTTTATCCATCATGCTCACGATTTTCACGAGAGCTATTCGAGAAGAGGAATTTTGTTTGAAGCTAGAATGTGAAAATCATGTGATTTTCATGGTGAGAGAACTAGATGCTATGAATTTTTGGTGGTTTATAGTGTGGGCATGGAGGCATAACATTAGGAAAACGGAGGGATAGAGACATGGAGGCATGGTTTGTAGTGTGTGGATGGTGGTGTAAAGTGTGGAAATAACATTAGGAAAATGGGCGACATTCCCCTTTTGAAAATGATTAAGGCATTCCTGCATTTTCATAGCTCTGCATGTTCATGCACGCCTTTTATTAGCAAAAGGTATTATATCATGAAGCGAGGATAGCCTTGATTATTTGAATCCTTTTAAATGTATTGATTAGGTAAGGGGCTTAATGCAAGAGATGTTGATTATATGGTAACATGAATAGCATGATAAAGGTAAGAACAGGGCTTTGGTGCAACAATTAGATCTTAAAATCACACAAGGGATCGATTGATTCAGTGATTGATTGATGATTGAAGGCAGCTCTTCGTATTGTTGATCTGTGCCCCCCTTTGATCTGAACCCTTCTCTTCTCCGCCCTTTGTTCCTTAGTCTCCTTCCTGCCGACTAGCCTAAGTATCCCCCCAGAGGGCTTTGAGGAGCCTATAGAGCTGGAGTGGAGTGAGGCAAAGTTTGAGAAATTATAAGCTATACTAGAGGAAAGAAGGCACACGGCACTTGGGCATGTTGGTGTTGATGGTCCTAGTGGCACATTAGCAGAGTCTTATTGAGAGAAAGTCTTCTCTTGAGGAGCCTACATGTGTTGAGTGGGAGACACATGTTTTTGTGCTGACTTCATCTTTTGGCTAGAGAGATAGGTGAGACTATGGGCAACACAAGGCGTAGAAGCCGTGCAGACAAGCATATTGTCGTGTGCACCCAAGGTGGATTCTCCACCTACAAGAGGTGGAGAATCCACCTCTCCTTGATAGAGGTCATTTTAGAGACCATGATCCTGATTGGTTAGATTTGGACAGTAATAGTGACTAAACCCAGAGTAGCTAGGTTAGCACTTACTTGTTGTAATTATTTTATGATGTTTTTTTACTATTGTTTGGTGGCTAAGCCTAGAGTAGCTTCTTGTCTAGAAACCTTATGTTGTAGTTTTATGATTTATCCTATGTATTATGCTCTCATATTTATACATCATCCCATTTTAGTTCCATATGTGTATGATTTCTCTCTCTTTTCCCTCTCTCTATAAGGCACCATGTACACACACACACACACACACCTACATAATACACACAAACACTTACACTCACATACATGCACAAACTTATCCAAACATGGCTTCCTTTTTTAGCATGTTTTGTGTCTTAAGAGCCTTCTTTTTTCCCCTTAACGATGTGAACATGCTCGAATGATGACCAAACTTTGTAAGTATGTGTGTGGATCCCACCATCACTCTTACAAAGTTTAGTCACCATCCAAGCACATTTTGGTTGGATTGTGCAGTGAGAAGCCTAATTTTGAGGGGGGTAAGACACATAAAAAAGTAGGCCTGTGGTTCATGCATTCTTACCAAATGTGCTTGGATAGCAACCAAACTTTGCAAGTGTGTACATGATGCAGACCCCTCCTTGACTCTTTACAAAGTTGGTTACCATTTGAGCATATTTGGTTGGATTATGTGGGCCAGAGGTTCAATTTTGAGAGGGGGCTCTCTAAGACCAAGACATATTAAAAAGTAGGCCTCTCTACTTTTTAATATGTCTTTGTCTTAGAGACTCCCCCTCGAAATTGGGCCTCTCACGATATTCCAACCGAATATGCTCAGATGGCGATCAAAATTTACAAGTGTGTACACGTGGATCCCACACTCACTCTTGTAAAGCCTGGTCACCATCCGAGCACATTTGGTTAGATTGTGTATGCTAAAAGCCCAATTTTGAGGGGGCTCTCTAAGGCCGACACATTAAAAAGTACGCCTCTAGCCCACACATTCAAATATCAAATAGAGACAAAACGATGTGACAATAAACTCAAGAAGATAAATTGTAATAAAAAAACTGAGACACCAATAATATATACAACTCACAATAATAGTAAACTAATCATCATCACCCTCTCTAGCTCTCAAAACTTCTAATATACTCTAAAGCTCATCTATACGAAGCTGCAGAGAGGTCGAGCACTACATTTATGGCTTTAACCTCAATGAAGATGAAGCTTAATCATAATCACAAGATGAGAGAAGATGCAGGACTTGTGAATCAACCCCGTACTGTAAGAACTAAACGTATCTCATGTGCCTATGAGCCTACAAAAATTAGTAGCTTGCCCACGAGCATGCCATGTGCATTAAATTGAACCCCATGACCATCCATGCCATGTGCATTAAATTGAACCCCATGACCATCCATGGCATCCTCATTTTGAGAGTGCTCAGCATAGAGCATCTAAAAAATTTATAGTCTACCTGCTTCTCATTGCCATCAGAGGGGCAATGTGGCAAAGACATCATCCATTGTCAATAAATATGTAAGCTAGTTATAGTCAACTGCAAACATGGCACCAGCATCATGTGTTGTATGTACAACATGCATCGAATTCTTTGGTGTAATCACTCACTCACTCCAAGGATCTTCCTATGCATACATGATATACCCCCCAATCACCATCCATGTCAAAATCCACTGTTGTTGATGCCACGTGATTCTATGATCCCTCATAAATGCATCATGAAGGGAGAAGCAATGCTATACAAAATGTACTAATTTCTTGCATGAGCGTTTTTTACTAATGTAAAAAATGATTCTCCTTGATATTGGAACTCACATTAGTGATAATCGCTCGCATGAGCGATTATCACTAATGTAAAAATAGTACTCCTTGATAATGATGCAAGTCTTTGAGGTGTTTGCAACTTCATCCACGTATATCTTTGCATGACGATAGCTAAAATGCACCAAAATAGCAACCTAAAAGTGTAATAAAATTTTATCTTAAATATGTTAATCAAAAGCTATCTATTACATCTGTTAACCTAAACATACAACCTTGCACACAAGAGAGGGAGAGAAGAGAAGAAAACCATGCAAGGATGGATTCGGAGATTAGCACTTAGCCAATCCTAATGAGGGTTAACTCCCCTTTGTGAGGTTTCCAGGGGCTTACTCCACCACCACTTGTGTCACCCAAGTGGAGATTCACAAGCTAAGTGAAAAGCAAAGAGGGAGGGAGCTATGGAAAGCTCTACCTTCACTCAATGCTAACATGCATGCAAGAGGAATCTTGGTAGAGATACAAGACAAGGGAGAGGAGAAGAGAAGCTAGATTAACACCATCCCTAACATGCGCACACAACAATCAAGCAAGAAAGCATATAAGCAACCACAAGATCAAGTGAGTGAGTGTGTGTGTGAGAGAGAGAGAGAGAGAGAGAAACTCAATTGAGATAAATGGGATTGTCCCTTTTCATATTCCATAAAATGTCTTATATACATGAGCTCACTTTTTTCAATGGTCGGCTGCCCATTTACAATTGGGGACTCAAAACTAGATTTCTAGCTCTATGTACGTCTCATTCCTACGAGCAAAATTACACAAGCAGTCGGTCATCCCATCTCTTTTATCAATCAGCGCTTTTACGTGGTTACAAAAAGGTAAGTTACAAGAAGCATGACCACGCTTGAAAAATGATGTTAACCGGACTGGTTAACATACCCCCTCCCTAATTGTGATCCCCATCCTCAGAGCTGGCAATGGATCTAGCGGTACTAGATCGAGTAGGTTTGGACAAAGTTGAGTCACAGGGTAGGATGCGCGGGGGGGGGGGGGGTGCTCTTGATGAAAGACACAATAGCTCGTCCAGAATGTTGTCTCCATCATATCTTCAAACATTTGGAGATGCCAAGTAGCATCTAATCCACTCGCTCGTAGTAGTAGTTGAATAGTTGAATAGTTGAATAGTTGAATAGTTGCTTCAGTGTTGGCCCTTTGTATTAGATGCCAAGTAGCATCTAATCCACTCGCTCGTAGTAGTAGTAGTAGTTGAATAGTTGCTTCAGTGTTGGCCCTTTGTTGATGTCAAAGGCCAAGCCTTGAGTGCCTTTGTGGGGTAATGGTTCCAATGTGGGAACGTCTCCAGCAGCGTAATGATTAGATTGAAGAATCTGATGGTGGTGACCACCGTGAGATTTGATGCCGGATGAACTCATGGAGGTGCTTTAACATGCTGGATTCAATGCACGGATTCTGGGACGTCGGAGGAGCGAACCATAGAAAATTGAAGAGAAGTTTTGGATTCTTTGTCTGCTCCTTGTGGAAAAGATTCTAGGCCCATCTGCGGTGGATCAACACGTATTCGGGGTTGATCTTGAGTTGGTGTGGCGACTTGCAGTATTGTTCCCCAACAGCATGAAAGGTCATTGCGTGCTCGCCCATGAGATCAAACGTGATGGGATGAGCAATGGCGGCGGCGGGTGGCCCACGGTAGCCACCACGTTGTCGAGGAGGGTGCTCGCGCTTCCAGCTGTGATGCTTGGCGTCGATGTAGGGATGCAGGACGTGGATGTCCATGCGATCCGTAACTTCGGTGAGCGGCTCCTCATGGAGTTGTCGACCGAGCAGGATTCAAATTGCTTGCTTGAACTCCGTGCGATCGAGTGGATCATGCCAATTAAGGGGGTTGAGCAGAGGGTCGACTTCTTCCTACTCTCGTGGTGGTGGCGGTGGGATCTCGCATTCTTAAAAGGGTGGGGGGGAGGGGATTCAGGGCAACGGTGGTGACAAGGTTGGAGGGGCGGGTGATGTTGAGGAAATTATGGCGAGGCTTGCTTTAAGGACTGAGGAGGCTTGGCCGATGTTGATATTAATTTAGTGAGGGCGTTGGGCAAGCCTAAGTTGAGGGTTAAGGTTGGAGGTGAGGGAGGAGTTAGTAAGGGAGGAGGAGTGGGGAGATGGATGGGTGTAGAGGATTGTGAGGGGAAGAGTGTTAGTGTTGTGGTGTGCTAGGTGGGGGTGGGGGTGGTTGTGTGCTGGTGCTTGGGTGAGAGGAGCTGGGGGGAGGAGGTTGATGTGGGGGAGATGAGAGTGGTGGGGGTAGAGGGGGTTGGGATCCTGGGGCTCCTTCGCCTCCATCATCATTGTCATTGTCATTCTTCCTCATCCGAGTATTCAAGGACATGGCGTGGAAGAAGGCTTTGGCCTCCGCAGCCTCTTCGAGGGTGAACTCCATGGGAAACCCCACATGCGATGAAAGATCCCTGCCCCCTCCGCGCAACGGATTCGGGGGTGCTAGCAGCGGAAGTAGCACTCCTTGCGCGCGGTAGCGGTCCTCTCACTCGGGGCCTCGTCCACGGATATCCGGACAAGAGACTAATCCCTCGGTTCTTCCAAAATCGAACCCGGAAAAAACTTCCCTCACCCGAAAAGCACGGGTGATTTCTCCATGATATTTTTTTCTCTAACGTAGTCAAGGTCATCACTAACCAAACTGATCCGGCTGAACCTGTAAAGACACTCGATCAGATCAAGGAAGAAACTTGCACTTGGATCATAGAGACCAACACTTTTTTCCTCATTGAGAGGCACGGCCGTTGATTCTTTTCCATAGAACAATTACTATCCGGGATTTACTTCATCTATCGTACTATAACAGAATTGAGTCTCATTTTACGAATCCATCAGTCTAGCGCCTAACCCCATCCAATCCCATGGGTTAGAGCCAATCGCTCAACCACTGTAATGATGGGATCCAATTAGGAATTTGGTTAGGTTTTGTCCTGGGTATACAAAGGAAAAGAGTTCCCAAGTCCCCTAGCCGGATATTCATGCAAATTTAAAGCTAGTCACACCACTTACACACCCAATATGAAATTGCCTTTTTCACAGATTTAGCTATCTTTAAAACAATCATTTAATGAAATCATAGTGTCACTGATCATAATCCTCCAAAATATCTGGTTGAATCCTAATTTCCACTCATTCTTTCATCGGTGTACCTATGGCATCATTGGTAACCAAAACGCTCACCACCTGTCCACTCAAGGGCCTTTTCGATAGTTCCTAGCTCATAGTACCCGGCAATATATTCACTTATAAAAATCAAGATGGAATCTCCGTTGTAGATCAGCAAGATCAACCAACAGATCTATATAAAAGAGCCATGGACTCATCCATTGAGGACCAGCAAGGTCAATCAACCCGATCCATGCTCGATTTCAGAAAACAACTCTTACTCCTTGTTCTTCCAATATCTTCCCCAATGCACGTGTGGGTGTCTTCGGCGACCCAAAGCCCGAGCACCGTATGGTCAGCACCCTCTAGGATCCTTCGCAGGTCACCTAGCGCTTCACTCATAGGTCGCTTCCTTGGTCCCTCATCCACCGTACACCGGAAGCTCACCATTTAAATCGAACTGAGGCTGGTCAAGACCTCGGCCAACCTTGCCACACGAGACGTCCTCCGTTGACTCTCCGTCAGCTGTTGCAACTTTATCAGTTAGGTCTCCACGACCTCATTCACAAGACGGTCAAAATGCTTCCCCAGTATTCTTGACATAAAACAGTCATTTAAAAATAGGTCATAAATACAGTTTCTATAACGAACTCTCGTCTTTCCACATTGTTCCACATCAATCCACATTATTTAATCCACATCCATTTCATATGTATTCCCATTCTCATCCAATCACGTCATTTTCCATCTCATCACATCTTTCCTCATTTATCCTCATCAAATCTCATCCACTCGCATTTACCCATATCCACATCTCATCACATCACATTCATTCACATCTCATCCATTCATATCTACCCCAATCCACATCACATTCATTCACATCTCATCCATTCATATCTACCCCGATCCACATCACATCCATTTCACCTCACATCTCATTCATTCACATCTATGCCGATTCACATCCCATCACATATCATCCATTCACATTTCATTCACATCTATCCCGTTTCACATCACATATCATCCATTCACATCTATTCCAATTTACATCACACCCATTTCACATCACATCTCATTCATTCACATCCTGATTCACATCACATCACATCTCATTCATTCACATCTCGATTCACATCACATCTCATTCACTCACATCTATCCATTTCACATCACATCACCTCCATCCATTCACATCCATCACATCACATTTATTCATATCCATCACATTCATCATTCTCATCACCATCCCATCACATACATTCTATCCACATTACATCACATCACATCTATCCACATCATATCTCATTCATCCCATCCACATTACATCACATCCACATCATGTCTCATTCATACACATCTCATCCCATTCATCCACATCCATCCAATTGTTCACATGTACGACTACCCACATCTATCCATACATTCACATTTATCACTTCACATCCACATATATTCATGTCACATCACATCACATTCTTTCACATACACATCCACATCCATTCTTTCACATACACATCCACATCCATTCTTTCACATACACATCCACATCCATTCTTTCACATACATCCACATCCATTCTTTCACATACACATCCACATCCATTCTTCACATACACATTCACATCCATTCTTTCACATACATCCGCATCCATTCTTCACATACACATCCACATCCATTCTTTCACATACATCCACATCCATTCTTCACATACACATACACATCCATTCTTTCACATACATCTGCATCCATTCTTCACATACACATCCACATCCATTCTTTCACATACATCCACATCCCTTCTTTCACATACACATCCACATCCATTCTTCACATACACATCCACATCCATTCTTCATATACATCCATATCCATTCTTTCACATACACATCCATATCCATTCTTCACATACACATTCACATCCATTTTCATCACATACACATCCACATCCATTTACTTCCCATCTCACCCTTTCACATATCCTCTCTTCACATTCTCATCTCATCATTCACATCCACATCCATTTACTTCACATCTCATCCACATTCATTTTCATTACACCACATCCTATCATATCCCATTTATATCTTATCACCTCTCATTTACATCTTATCATATCCATTCTCATCCTATCGCATCCCGTTTACATCTTATCACATCCATTCCACATCCTATCCCCATTTAGTAGCTTTTTCTACTTTGATACCGATAATGGGACTTTTTCTAAATTTCTACCAATTTCTTGGCTTAGATAAAGATTCTTTTTCTCGATGACTATTTTCATATTCCTTCTCAATTCCTCAATTGAATTATATTCAATATTCCTCTTTTGAATAAAAGAATTCAGGGGATTTACAGAAATCAATTCTACCTATATTTCCACTTTTGATAAATAATCATAAATTGACTTATACTAAAAATTCATCTTCTTCCCATTTAATTTCTTGGATCTCAAATACCATGGGAATTCCTCTTTTTGCATTTTATTATTTGCATCCCAATGTCATGGGAATTCCTCTTTTATCATCAAATATTTCTCATAAAATAATTTCATCTAAACTAAAATACCCATTAATTCAATATGATAGGAATTCCTCTTTTATCATCAAATATTTCTCATAAAATAATTTCATCTAAACTAAAATACCCATTAATTCAATATGATAGGAATTTCTCTTTTCCCATCTAAATGATGGAATTCCAAATGTCATAGGAATTCCTCTTTTACCATTTAATTATTTCTCATAGATAAAATAAATTTATCTAAAATTTATCTTTGAATTTAAATAAAATATCCAATAATTCCAATATGCTAGGAATTTCTCTTTTCCCATCTAAATGATGGAATTCCAAATGTCATAGGAATTTCTCTTTTACCATTTAATTATTTCTCATAGATAAAATAAATTTATCTAAAATTTATCTTTGAATTTAAATAAAATATCCCATAATTCCAATATGCTAGGAATTCCACTTTTCTCATTCAAATGATTGGATTCCAAATATGGTGGAAATTCCTCTTTCATCATAAAAATGAATTACTAGAAATTCCTCTTTTTGCTAATTAACTATTTATGCATAAATATTAAAATCAATTTTTGCATGGTTATGATGAGAATTTTTCCTAGGATGATTAATCCTAGAATATGGTAGAAAGTCCTTTTTTCATATTATGAATGAAAATGATTTATGTGTTAATTTTTCAAAAATTTTGCCATAGCTCCGCTGCTATTACTGATAATTTTCAATAATTTTGAAAGCATAAAGTTTAGTAATACCATATGATAGAATAACTATTATTTGGATCAATATCCAATTATGGACTTGATTCCCAAGTTTTCCATAAATTAAATAGCATAAAAGCATTAAAAAGCCACTTCTTTGGCCTCAAATTTGACAAGCATAGAATTTACTTTTAGATTTGAGAATTGCTTCATGAGAAGCATCATTTGAATATATTTGAATATAGAATAGGTCATAGGAATGATCATTCTTTGGGGGAGAGAGAGATATGCTTTAAAAAAATATTTAATTTAAGCATAAATGGAAACTTTATAAAATTTATCACTAAAATTCATTAGAGAGCTTCAATTGCATTAAAGAGCCATTCAATTGAATACTTCTCAAGCTTGAGAGGGGTTGAGAAGTGAGAAACATTTAGAGATTAAGAAAAAGACCATAAACTCACACTTTACGTCTTGTTTTACTTGATTCTTTAGTCATTGGAGAGGCCCCCAACCAATCAATTGAGAAGTGAGAAACATTTAGAGATTAAGAAAAAGACCATAAACTCACACTTTACCTCTTGTTTTACTTGATTCTTTAGTCATTGGAGAGGCCCCCAACCAATCAATTGGTTAGTATGGTGAGGAAGGCTCCGAAGAAGGTTGAAGAGAGAGAGAAACTCCATTCTCTCCAAATTGTAGAGGATTTTTAGAGGATAATAGAAAATATCATTATTTCAGTATATTACTGGCATGGTATAGTTCTCATATTTTTTTACAAAGGGCTAAGGGTCTATTTATAGGTGAGGGAGGCCTCTAACCAAGTCCAACTAGTTCCTAGAAT
This sequence comes from Cibotium barometz, assembly GCF_041138505.1. NCBI lineage: Eukaryota > Viridiplantae > Streptophyta > Polypodiopsida > Cyatheales > Cibotiaceae > Cibotium > Cibotium barometz. Next base: position 17,634,327 of record NC_141072.1, on the reverse strand, counting down.
TTTCCAGGTTCGGTTTGGCTGAATTTGGACAAGATTTGGACCAGTTTGGCTCCCTTTTTTATTTGGTTTGATCCAGGAGAGAGGAGAGATTAAAATATCTTATTATTTTTTAGTTTAAAACTCCTCCACACATGTGAAATAGGCACCTCCTTGAAGAGCCCCCTTCTCCTTACCAAGATATCAAAAATGTATCATTATACCCAAAATATCTCATTTTTTTAGTAATATTCATAGTTTTTTACTAATAAACCTTGTACTCCGTCAACTCTTCATCTTATGTAGGCATTTACTTATTTTTGGGTATTTTTCTTTTATAAATTGGATTTATCTCCTCCCCATACTTGGATTGATCCTATTGGCCCATAGGAACCTTAATTGGACCATAATCCAAAAATTTCTAAAAATCTAGACCCTTAGGCTAAGATCCTTTATACCTATTTTCAATTAATTCCAATTGCACATTGGAAAGTTCTTTTTGACCTTCTGTTTCAGGGGAAACCATTTTAGACACACTAGGAGGATTTTTATATCCAAAAATATCTTAATTTTGGATTACCTCCCTCTAGACATTTTCCCTCTCTAGGCCAAAACAGGGTAAAACAGGATCTTTCTTTTATTTCAGAGAGGGGAATAATTATAAGATCAAAAGGGGAGGTTCCTACACCTGTACACCTCAAAAGCTGGAGGGAGGAATCTTACATGCGAGTCATCGAATTGCATGTTGTCTGTGGCTTGCATGACCTCCATCTATAGATGACATCAGTGGCAAAGTATAAGGAGGCCTGCTGCGGAGTATGGCGAGAGCTCATCTCGCTGGAGGGATTGGTAGGCCACATGGACAATCTCCCAGTCTCTGTGGTGGAGGTAGTGGAGGGCTTCGGCTGTTCATTGGGATGGGTAGGGGTAAGGATAGAGCCCGAGGTCGATGGGGTCATTTTGGTCCATGGGCTGCCCAAAGCGTAGGAGGTGGGACCAGTTGATGAGGTTCATTTGGAGAGGATGGGTAGGGAAGTCAAAGAAGATGTGGGGGTGGGTGAAGGAAATTTGGTCCTTGAAGAAGAAGGGATCCAGGAGGGTGATGCTATGGAGGGGTAGCTTGGTGAGGACGTAAGAGCAGGCGGTGCAGGAGAGGGGTTTGTCAAGGAATATGTTGTGTTGAAGTAGGTTAAGTCGGAAGGTTCTGTAGTGGTGGTCGAGGAGTTGGTAGGAGCTCTGGGGAGGTATAGCGAGGAGAGGACGTTCTTTTACGGTGTCCATTACGACATCGTTCTTCCTCTCGATTACGTTGGAAGTAGGGCCAGAGGGTGTGGGTGGGGGTTGTGTGCGGCTCTTGCTTCCATGGTTCCAACTGTGCTTCTTTGTGCTAGAGCGTCTCCTCTCCAATCTCGCTTTGGCGGTAGCGCTAGAAGTCAAGGGGGGTTCTGTTAAGGGCCTCTTCAATAGTTGTGGCTCTTTGCTGGAAGTCCTGTGCAGTGGCAACCTAGGCAAGGGAGAGTTCATGAGTGGTCCATTGTGCTACCTCTTGTGCGGCCTAGAGCTCATTTTTTGGAGCTTAGAAATGGAGGAGAGGGTATTGGTGAGGAGCTACTCCTTTTCATTGAGGGCCTGCTGGGACATGAATTTTGTTGAGGGTGGAGGTATAAAGGTCTTCTGCGTTCTGCTGCTCCTGAGCCTTCGCAAGCAACATTCGTTGTTGCTGCGCTAGTGTAGCGATCTCCTGTTTTTGGCGACAGATGCAATCCGTCACTCATCACGTGATGAGTTCTTGGGCCATGTGTGAGAAGCCTTGGGAAAATCTGGCACTTCGCCATGTGATGCACGGACGCTCTCGACATATGCTTCACGGGATTTGAAACTACCAGTCCATGCCTAGCGAAGAGATTTTCCACAGTGTTGATGTGTGATGAGGGAGAAGATGAGGGGCCAACTTCTTAGTGAAGATTCTTCGGGGGTGGGGTTTCAAAGAGATTCTGGTCTAAAAATGTATGTTGTTGTGCCTCCTCCTCAACGGCCTTGCATTGGGCTTTGGTAGCTTTCAGTTCTTCTAAGCTAGGGCCCTAGTTGAATTGGGGGGGAAGGTGCTCCTTGTGCTTGGGTTCTCGGTGTGATGGTGCTTTGGTGGTGGAGAGTTGGGAGAGGATTGGGGGGGAGGTAGAGAGATGGGTACTACATCTGACCCTGTGAGCTGCATTTCCTTGGGGAGCTCCTCCCATCCACAGCGACATGGTAGAGTACTTTTGTGAGGAAGGGGTGGCAGCTCTGCGAGCTTTCCTTGGGGGTTAGCACATACTACGTGCATCTCCTTATGAAAATATTCGGCCCAGTTGATGAGCGTTCCTTGGTGGACTTTGGCCAATGTCGAGAGACTACACCTGCTAAAGCGGTTGGTCCACTGAGTTGTCAGTAGAAATGAGAGTGCCTTGGTTGACATCACGAGCTCCTCCTGTGTAATTCCTTTGAAAGTGCCGTGAGTCAATCGCGGGGCGTTGTTGAGCCACACGTAGGGTTGTTTCATTTTGGGGAGGTGGAGGGCTTCTCAGACCAGGTCGACACTGAGCTGTACTGTGTGCACCTATCCGTCAATATCTAACACTTAACCTGTTGCCTAGTTGGCATCATATGTCTCTATAAAATATAGGCAATTCTACAGGTCAGGTCCCCAAGGCTCCATAGTTGGCAGCTCGCTGAGCCCAAGCTGCTCTAGGCGGCTGCAATAGCTGGATCGACATCAATGGATTTGTAGCAGGGTCCGATGTAATATAATAGCTTATGCTTGACCTTATGATTATTCTTCATAAGGGAGTGGACCGTGTGACTGATGACCTATTTCATAAGGTGCTTCCCTAGATGTGACAACTGGGCCAGGTGGTAGCCATACTCCTCGAAGCGTCCCGATGCTTCTTCCTAAGGGTGGGGTGCTTGTGGACCTCCAAGGAGGAGTCAGAAGTTTTGGCCATGGGTGATGGAAAATGGACAGATTCGGAAAGCTCAAGAAAATTTTTGCAAGAGTTTGGGTAGGCTGAAAGGAGAAAGTGAGGAAATGAGAGGGGTGGGCCCATATATATAGTTTTCAAAAGGACACGGCCATGTCAAGCAGATGGTATGGGCGTGGCATTTCTAGGAAAAGAGTGTACACTTCTGAATGGTGCGAGCATACATGTTGTGTGAGAACAGACATGGTAGTTGAGGTTGAGGTTGGAACGGGCGTGGCATTTGGAGCTAAGGTTGGAAAGTTAGGCCCTATACTAGCTCCCTCTTAGGATAGAGATGGGGTTGGCCAACCCAATTCGAGCCTTCATCGGTTCTCCAATGTTGGGTGGTCATTTACTGCATTAATTTAGTGGCCAATTTCTCGACGTGTTGTCCAGAGGTGGAATCCTTGCTCTTTCCTTCATACTGGGTGGTGCTGGTGGTCTTGAATGAGGCTTCTGATGTACCCTCGTGGATTTCTTGAGAACGTATTCCCTTGAAGTTGTTCTCAAAGTCCATAGCACTCCTACAGCATTGCTCGAAGGAGGTATGGGCTAAGGCATACAAGGAGTTATGTAGGGGTATGTCCTCCAGACCTTCCAGAAATCTCCTTATTAGCCTCTCATCAGAGAACTTGTCTCTAGCACTACAACGGGAGTGGAGATATCTCACTCTGTTGATGTAATCTCGGATGCTTTCACTATCCTTTTGTTTAACATTATGTAGCTGCTCAACAGGACTCCATCTGGTTCCTTGATGAGAATGCCCAACCTTGAAGGCCTCTTTCAAGGCTTCGAAGGTGTCCTTGTCTGTTGTTTTCAAGGACCTAAACCATTGGCCAGCTTTACCATCTAGGGTGAGGCCAAAGGCGCTCACCTTGACTTTGGTCATCCCCATGGCCAAAGGCTTCGTAGATCTGGTTAAACATCTCTAAGTGTGGGATGGGGTCTCCAGTCCCATCAAACTTAGTGATTAATTTAGAGATGTTTGTGGGTTTGTTCCGCTCTAATTTGGGTCCTTGTACTAGTTGAGCTAGTGCAAGGACTAGTTGAGCTAGTACAAGGACTAGTTGAGCTAGTCCTTGTACTAGTTGAGCTAGTGCAAGGGGTGTGATGCGAGAAGCCACCCCCTCCCTATTTCCATGTCTATTCTCAACACTTCAGGAATGAGCGATGCCATGGTTGGAGCGGGTGCTGGTTGGGGAACAATGGGTGGAGGAGATGGTGGGCCATCGGAGGTCCTTGTCTCATGGTGGGTGAATTGGGTTGTGCCTCATGATGTGGCCCCATGTGGTATCCTGTGGCCGCATGTGGTATCCTGTGGCCGCATGTGGTATCCTGTGTATGCTCCCCGAGGTGGGTATTTTTGATATACAGGTGGCCCAAGCTAATATGATAGGGCCGGGTAGGCCCTTTTTCTCTGGTACAACATTTCATGCCCTTAGGGAGTTGGATCTGGCCCCGTGTTTAGTATGGGTCTCTGGGCTCAGTATGAATCGGTGGATATGGCTCTCCAAATTTGTGGATGAGTCTGGGTTTGATGGCTCTCACTTTGCCCTATTTCCATTCTAGGATCTAGAGGTGGCATGGGCTCTCTTTCCTGTTGGTTTTCCATACCTCTCGCCTGGGATGTGGCTCGTCATACTGTGCGTTTCCCAAGATAAAGTTTCAGAGCCTCAAAGCAAGGCTTCTTTGTGAATGTGTAGGAGAGGTAGGGTATTACTCCTGGATAGGTGGTCTATCCATGCACTGAGCCTCAAGTTCTCGTGTTTCAAGATCAGGAGTAACTCGTCCCGTGTTGGGATGATCTTCGCTCTCATTGGTGTTGTCAAAGACTAGCACCGTTTGGCTCCAACCTGTATTTTGACCAATGGGTCTAACCCTCTCTCTCTCTCTCTATCCTCCCCCTCTCTCTCTACCCTTTTTCTTTGCTCTCTCTCTCTCTCTCTCTCTCTCTCTCTCTCTCTCTCTCTCTCTCTCTCTCTCTGCTCACTCTCTCTATCTTTCCTCACTATGCTTCTCTCTCACTCTCTCAATCCCTTTCTTTGCTCAAGCTCTTTATCCTCCCTCCCTCCCTTCCCTTCTATTTGTTAACTCTCTCTATCCTTCTTATGATCAAGGGAGCTTCAGGAGAGTTTATATCATCAAAAAGAGCATTGTTTCACACCAATTTTTTTGAACGTAGGTGCATGATGTGTGGAGTTACAGTGCTGGACCCTCATGTGAACATTCTCTTTTCTTTTTTCTGGGGAAAGGTATGGCCGTACACTTCAAGATGGTACGGGTGTACGCTTTGTTGAGGACACGGGTGTAAGCTTCTCAAAAAGAAGATGACACGGGTGTAGACTCCTCGGAAGACACGGACATGGCTTCAGAGAAGGAATGGACGTGCACTTGTGAATGACAAAGGTATGGGCATGGCAAGGTTGCCACCATGGGCGTACACTTTAGAAAGGAGATGGTATGGGCATGGCAAATATGGCATGGGCATACGCTTTGGAGAAGAAACGTCCGTGCACTTGAAATGGTATAGGTGTATGCTGTAAATGGTACGGGCATACACTTTAAATGGTATGAGCGTTCACTTCCAGAATTTAGAGATTTTTAATGCTGCAAGTTTGAGAACCACCTACAAATATTCATTGACAGTGCAGTTGTACCCCTTGTTTAATGCAATGCAATTAATTCCCTTTTTAATTCCCACTGCCAAATTAATGGCTAGAGTTATCAAAAGATATGGCCAAGAGAATGGAACGGGCATTCACATTTGCACTCCAACCAAGCAAAATGAAGACTCTAGCACATGAAATGTGTGGAGGACCCTAAGCTAAGTGCTCTCCCCGGCACCGACGCTAAAGATGTTAACTTAAATATACAACCTCACACACTTCCTAGAGCTCTACTCTTCTTATTGTCTCAGGTTGAGCTTTCCTCTTAGATGGAGAAGCTATACCCTATAGTTTTCTGTTAACAAAGTTAACCATTTACAAAGTCAACCTCACACACTTCCTAGAGCTCTACTCTTCTTATTGTCTCAGGTTGAGCTTTCCTCTTAGATGGAGAAGCTATACCCTATAGTTTTCTGTTAACAAAGTTAACCATTTACAAAGTCAACAAAGTTTTTTAACTTTTGAGCCATTTTCAAGCATGTTTTGGGACCTATTCGTCGTCGCAGGCTATAAGGTTCTTGTAGACATCACGTAGGAGTTTTAGATTAAAATATATTTGTTCAATTTAGGTTTTCTATAGTTTAGTAGCATGAATTTGGTGTGCAAAAATTTTGTGTATATGCCATGAGTGTTACAGGACTGTCATCATCGCGCGCTTCTTCATTACCATTGACATCAAATCTTTGAGCTCATTATCATCAATACCTCTGTCATCATTGTCATCAAATTTTGCATCCTTACCAGGATCATTTCAACACTCTATGCTTTACACTGTACACTCTTCCAATTTTTATACATTTTTTGTAGGTCTCTACATCTCATCATCAATGATCTATTGTCGCACTCATCTCAATTATATTCAATGGGAATTGATAGTACCTACTATAGGTTGTTGGGATATTTTCATTGTGTATTAAAGATTCATTATTTGCGGGCTGAAATGGTAGGTAGTTATGTATTTGGGATGCTTTCTATTAAGGATAAGATTCATGAGACCAACAACTACCTATTGTATGATGCATCATGTTTTGGTTGCCAAAAGGATTTGGAATATTTGGCATTGAATCATGCCCTATCTTGCCAAATGTAGGATAGTATATGTAAGAAAGCATTATGGGCCCAAGGCCATGGACAACTAGTAAGTAGGTGTGAACTCTTGGGTGGAGTATAAATACCAATGTAAATGGGATTATGGCTCATTCATGATAATGTTATCTATTCCAAGAATCAATGGTGAGCTTCTCCCGTGAGATGCTAAGTGGTGACTCCTTCATGAGCCACTCCCTTGGTGAGGGACTAACCCACCCCTGTTACTTTCTTTCATTGGTATCAGAGCATGGCTTTTGATCCATGATTTTTAATTTTCTTTTCTTCTTCTCATTTCGTGAGATTTCTGCTTCATTTGATTCATGGGGGAAGGGGATATGGCTAAGGTAGAGTTTGTGGTTCAAATCTGAGCACATGGACCTATTTTTTTTAGAATGAGTGGACCAAATTGGGGAAAATTTCTAATCTTGATTAGCAGTTGTTAATCAAAAACGTTTTTTGTTTGGGAGCTTTCTTGCAAACCCTAGCCATGGAATCTCAACATGAGCAAAGGGCATTGAGTCTCTCATGTATCTAGCAATGTTTTATGAAGTATTTCACCTATTTTCCATGAGCAATGGGGCTCCCAATGTGGCTGAAAATCACTACCAAAGCTGCCCACGTTTTTCACCAAAGTGACCCTAATCTTCATCTCCTTCAACAAATTCAAGCATTAAGGCTTCCCGGGTGACATTGGTGAGTTGCTCCATCACTTCCTTACAATTTTGAAGCATTCTTTCAAGCTATGGAGTGAATTAGGGTTTTATTACACATAAAACCCCCATTTTCAGAAATTGGACTTTAATCATGGCCATTCATGCTGCTCTTTATGCATTATGAATGCTTGAATGCTACACATAGCCATTCAATGCTATGCCTTGCATATTGGCATAAGTGAGCATAGCTTTGGGCACATTTGGGGGATTGAATAAAATGTTTTGGGTTGGAAGTCTGCTTTTTGGTGACCGTTTTCCATTGCCGGTTGCACGTTTTTGGTCATAACTCTCTCATACGAACTCCGTTTTTAGAGTTCTAGTACTCAAAACGACCGGCTCGTCGTCCTCTTCGAGACGAGCTATAGGTCTTGAGGTGCAGCATTCAGCAAGTGCTTTCTGTTTTCACTTTTGTACTGGATTTTCTAGTCCCGAGCGGGAACTCGTGCCCAGAACGCGACCCGAGATCACCGCTTTGTGACACTTGGATGTTGTTGGATGTGTTGTTGGATGTTGTTGATGATGGGATTGTAATGGAGCTATGAAAGGGCATGGTCATGATGCCATTATGATTTGTAAAATGATAAAAACATGAGTCATGCTTACACATGTAAGTGATCTTACCCTCATCCCATTTGTGAATTCCAATCACATACACTCACCATTGCATTCACTTTCATTTCCTAGTGAATCTAGCAATGTGTGAGGGTACCTTGGCATGGGTTGGAGAGGCCAAGGGGAGCATGTCATGAATCTACCATGCCGTGATTGCCTTGGAAAAGCGGTATGGTGGAGGATTAGGTACATTGGTGGTGAAGACATGGCCTCAACCTTCACCTTGGAGGAAAACTTGGTGAAGGGGTGAGAAGTGCTTGGCCGGGAGATCGGCAAGCATCAACGCGCTTCATCGACATCAAAGCCATACTTGAGCCAAAGCAAAGCAAAGCAAAGCAACAAACCTCTACATCGACTCAAGTTGCATCATGACAAAGGGGTGATGCCATATGGATTTGCATGCAAAAATGCTTTGTGGTTGATGCCTTGCAATGGTCAAAATGCTTTGTGGATTGATACCTTGCAATGGTCAAGTGGTTAATGATGATACAAATGCATGGGTAGATTGAGATTTGCAAGCAAAAGCGGGGAAGTTATGGCAAAATTTTTGCAAAAACTTGCCTAGTTGCAGTCAGGGCAGAACCCTAAATTTTAGGATTTACAAAGATTATTCCAAATCTGTCCTTGATGATTCTTAATCTACACATCAAGACCTTTCTAACAAGCCGAAGATCTCTGAAATCGGAGAAGTTTGGAGCGGTCAAAGTCAAAGTTTGACTTTCAGCCGGGACAGTTGACTGGTCAAAGGCAGTTGACTTTTTCAAATCTGTTTTTGGGGATCCTTATTAGTCTCATCGAGAGCTTTCCAACGATATAAAGATCATCAAAATCTGATATCGTTTGGATAGTGAACTAAAAGTTGGGCCTCTATCGCAAACCCTAAAACAGAGAGTACTTGCACACCAGATTTTTCTTGCCCCAGGCATTCAGCTCCAAGATCTTATCATTACGGATCTATCGAGCTAAAGAGAAGCAAAATCGGACTTGTCTCCAAAGAGTTTTGGCATATTTGGTGATTTGGTCACATTTTGGAGCAAAACAGTGAGCTAGTTTGCAAGTGGGACCAAATTTCATGCATGGAAATGACTAGAGGGGGACAAAACAAAGGAGTTCGGAGTGAGCAAGATGCTAAGCAACCCGAACCATTAATGGCTAGTGGATCTTCTACAAGAGTTGGGGAGGATTCGACTTCAAATGCCACTAGTGATTCACAGCCATTGGAGACTTCTCAACCCATGGTGGGGACTACTCCGATCACGATGGACATGATGCTTAAAGCCATGGAGAGTATATTCCAACGGGTTGAAGGTAACCTAGCTAGTCGGCAACAACAGTTTGGTGAGCAACTCATGGAACGCTTTGACAAGCGCCAACACTATCTTGGTGATATGATGCAGACGGGATTTAGAGACTTGGGTAATGCTATCAGTGGGTTGGCTTCTTCCAAGTCTAATCAAGAAGTGGATGACAATGTAATGGATAGTGCACACCATGAGTTCCGACATGAAAGATTGCCGCCTATGCATGAGGTAAACCATGGGAGACAGATGATGTCACACTCGTCTCAAGTGGATAAAGGAAAAAGGCCTATGGGTGATGCTTATCATGAGAAGTCAAATGCCAATGTTCCAAAAGCTACGTCCTTTATGCAGGATGCCAGAAGAAGTTATGAGCACAGAGGGCTAAAGGATGCATGTGATTGGGATTGGGAAGATGAGCAAATGCAAAGACACTTGGGTGAAGGAAGAGGATTTGATGATCCTAGAACACGGCAAAGAGGGCCAAGAATGCAGAATGACATGGATAAGACCGTGAAGGACAAAATCACATTCACAAAGTTCAAGGGAGAGTCAAACTCTATCGAAGACTTTGAAGAATGGGCAAACAAAATGGACCTCTACTTCGAGATCAGCCCGAGAAGTGAAATGTCAAAGGTTTACTTTGCTTCATTGCATTTGGAAGGCTTTGCTCATACTTGGTGGAGAAGGAAGCAATCACATGGTTATGTTATTTCTACTTGGGAAGCATTCAAGAATGACATGGCAGAGGAGTTTACTTCTCGAATGCAAAGGGATAACCACATTGTAGAATGGGACAAGATTGAACAAGTCACAACGGTGAAGGCCTATTCTCAAAAGTTTCTAAAACTTCTATTATACTTGGATGATTTTGATGAGCATTATCTAGTCGTCAAGTATATAAGGGGTTTGAAGACTCCTATTGGTGGTGATGTCAAAGCTCAAGAGCCCGCAACTTTGAAGAAAGCAATGATGCTTGCAGAAATTCATGAGGAAAAATATATGTCAAAGTGGGCTAACAAAGGCAACACCAAGGGAGAAGTGGTTACAAGAACGGATTTGAGTTCTCATGCAAATGCAAATGCAAGGCCTAACCTTCCAAGGTTTCCTACCGTGTATGGTAGAGGGTCTAATAGACTTCCATTTAAACCACCATTTATGTCCAACAAAGCTACATACAATGAGTCCAAGCCAGCAAATGGGGGTTCAAAAAGCAAGGTTATCAAGGAGGACCGTTTGCATGAAATGAGGCTCAAAGGTCTATGTTTCAAATGTGGAGAAAAATGGAACAAGGATCACTTCAAAGTGTGCAAATCCAAGGATATGTCCATAAGCTACATTATCACTGAGGACAATGCTAATCATGAGGAGGAGGAATTCCTTGAATGCAATGATGCCTTAGGATGGGGAGATCCTCATGAGGGTGGAGGTTCTCATGATGATGGTTTTGATGAAGAAAATCCCGAGTTTCCTTTTGATCCGGGTGGGAAACTAAAGTTTGCTCATGAAAAAATGGATGATGGGATGCCTCTATGCGTGTGGGACGAAGACAATAGTGCACATACTACCTTGTGTACAATCTCTCATGATGCTTATGCGGGAAGTAAGGGTGCCAACACATTGAGATTGAAGATCAAGGTGAATGGGAGAACAGCATATGCACTCATTGATACTGGAAGCACGCATAGTTTTGTCAATAAAAGGTCTTTGAACACTCTCAAAATGCAACCAACTTCTTTACCAAACAAGCACATGGTGCAAGTGGCCAATGGTGATTCAATGAGTTGCAATATGAAGTGTCAAAGTACAGAATTGGAGTTGTCCAAGAACTACTCTTGCAAAGTTGATCTTTTGGTGATTGAGTTGGGACCAATTGACATAGTACTTGGATGTGATTGGATGTCCACTTTGAACTCTTTTACCATGAACTTACAGAAAAGTTTCATGAGTTTTGTGCATCATGGAAGGGTTATTACATTGAATGGAATGCAAGGGTCCAAGCTCTTCATGATCAATGCTACTCAAATGAAGAAAGAGTTCAAGAAAGAGGGCTATGTTTATGTACTACAGCTTTGCAAAGAGGAAGATAATAGCAAAAAGGATTGCATCGAACATGTGGACATGGTTAAGCTACTCAAGGATTATGAAGATGTGTTTACCATGCCAAAATCAATGCCGCCAAAGAGGAGTGTTGATCATGCTATTGATTTGGAACCAAATGCCAAACCAATCAACAAGCCTCCCTATCGTTTGTCAAAGGTTGAAAAGGAAGAGGTGGCAAAGCAAGTAAAAGAACTCATTGACATGGGATGGGTTGAACCAAGTCAATCTCCTTTTGCTTCTCCGGTGCTACTTGTGAAGAAAAAGGATGGTACTTTTCGCATGTGCATTGATTACCGTGATTTGAATAAGATCACCATCAAAAATCGATTTCCAATACCAAGGGTGGATAATCTTTTGGATGAGTTGAAGGGTGCCACATGCTTTTCAAAAATTGATTTGCGTTCCGGATACCATCAAATAAGGATGAAAAGTGGTGATGAGTTCAAAACAGCATTTCGTACAGAAAGGGGTCTTTACCAATTCATGGTTATGCCGTTTGGATTATGCAATGCACCGGCAACTTTTCAAGCATTGATGAACAAAGTGCTTCAACCTTTCCTCTACAAGTTTGTATTGGTCTTTTTCGACGACATACTTATCTATAGCAAAGATGAGGAAGTGCATTTGAAGCACGTGAAAGAGGTTTTGGAGGTCTTGAGGCAAAACAAGTTGTATGTTAAGGAGACAAAATGTACCTTCATGGCACATGAGGTGGAATATTTGGGTCACATTGTGAGCAAGGATGGCATTTGTGTGGATCCAAAGAAAGTGGAATGTATTAGGAATTGGCCGGTTCCTTCAAACACTACTCAATTGAGGGGATTTTTGGGGTTATCTTCATTCTATAGGCGCTTTATTGCCCACTATGCAGAAATTGCAGCCCCAATGACGGATAAATTGAAGAAGGAAACCTTCTTTTGGGATGCCATTGCCAACAAAAGATTTGAAGATATGAAGAAGATGCTCACATCAGCACCTATTTTGGTATGTCCAGACTTCACCAAACCTTTCACAATAAGGGCGGATGCAAGTGGAAGAGGGATTGGTGCGGTACTTTACCAAGACCATGGAGTCATTGCTTATGAAAGTAGAAAGCTGAATGACAAAGAAAGAGAACTCCATGTGTATGAGCAAGAGATGATTGCTATACTCCATGCTATCAAGAAATGGCACCATTACTTATATGGGAGTCATTTTTATGTGAGAAGTGATCATAGGGTGCTGAAGTATTTCCTCACACAACCCAATTTGTCTCCTAAGCAAAGAAGGTGGGTAGCAACACTACAAAACTATGATTTTGAAATCACATACACAAAGGGCAAAGAAAATGTGGTTGCCGATTCCTTGTCTCGTATGTGGGCCTGCTCATTGTATGCTATTTCTGAGGTGCATAAAGATTGGATCATGGAGATACAAGAAGAGTACTTGTTTGATGAAGAAACCTCACAAATAGTGCAGAAATTACAGCAAGATGTATGTGAAGAGTTACCCCATTATGAGCTGAAAAATGGTCTCCTCTACTACAAAGGAAAAGTCTACTTGGTTCCTACTTCATCATTTATCAAGAAGATCATGGAAGAGATGCATTGTACTCCTATGGCTGGTCATTTGGGTGTCTACAAAACCTTTGATGCAATAAGGAAAAGTTTCTTTTGGAAGGGGATGTGGAAGAGCATTCATGCTTATGTAAGTGGGTGCCGGTCATGTCAATTGAACAAGGATCCTACACATAAACCGGGAGGTTTGCTTCAGCCATTGCCCATTCCCGAAGGCAAATGGAGTCATATATCAATGGATTTCATTACTAACCTTCCGCGCACAAAGAAAGGGTGGGACAGCTTGTATGTTGTGGTGGATAGATTGACCAAAGTGGCCCATTTCATTCCTTCCAAGGTCACATATTCAGCCCAAAATGTTGCCAAGCAATTTGTTGATGGGGTTTTCAAGTTGCATGGTATGCCGTCACAAATTGTGAGTGATCGCGATGTCAAATTCATGAGCACTTTTTGGAGAACATTGTTTGAATATATGGGAACCAAGCTTACTCCAAGCACCGCCTATCATCCCGAAACCGATGGTCAAACAGAAAGAGTAAACAAATGGGTGGAAACATATCTACGCCACTATTGTCATGATACTCAAAGCACATGGGATGATTGGTTACCTTTGGCTGAGTTTGCTTACAACTCAACATATCATGTGAGCATTGGCATGTCACCCTTTGAGGCTTTATATGGTTACAAGGTCAATTTGCCTATGTTGGTGGGTACATATGAGACTTCTAACCATAATGCCAAGGAGGAAGCTGAAAGGATGCAAGCTTTGTTGCAACAATGCAAAAGTAATTTGAAGGTTGCACAAGAGAAAATGAGACAATATGCCAATGTTCATCGAAGACCATTGGAATTCAAACTGGGAGATTGGGTTCTTTTGAGAATACCAAAGTCAAGATATGCGTCTTTGAAGGGAAGCACAAACACCAAACTAGCTCATCGCTATTATGGTCCTTATCAAGTGATACGAAGAGTTGGGGAGGTTGCATATCAACTCTTACTTCCATCTACAACAAAGATTCATGATGTGTTTCATGTCTCTCACTTGAAAGGATATGTGGGTATGATCGATCAAATGGTTGATGAGTTACCTCCAATGAATGAAGAGGGAATGATTGAATACATTCCAGAAGCTATCTTGGGTACAAGGAAAAAGGTACTTCGCACTCGTACCTTGGTGGAGTATCTTGTTCAATGGAAGGGTTTACCTAAGGAAGAAGCTTCATGGCAACCTATTTCAGCATTGGAGGGATATGAAGCATTGATAGAGCAATATGGGTTGGTGTAAATTCAGCCAAATGGAACATTTTTCTCCGAATTTGGGGTATTCATTTGAGGTTTCGAGGACGAAACCATTGGGGAAGGGATGGTTTGTAAGAAAGCATTATGGGCCCAAGGCCATGGACAACTAGTAAGTAGGTGTGAACTCTTGGGTGGAGTATAAATACCAATGTAAATGGGATTATGGCTCATTCATGATAATGTTATCTATTCCAAGAATCAATGGTGAGCTTCTCCCGTGAGATGCTAAGTGGTGACTCCTTCATGAGCCACTCCCTTGGTGAGGGACTAACCCACCCCTGTTACTTTCTTTCAGTATAGGTACTTTAAATGGTGATAGTAACTCAGATGTAACTGTAGCTGCATTTGCCTCCACACTTCTCACATTGGAATAAGCTAGTGGGATGGTAGGGATGCACATGCACTCACTCATGTAAAACTATCGAGTGGATTGAGAAGCACTTCTACACTCTATAATGAGGCATGTGTGATCTACATCTACAAAACAAGCAGTTAGAGTCCAAACATATGAATGAGGGAGACTCAGTGGACTCCACCAAGGAGGGAAACTCGGGTGGACTCTAACAAGTAGTTAAAGTCCAAACATATGAACGATGGAGACTCACAATAAGGATCAAAGATATCTAACAAGCAATAATTAGAGTTCAAACATATGAATGAGGGAGACTTACATGTAGGATCAAAGACCTTGTAGAGTAGCTTGCATGTATTAATGAGGCCTATCTAAATATTTCATGAGGGAGACTTACATGTAGGATCAAAGACCTTGTAGAGTAGCTTGCATGTATTAATGAGGCCTATCTAAATATTTCATTGGTGTATACTATTCTCACAACTTTACTCAAGGATTTACATCCACACTTTATCTTACAATGAAGGGTAACCCCAATTCCCTTATATTTGATAAGTTGGTTGTAGTGCTCTTGCAAGAAGAGAAATCTCGGCAAAATCAAACTAGTACATGTGTTGGAGATCAGCTACCTGCTATATCAGTCAAAGTGATAAAGGCAGGGTGACTACTAAGCTTGATAAGTAGGTCAAACATGCTTTCCCGCATGAAAATCATGTCAGTGCAAGTCTATTGGATGTTATGCATTTGGATATATGGGGACCGACCAAGATTACAACAATTGATAATCACACTAGGAAAGTGTGGGTTTATTTCATGAAGGAAAAAAGTGAGGTGTGTTTCCTCACTTTCAGAGATTTAAAGCCTTTGATCAAGAAGGAAAAGGCATGCAAATAAAATGCTTGAGATTATATGGTGAGGGGGGACAGTATTTCTCCGATGAGTTTAGTGATTTCTTAAGAAACTAGGGAATCAAGAAACATTCTACATACAAGTACACTCCACAATAAAATGGCATTATAGAAAGAAAAAATAAGCACGTTATAGAAGTGGCATGTGCCTTGATATCTGAAAAGAGTATACCAAATTATTTTTGGACAGAACTTATGTTTACATTATGCACAAAACTCTCATTGCACTTGTTCATGGTATGACACTTGAATAGAAGTTTACAGACATGAAACCAGATGTGTCTCACTTGAAAGTGTTTGGATGTATTGTATATGTGTATGTTCTCGAGACGAAGTGAGAACAAAGTTGGATCCAAAGGTAGAGAAATGCATCTTCATTGGTTATGCTTCAGAGAAAAAATGTTATAAATGTTTAACCCTATCTATCCATACATTCATATCTATCACTTCACATCCACATATATTCATGTCACATCACATCACATTCTTTCACATACTTCACATACACATCCACATCCATTCTTCACATACACATTCACATCCATTCCTCACATACACATTCACATCCATTATTTCACATACATCCACATCCATTCTTTCACATACACATCCACATCCATTCTTCACATACACATCCACATCCATTCTTTCACATACATATCCACATCCATTCTTTCACATACATATCCACATCCATTTTCATCACATATCATCCATTCACATCCCATATCATTCATTTACATCCTGATTCACATGACATCCATTTTCATCACATATCATCCATTCACATCCCATATCATTCATTTACATCCTGATTCACATGACATCACATCTATTCACATCACATCCCATCCATCCATTCATTCACATCTATCTGATTCACATGTCATCACATAAAGGTAAAGAGAAAGTGGTTCAGCCCCTTGGTATGCCTGATATTTCTATAGGGCATTCTCTTGTTGATGGAGAGTCTAGTGGCTCTCAGAGATGAGCTGTGAGACCCCTCTGTCCCCTCCAGCATTCTAGCATAAGACAATCCTTTAAGAAAATAGGGTTTCTATGCAAGTTTTCAGTTTGATTTTCTTTTGAATACAAGGAGTATCTCTTGAATCAGTATCCCCAAAACTTCTTGATCGGAATTCTGAATTTCATACCAAAATTCCTCAAATTCTATAACCTTGATCCACAGATCAATTTAAAGGGTCTCAAACTTAGTTTCAGATTTGGCGGAGTTTTAAGTGTATTTTTCTAAACTGGTCACACCTTCTTTCCTAAACTGGTCACACCTTCTTTCCTCGAAACTGACGAAAGAGTTTGGTCTTGGTCTTAGTCTGATTCAAGGTTCAAATCGGATAAGATTTTTCCTGAACTATCTTTTTCAAAAAGGTTTGATAATTCAGTTACTATTTTACTAAATTTCTTTCTTTGAATATTCACTCAACTGATTTCTAAATTCGATATGAATTCCAATGAGGAATAAATTAATCATTTATCTGAATATTTCAATCTTGATAGATTTCTTGAATTTTCTTCTTACAATCCGTGTGAATATAAAACAATAAAAATTTCTCTCTTAGAGTATTTAATTATTCATTTATCAAATACTCATAGAATTTAAACATAGAATTTAAGAGAATTCTAATTTTGATATAAAAATTCTTTATGCATCTATTTATGCATAAAAATCAACTTCAATGGGAATAACACTTTTATATAAAATAAAAATCCTTTTATGCATCTATTTATGCATAGAATCAAATTTAATAGGAATAACACTTTTAAAATAAAAATAATTTCTTTATGCATATATTTATGCATAAAAATTAATTTTTATAAGAATAACGCTTTTATAATTAAAAAATTCCTTCATGCATCTTTCTATGCATAAAAATCAAATTTAATAAGAATAACACTTTTATAATAAAAAATTTTCTTTATTCATCTTTCTATGCATAAAAATCAAATTTAATAAGAATAACACTTTTATAATAAAAAATTTTCTTTATGCATCTTTCTATGCATAAAAATCAAATTTAATAAGAATAACACTTTTGTAATTAAAAAAAATCTATTATGCATCTTTCTATGCATAGAAATCAAATTTAATAAGAATAACGCTTTTGTAATTAAAAAAATCCATTATGCATCTTTCTATGCATAGAAATCAATTTTAATAAGAATAACACTTTTGTAATTAAAAATCCATTATGCATCTTTCTATGCATAGAAATCAAATTTAATAATTAATATCAGTGATATCCATGCATATTCATAGGTGAATATGTACATGGAGTAATTAGAATATTTCTTTTAGATGCAAAAATGGTGGGAATTACTCTTTTGGAATAACATAAAAATAAACTTTCTTTTTCACAAAATTTTGGAAAATTTTACCATAACCTCCTTTGTGTGGCTGACCATTTCTCATTTTTATCATTCTTTATTTAACTTAAATTAACCCAAATTAGATTTATAGAACTCTAATCTACACAATTTCTAAATTCAAGAGAGTAAACAATAAGAAGAGTTTAATTAATCACTTAGTTAATCTTTCTAGGATTGAGAAAGGTTGGAATGTAAAGAAGACAAGGGGGTGGCCTTTTTATCAAAGGCATAGCATTTGAATTTAATTCAATCATCTGCAATTCATAAAAATCAAGAAAACCATAGATTTTTCATTAAAATTTATAAACAAAGTAAGAAAATTAGCTTACATAGAGCTTGTAAACTCTCCTTTGGCTTGAGGGATTGAGGGTTCTACTATTGTTTGAAGCAATAGTGGCCACCAATTCACTTTGGAGAGGATTAGGCCAAAAACAATTGAATTATTAAAAAATTCAATGTAGATGACTCAGGACAAGAGTAGAGTAACAGTGCATAAACACCATTAAGCTTTTACAAAGGGGAAGGCTTCTATTTATAGGAAAAAGTGAGCCTCTAATCAAGCAAACTGATTCTAGAATTTTCCAGATCAATTTGGTCAATTTTTGACCATTTTTTTGGGTCAGTTCAGCTTACTTTTTGGATCTAGTTTTTAAACATGAGAGAGGAGAGATGAAAATATCTCATTTTATTGATTAAAAATTAGGGGTAATGATGAGAAAAAGGTGCCTACTTCATGAGGGGAGATCCCCACTCTGAGGAGGTGTCAAAATTCAGTTTTTTAATTCTTTTCTTTGGTCCTTAGTCCACTCCATCTTATGTGAGCATTTACTCATTTTTGGGGGGGTTTTTCTTTTATTCTTCAATTTATCTCCTCCCTACACTTGGATTGATCCTATTGGCCCCATAGGAACCTTAATTGGACCATAATCTAAAAATTTATGAAAATCTGGACCCTTAGGCTAAGGTCCTTTATACCTATTTTCAATTAATTCCAATTGCACATTGGAAAGTTCTTTTTGAATTTTTGTTTCATGGGAAACCATTTTAGACACTAGGAGGATTTTTATATCCAAAAATATCTCAATTTTGAATTACCTCCCTCTAGATATTTTCTCTCTCCAAGCCAAAATAGGGTAAAACATGATCTTTCTTTTATTTCAGAGAGGGGAATAATTATAAGATCAGAAGGGGAGGTTCTTACACCTGCACACCTCAAAAGCTGGAGGGAGGAATCTTACAATGTAGCCACTAGGTTATGAGAGTGATGCATACCCAGATTTTGTGTGTAGATTATGTAAAGCCTTGTATGGCTTAGAAGCAAGTACCCAGAGCATGGTCAAATAAGATCAAAGAGTATCTTATTATCATTGTAATTTTTTTCCTTTATGTGAAAAATACATATAGAGGGATCATACTATTAGTCATTTATGTGGAAAGATGGCGGGGAAGGAAACAATACCCGACTGACAATATCATTATTGATGTTAGTGATGCTGACAAATATGATGTGAGGAGGATTTTGAAATAGAAGTTTGAGATGAAGAATTTGGGTGAGCTACGGTATTTCTTGGGCATAGAGGTGGCAAGATCACCTCATGGCATTTTGTTTTTTACAGAGGTAATATGACTTAGATATGCTATCTCTAAATATGGTATGACAAGTTGTAAGCCTATTTCAGTGCCATTGGAGCAAAGCGCAAAGCTTTATATAGACACAAAGACTCTTTACATAGAGAGTACTCTATTACAAAAACCATTTACAACCAAGTATGCATTCATCTTCTCACACCATACTCTAGTAGCCTGCTTAAGTCCATATAAAGCTTTTCTCAACCTGCATACTTTAGAATCCTATCCTTTCTCAATGAAACCATGAGGTTGAGATATATAAGCCTCCTCATGCAAATCACCATTCAAGAAGGCAATCTTGATATCCAACTGATGTACATTCTAACCATGTTAAAGGGCCCATGAAATAATATACTGATCATAGTCATACAAGATATGGATATGAAGGTCTCATCATAATCTATACCCTTCTCTTAGGCATAACCTAACAAGCCTTGTAACGGTCACTACCATTAACTTTACGCTTAAGTTTATAAACCCACTTCATATCAATAGCCTTTTTACCCCATGAAGAAAATCGGCTAAATACCAAGTGTCATTTTTTAGGATTAAATCTTACTCATCTTGTACAACCTACATCCAATGAACATTTTCCTATGCTTCCTCAAAGGAAATAGGTTCCTCTTCATAAAATTGGATGGAAGCTCCTCGTACTGCTACGCAAGTCCCCTCCCTGCACCTAAGTGCCTTCTACATGCCCGCCTTCTCCTTTCCTGCTGTACTGTTATGGAAGTCCCCTCCCTTCCACCTACTCACCCTCTCCTTTCCTGTCTTGGCTACCTTCTCTCTTGCTCGTCCTCTCCCCTTCCCTTTACCAGTGCTCCTTCCTGCATTCTCCTTTCTTGAGCACCTTGCTAGTTGTTGAGAAATGTGGTGCCATTGAGCACAAGGAAGAGGTAAGGAGTGAGTTAAGTAAGCCAAAGAAGACATTATCCAGTAAGAAGCCACATGATCAAAGCTGAATCATCCCACATAAGCTACCAAAGCCAATGTTGTACCCACCCATATAAAAAAGGGGGCCATTTTTAAGCAATGAATATAACACTTACACTTATCTTATGTCTCTTTACGTACCCAAGCTACTTTATATTGGTGTCTAATTGTACTTGGGTGCATCTTAATTAGCATACACTCATGATGAGTTTTCTTCATTTTTATCCAGCTTAGATTAGTATTGTCATTAGTGTAGGATTAGCTTCTCATTAGATAGATGTTTTTTGTTTAGGAGAGCTCGATTTGTGTTCTCAACATGGTATCAAAGCTTAAGTCTAGCTTTCCACATCATTCTATTAGCTCATCTAGTTAATTTTAATATCATTAGTCTTAAGCACATTTCATTAGCTTCTCTAATCCTACCTTATCCACTCTTCTCCCTTGTGGCTTGTTTTACTTAAGCTTGCCACTCCTTGCACCCATTTTCTAAACCCTTTTAGGACTGTGTTCAGCTCATCAAAGCGTCCCTCCTCACACTAAAGGAATTAATCATTTTTGCCAATAATCTAGGCATTTTTCGTTAATAATCCATCGACTCTACAGATCATCATTCTCCTTAAGTGGTTGAAGATAGGTCTAATCCTTCTAAGGAAGCTCATACACCTTCTAAGGAGCCTACTTATTGAAGGGCTTGGATATTAGAGCTTCAGCAGGGCAGCAAGAACGAAGTGAAAAACCAACCGGCCTCTACGTTCTTTTGCCTAATTCATGGGATATTTGAGCTAATTTATTGGCTCTATCCAAAGATCCTCGTCAAGGGCAAGAAGGTCATGCCAAATGCCCCATCAAAATCCCTTTGGAATTTCTCAATTGAGGCCTCCAAGGCTCAACCCTATTAATCACTATGATTAGTACCTAATCATTATCATTAAGGATTGATTTATGCAAATTAGGCCAAATAAATTTCAAATTTATAAATTAGGATATAAATCTACTTTGGGAAGCCCTCTCTTGCATCCAAATCTATCTCATCCATTTGCATTTCTCAATTTGAGTGATTTTTCACTATATTTAGTTTAATTTTAGCACATAGTTTTCATCTTAATCATTGTATCAGCTTGAAATCAATCATTGCATGAAAAATAAGAGCTCAATCTTGTATGAGATTAGACACTACCATAGAGATTTAATAAAGCTCATGTTAAGACATTCTTAAATGGAAAATAGATACATGGCATTGAGCATTAGGAAGTTCATCGGGGAAGGGACATACCTCAAGCATATCAAGCACCTCACAAAGCATAATGTGATTACACAAAGCATTCTCCTAAGCATGCTCAAAGTAAAAATGCATGAGATGACCATACAACATAGCATGGAATCCACACAAAATGCATCAAAGACACATAAGGAGCATCAAGTCCACACCAAAGAAGCTGCCAAAGAGCCAAGAGTCAAACTAAAGAGCCAAGAAGCATCCAATAGTGCAAAGAAGAAAAATAAGGACATGACATCAGCATGAAGCATGAAGCATGAAGCATGAAGGAAGAAACAAGGGATCTTCATCAAGAAAAAGAAAGAATATCTCAAGCAAGAAGTCGCACTAAGCAACAAAGGAGCTACCACAACCACTACACTAACCTACTCAATTCATATGTTGTAAGCCACCAAATGAGTGGGAAAATCTATGTGTTTGTAAGCACTCTTTACCACCTAAGAGTATCTAGAGAGAACCTAGGGAAAGTGATGCAAATATAAACTCCTGACCACCCAAGAGTAGCTAATCAAGCACCCAAAGGGGGGAGATATTCTATGTCCAAGTCCAAATGTCAATCCACCAGCTACCACCTACACTAAGGGGGGGGGTGAAGTATTTGTAAACCTCACATCTAATACCTTGTAATAGCCTAATAAAATGTCACCAAGGGGGAGTGTTGAGAAATGTGGTGCCATTGAGCACAAGGAAGAGGTAGGGAGGAAGTTGAGTAAGCCAAAGAAGACATTGTCTAGCAAGAAGACACATGAGTAAAGATGAATTATCCCACATGAGCTAGCAAAGCTAATGGTGTACCCACCCATTTAAAAAAGGGGTCCATTTTCAAGAAATGAATATAACACTTGAACTTATCTCAAGTCTCTTTATGTATCTAAGTTAATTTATCTCAAGTCTCTTTATGTATCTAAGTTAATTTATCGTGGTGTCTAATTGTACTTGAGTGCATCTTAATTAGCACACACTCATGATGAGTTTTCTTCATTTTTATCCACCTTAGATAAGTGTTGTCATTAGTGTAGGATTAGCTTATGATTAGATAGATATCTTTTGTTTAGGAGAGCTTGATCCGTGTTCTCAACACTAGTGCTCCTACCCTACCTTCTCATCTCTTTCTATCAACCCTCTCTTTCTCATTCTCTCTCTTACCTGCCAGTGCTCTCACCCTCCTCCTCACCTAGCTTGTGTCTCCTACAGTCATTTCCTCTTCCACCCCTATTTTCCTCTTTTTGAGCCCTTCTTCATGCCCCTCCCGCTTTGTTACCTATGCTAGCTTATAGAAAACTCCTCACCTAGCTTGTGCCTCCTACAGTCATTTCCTCTTCCACCCCTATTTTCCTCTTTTTCAACCCTTCTTCATGCCCCTCTCGCTTTGTTACCTATGCTAGCTTATAGAAAACTCCTACTATGTTCAAGTTGATCTCCTATCCCTTGATTGGCATTATTGCTTCTACCAACGCAAGCCAATCCTTGTCTACTCCTACAGCCCTTCTTCATGCCCCTCTCGCTTTGTTACCTATGCTAGCTTATAGAAAACTCCTACTATGTTCAAGTTGATCTCCTATCCCTTGATTGGCATTATTGCTTCTACCCAAGCCAATCCTTGTCTACTCCTACAGGCCATGAGAATTATCAATTTCTCACAAGACAAGCTTCTCATCCTCCAAAGTGACATTGAATACCACTCTCATTGGGAGGGTCTATGGCTCTCACCCTGTCACTCTCAAGTTAAAGATTGGCTTCTCTTCTCCTACAGGCCATGAGAATATCAATTTCTCACAGGACAAGCTTCTCATCCTCCAAAGTGACACTGAAGACCACTCTCATTGGGAGGGTCTATGGCTCTCACCTTGCCACTCTCAAGTTAGAGATTGGCTTCTTATTACAACCCTCCCTTTGGAGCTGGCTGTGCACTTTTTTGATGCATGGTTACTTGGATGAGGGTTTTTCCACATTGACTTCAATGCCCCAAAACCCACATCTCAAGCAATTGCCCCATTGGCCCTTTTCCCCTTTTTCAAGTTATTATCTGGTCACATTTTTTGGTCGAGAGTTGTAGTAGTAGGACCAAAGGTGGTGTATTATTTCAATGTCAGCCCTTATCTTGCCTTGCGCCATTGGCCATGGTGTCATTCTTCCAACTAGAGCATAGTGGATTATCATTGTGAAAGATGGAAAACACATTAGTTTTTTGAACATGTATGCATCTAATCATAGAGGGGAGAGGATTTCTTTTTGGAAGGCCCTCACTAATTTTCTCTCGCATGATAAAACATATTAGTTTTTTGAACATGTATGCACCTAATCAGAGGGGAGAGGATTTCCTTTTGGAAGCCATCACTAATTTTCTCCCATATGCTGATCATTGGATTATTGGGAGTGACTTTAATATGGTTGAGCAACTCATAGACAAAAGAGGAGGAAAAGTGGGTATGGTTGATTTTAATATGGTTGAGCAACTCATGGACAAAAGAGGAGGACAAGTGGGTAAGGTGCACCCACTTGAGAGAGCCTCTTGGAGATAGAAGGAGAGGGCTATCAAACGTAGGTGATTAGCATTACAGAGGGAACATGAAAAGAACCCAGATGCCGATAGATACCTTATGTATTGTTAGTTGGACTCAGATGTGGGAGGCAAATGCAATAAACACTTCTTTGCTACTTATTGTCCATCTCATAGCAAAAAAGTGTCAGAGACAATTTCAAGATACTCAAGGCACACTTCACTTAGATCTTTCCATGGTGAGGCAAATTGCCTCACCATGGCACACTTCACTTGGATCCTACCATGGTGAGGTAGATTGCCTCTAACTTTTATTGTTGCCTTCTTAGTGCAGAGCCCCAACACCTAATAGGAATAGAGAATAACAAAGGCTTGGGCTACTTTGCATCAAACAATCGTAGAGAACATGTGTACTTCACTTGATGCCCCCTTCTCCTTTAAGGAGATCAAGTAGTAGGCACTCCATGCATTACCTCAGGGGGGTAAAAGTCCAGGGGATGATGGCCTACTACTTGATCTCCTTTAAGGAGATCAAGTAGTAGGCACTCCATGCATTACCTCAGGGGGGGTAAAAGTCCAGGGGATGATGGCCTCTCACCCACCTTTTTTTGACATTTTGGGATGACTTTGGAGAGGATATCACTATGGCCCTTCAACAAATGTGGAACATAGGGATTATGCCTTCTTCTCTTACTAAGGGTCTTATTCACCTTATCCCAAAAGGTGGTGATAAGACAAATATTGGTCAATAGAGGCCTATCACATTACTTTTGGGACTACCTATAAAATACTTGAGGTAGTAAGCATGAGGTTGCAGGATGTGATTCATGATACACAGACTGGGTTGTTCCTTCAATGAAGAAGCATCTTTGATAATATCTTCTCTTTTTGGGAGGCAGATGAATGGGCTAAGGAAATAAACTAGGCTCTATCCATATTACTACTAGATTTTGAGAAGGCATATTATGATAGAGTTGATTGATATTTCTTTGAAGGAACTCTCAGATATGTATGGGATTTTCTTATAATTAGATCAGAGGTGTCTTATGCTTGTATCAAGATGCTCACAGTAGTGTGCTTGCATATGGTGGTAGAGGTGATCGCTTCTAGATATCTCACTCTGTACGACAAGGATGCCCCTTAGCCCCCTTGATATATCTCATTGTTGCCAAGGCTATGAGCATTTTTCTTTGCTCCACTACTGGAGTTTCTTGTTTGAGTCTACTCTTACACAGTGAGAGGATGAGATTTTGGACTTTAAGCTTGTTGATGATACTGTTATGTTCCTCGAGGCCTCCTCAACATATGTTGGAGGACTCTTGCTTAGCTGCAAGGGCTCTCATTAATTGGCATAAGTCAATTTGCTTTTGGATTAGTGACTCCCAAAGAGTCAATTAGGGTGTAGAGCACGAGTTTACTTGGATCGAGAGAGGTTGTACTACCAGATATTTGGGGTGTCAAGTTGGGGTCGATATTTCACCTACACAACAATTTGCACCATTACTTATGCATTAGAAAGTGTTGAGAAATGTGGTGCCATGGAGAACAAGGAAAGTAAGGAATGAGTAGAAGTGAGCAAGGATAATCCCACATGAGCTCACAAAGCCAAATTGTACTCACCTCATATAAAAGGGGGTCATTTCAAGGAATGGAATATGAAGCACATCTCAAGTTTTTCTATGAGTACAAGTCGTCTTGATCTTGTAACCTACTTGAACTTGAGTCTAAATCTTAATCAGCACACATTCATCGCCACCATGGGTAATCACAGATATCACACCCACCTTAGATTAGTTATGTTTATTATGTTTAATTAGTGTTATCATTAGAATAGGATTAGTCTCTCATTAGGAAGTTTTATTTAGGAGAGCTTTATCCGTGTTTTCTAACATGGTATCTAGAGCTTAGGTCTAGCTCTTCTAGCTTAGTTTTAGCTCATAGCAAGTGTTTAGCATTTAATTTAGTATCAATAGGAGTCTTTCATTGCCATGAGGTTTAGGACGTGATTAGAGCTTGGATTAAGGTCTTTTCTTCCTCTTCTCTAGTTTCATTAGGGCTTTCTCATTGAATTCTCTACCAAATTAGACAAACTCAATGTAGCATCTTAAAGGATCTCAAAAGCAAGAAGTAGCATGCCAGCGGTGTTAGCTTAGTTTCAACAACCTTGGCTAGGAAAAGAAGAAAGAGAGAAAGATGCATCTTCATTAAAGGAGCAACAGTGGTGGTGATAAGAGCTAAAGAGTGCATCCAAAGGTAACTTTTCTTTAGAGGAAGAGCAGATACAAGAAGCTTTGTTTGCATTCTTCATAGGCAAAATGGTCAAGTGATAAACTAACAGAGCAACAACTCAAAAGTAACCCACATATCACCATATGTCTTCATTTATAGAGAGAAAGAGTGTAGAGCAGGTGATAGCAGTCTCTGGCCCAAGAGAAGAACACAACAAGGTGGTGTACCAAGGCATAATCAATGTGTAGTCAACACACAACAACAAAAAGTAGTATTAGCTCGTGGTCCCAATGGTAGAGAGAGAAAGCACAAAGTTAGGCCACCTTTTAGTGGCCATTGCAAATGTAGCAAGCAACTGCATTACACAAAGTGCAGAGGTGTGGAAGGCAAGGACCGACTCTTGCGTAGATCGAAGGTCACCCCCACGAGTAGCAAGGTGGCACATGTAAGAAATAGCAATGATGCTATATCGGCACTTTGAACAGAGCAGCAAGAAGAGCCACACAGATTAAGCTTTAAAGATAAAGGCTATTGGATTTTTTTAAAAAGCCTAAAAGGTTAATGTTTTTAGAGGTTGTTCACAAGGAGGACAAACAAATTGAGTGTTTTTCAACACAATGGGCATCATTAGCATGCACATCATCATATTGTAATATTTACTACTTGCTTGCATCAAATGCATACTTGCCTTCAAATTTTTCATCAAGCTTTGGCTCCACAGTTTTAGCCCCAAAATGATACCATGTGACACTTTCCTTCATATGCCCTAAACTATGCAATGTAAGGGATTAGACACTAGTTATGCATCAACCCATGGCAAAGACCTTCCCATCTATTTTTAGCATGAATTTCACAGAATACATCATGTAGGAAGTATGTGAGAAAGAGGAGTAGAAACAAAATTTAACACATGTGCATCATATGTACCAAATGTGTATGTGTTAATGGCATCAACAAATGCTTCCGCAATGACAAGATTCTCATCAATAATAAAAACACCATCAAGAAAACTCTCTACAAAAGCATCAAGCACAAGTGACAACAACGATGATGTCTACACCAAAGGCACAATGAAGAAGACGCCGAATGGTGTGGACACTCCAGAAAGCTAGGACATCATCGACAAGAAGAACAAAGAAGTGGAGTTAAGGTCAGAGAAACCAAAGAGGCTACCACGACATCAACATCGACATCAAAGAAAGGAGGAGAAAGTCATGAACAACAAGCATAATCAAGCAGCAACAAAGAACCTCACTACCTAAGCCTATGTTGTATTCCAAATGTTGTAAAGGGGTCACCATATGTTGTAAAGGGGTCACCAAATGAGTAGACACCCATCTCATTATCCACATCCACCAGCTTAAGTCATATATGAATGCATTAAGGGAGAGGTGTAGGAGTTGTAACCAAACCTGACCACTTGCAAGTAGTAATTTATGCATCCAAGGGGGTATTGAAGTTGTAAAACTCGCATCCGACCACCTTGGAGTAGCCTAAGAATATTGCACCAACAAAGAGGGATGTTGAGAAATGTGGTGCCATAGAGCATAAAGGAAGGTAGGGAGTGAGTAGAAGTGACAAGCAACTAGCAACTAGCCTCATGAGCAAGCAAGGATAATCCCACATGAGCTAACAAAGACAAATTATACTCACCTCATATAAAAGGGGGTGATTTCAAGGAATGGAATATGAAGCACATCTCAAGTCTTTCTATGAGTATAAGTCTTGATCTTGTAACCTAATTGAACTTGTGTCTAAATATTAACTAGCACACACTCATCATCATAATCATAAATGTCACCAACCTTAGATTAGTCATGTTTATCATGTTTACTTGGTGTTATCATTAGAATAAGATCAGTATCTCATTAGAAAGTTGTTTTATTTAGGAGAGCTCGATCCATGTTTTCTAACAAAAAGAAGCTTATTCATTAGAGTTCTAGGAGATTGTATCTAGCCAATAGAGCTTTGGTGGGGTTAACCATGTACTGCTTGCCTTAGCCTAGTTCATTATTGTCTATACTTTAAGTTTAAGCTTGTAAAAATAAATAAATGGATGTGCACAAGCTAACACATAAATACAAAGTTTATCCAAAATAATGAATGCCTTCCAAAATTATTAATTTATGTGCTTTTGACTCAATCTTTCTAGTCCTCTTCACCTATAAAATATCCAAAAATTAATTAATAAATAATTATTCCATAGGCATATAACTATCACCACACACAAGTTCATCACGTGTAAGTACTCCAGGAATCACCCTACCATACAAACCAAATGCAAAAATAAACATAGGCAAGTTGCAAGCATACATCAATGTGCACCAAATGTGTCGATATTTAAAATGGTGTTACCCACAATATTAACATAATTTGGCATGACACAAAGATAATCTAAGCATCCCTGAATTATCTAAGAGGGTAGAATAATATTTTTAAGAGGACTTAAAATACATCCTCATAACAAAATAATATTATGGTAAAGAATAGGTACACACACTTACTGTATATGTATAGACTATAGAGCTTTAAACAAGATTACGGTAAAGAATAGGTACACACACTTACTGTATATGTATAGACTATAGAGCTTTAAACAAGATTACGGTAAAGAATAGGTGCTACATCCCCCCACCAGAGTCGATGACTTATTAGATAAATTGAGAGGAGCTAGGGTATTCAACAAAATTGACCTTAAGTACAGCTATCCACCAAGTAAGAATGACTAAGGAGGATGTGTATAAGACTACATTTAGGACTCAGTTTGATCATTATAAGCTTTTGGTAATGCCCTTTCGACTTCCCAATGCTCCAGCTTTTAGTCATATGATGAACTGCATCTTGAAATATCCAGATTTTGTGGTCATACTCTTTGATGACACTCTAGTCAAAATATTGAATATCATAAGAAACATCTTGAGCTAGTATTCTCTCTTTTAAAAGAAAACCAACTCTATCTCAACCCCCAGAAAGAGTAGTTTCTTTTAAAATTAAATTGAGTACTTGGGCCACATAATCTCAAACAAGGCATTCAAGTGGATCCAAAGAAGGTGTCCATTTTCACTTAGCCTAGATCTCTTGATATATAGGATTTATGATTATTCTTAGGATTATACAACTATTATAGGAAATCTGTCAAGAACATTGCACACACAGCACATCCATTAAATAGATCTCCTATAAGGCTAAACAATTCTATTAGATAGACATATTAAATCCTTTCAATCTTTGAAAGAATATCTTACTCTTGCCCCTATGTTATAACTTTATGACTTTTCTAGACCATTCTTTATGGTTATTACCAATGTCAAAGGCTATGGGACTGGGGTAGTAGGATGGTTATCCCTTAGCTTATGAGAGCTATGAGTTGAAACCAACAGGGTGTTACTATAATTCATATGACAAAGAGTAGTACATGCTCTTAGGATTTGGAAAGTTACCTTATGGGTTCTAAATTCTTAATCAAGGTTGATTAATTGAGTATTAGAGACTTACTCTCTCAACCCTTAATTATAGATAGACATATTAAATGTTCTTCTTTTATTCATAGTTTTTAGCGAATAATACAATATCAACCTGGTATCGAAAAATGTAGTGGTTGATGTGCTAAGTAGAATACCAAGCATCCATTTTTTCTCTACCATAGAGAGTCCACCGTTTGAAGCCATGAAGGGTTTCTGTGATGAGCAGGATCCATATTTTTTGGATCCTTGGAACTCAATGAAAGATAATCCTTGGTTCCTGTGCTAAGTAGAATACCAACCATCAATTTTTTCTCTACCATAGAGAGTCCCCCTTTGAAGTCATGAAGGGTTCCTCTGAGCAGGATCCATATTTTTTGGATCCTTGGAACTCAATGAAAGATAATAATTAAATTCCTAATGGAAAATAATCTTATAATGAAGGATATATTTTCTTTTAGAAAATATTTTGCATCACTATTTGTGTACATGCTCTATCGGGAGGAAGCAGATCACTGGGTGAGCCTCACAAAATAGGGCTTGCCCTTGTTGTCATTACTGCCTCCACAGCAACGCACGACGACGATGATGATGAAAATGTAGCTTTCCTTGTAGCTATAGACAAGGAAATTCTAATGTTTCCATAAAAGAGGAATGAGAAAAAAGTGGCAATAGCCAACTTATCCTATTCCATACATAGGCAGGAAGACACGCCGAGAAAAAACAAGAAATGAAAAATAAACCATCGAAAAAACAAGATAAGATAAAGCTTATCTCTTCTGGAGCTCAATCCCACGTGAGAAGAAGTGAGAGAGAGGACTACGTTGGCTCTGATACTAGTGTTACATCGCCATAGATTCCACCGTAGTGGAGAGGGCTCCAAGCTCGTGGTCACCACCCAACCATCGAGGAATATTAATAAGTGTCCACACTGTCGGGCTTATATAGTGGCATGCTTACCCACACTAGCCCGGCCGCCCATGGTCCTCCAACCCGAGCGCCTCACCCCTTGAACCCTGAACACACTCGCCACACACATTGCGGAGTGTGGACTCCATGTCTGGTCGAGCTTTGTTGCTACTATACGGGTGACTCACACATGCTACGTGACACTTTTACCTTTTCCTATTTCTCATAAATTAGAGGGCTTCTAATGAGTTGACTTGAGATTTGAAAACATATTTTAGTAAGTATGCCAAGTTATACACAAATCTCAATAAGTGTATACTAAATAAGCAAACAAGAAATTGTTGGAAATAGGGTTGCAAGAATGCACATGCATGCGCACACACAGTGAAGAAGCTCAAGGGAGAACACAATGAGATGATAGATAGATAATGAATGTGTGTTGTACAAAGATGATAAGTATACCCCAAGATGGGTGTATACTAGCACGGGGAAAAAAACCTCCTAAAGAGGGAAAAAATGCCCCGACTGGTCTTAGTGTGTTCACACACATCACTACCAAATATGGCTACAAATTCTCCCTGGAGTGATGATGTGAACAAGGGGTGACTAGGCGGTAGAAGTATAGAGATGTGCCAAGCTCTTTGGACTGTAGTAGGGAGCCCATACTAATCCCCAAAGGGAATAAGTTTAAAGCTTTGTGAAAAGCTGCAAACTTCTCTCGTGGGAGAGCCTTTGTGAACAAATCTACCAAGTTGTCCCCTGTGTTGGCACATAAGCCAAGCTGATTTCCCCTGTAGAGCATCTTTCCTTGACATAGTGATAGTGCACCTCAATGTGCTTTGTGCGAGCATAAAAACTAGATTCCTCGCCATAGCACTCTAACTGTCACGAATATGATAGTGGGTGAGGACTCACCAATACCCAAATCAACAATAAGGCGCCCGAGCCCAACTGTAGCTATAAATGTTGTCCTGTACTTAGCTTCATAGTTAGAAGTGGCCATAGTGGGTTACTTCTTGCTAAGTCATGATATACATGAATCACTAAGGTGAAAGCAAAAACCACTCATGTGTCTTAACATCCAGCCCAGCCTGAGTTTGTAAATGTATGTAGCTATGATTTACCCCCCTTGGGATAAAATAACCCAAAGTTTGTGTCCTTTAGGTAACGGAACACTTGTTTGATAGACTCCCAATGCTTAATGCCAGAGATATGCATAAATCTACTCAATATTGAGACCACATACTAAATGTCAAGCCTGGTGTTACACAAAAAGATAAGGCATCCAACAGCTTCTTGATACAAGCCAACATTAAAAAGGGTCACCTGCATCTTCAAGACTTAGTTGTAAACCTGGCTCCATAGGTGTAGCCACAGGTTTACAGTCTTCAAGATTGAACCT
The DNA here is from genome assembly GCF_041138505.1 of Cibotium barometz. Lineage (NCBI taxonomy): Eukaryota > Viridiplantae > Streptophyta > Polypodiopsida > Cyatheales > Cibotiaceae > Cibotium > Cibotium barometz. The sequence continues at coordinate 17,602,035 of NC_141072.1, read as the reverse complement.
CTTCAACAATGCATCTATGTATTTCCTCTACAGCATAACAATGCCATCATTATGCTACCAAAACTCAATTCCCAAATAACAGTGCAACGGTTCAAGTTCTGACATCTCAAAAGACTTCTCTAAATCAATTAAAATATGATCATCATCAAGGCCTATAAGCAACATGTCATCAAACAACCAAGTATGCATGGATCTTTTTATACCATGCTCTGGGAGCCTACTTAAGACCATATAAAGCTTTCTTCAATCTACACACTTTTGATTTCTGACTTTTATGAATAAAACCATGAGGCTGAGATACATAGACCTCCTCATACAAATCTCCATTCAAGAAAGCAGTTTTGATATCCAACTGACGTACATCCCAACCTTTATGTGTTGCAAATGCAATGATAGTCTGCATGGTAGTAGTCATATGACATGTGGGTGCAAAGGTTTCACCATAGTCAATGCTTTTCTCTTTTGCATAACCCTTTGCAACAACAAGCATAGCTTTGTATTGCCCAACATTGCCATTCGCTCCATGTTTGAGCTTGTAAACCCATTTTTTACCAATGGCCTTCTTGCCACCAAGAGGCAAGTCTACCAAATCCCATGTATCATTTTTTAGTATCAAAACATACTTAGATTAAATAGCACTCATCCAATTTTTAGATTCCTTTGCTTCATCAATCGAGATAGGTTTCTCTTCATCACATAAATTGGTAATAAGGGAATAACTTGCGTCAACAAGAGATGTGTGATGAGAGCCTGCACGTGTTCTGCTAGGCAAAGGAGTGGCCAATTTGCTTCCACGTAGTGTTTGCAAGCCATTTTGGCATACATTTATACTCCTCAATTTTCCTTCTTTTCTCATCAACAACTACATCATCCACATTTGCCTCATCAATAAGCTAATCTATGGGCTGAAAAACATGTTGATTTGTAACCTATGTGGGCTGATTTTGAGCATTCCTTTGATTACCCAAATGCTCTACATCAATGTGTCCTGCATTGAACATTGGAAGGAGAGTGTCGAATATGTCATGCGAACATACATTTTGCTATTTTTTACATAAAAGCAAGGGCTTAATTGCATCTTTCACAAATAAAACATCTCTACTCATACGAATCCACTTAGTAGCAGGATGATAAAGATAATAACCCTTACTTTCCAAGCTATATCCCACAAAAATACATTTAACAGCCTTATCGTCAAGCTTACTATATGAATTTACTTAGGCACAAGTACGTAAGCAAGACAACCAAAAAAACATAAGTGAGCCACATAGGGATTTTTGCCATTCCAAGCTTTAAAAGGCATAATTGTATGCAAAGCCTTTGTAGAAAACCTATTCAAAACATATGTTACACACATGGTTGCTTCTAGCCAAAAACCATGAGGTAACTCCTGACTTTTGACCATACATCGTGCCATCTCCATGAGAGACATGTTTTTGCATTCAGCTACACCGTTTGGTTGAGGTGTATAGGGCACATTACATAGGGCACATTACATTGGTGTTTTATCCCATGATCAGCCATGTATGCATGAAACTCCTTAGACATATACTCCCCCTCTTGATCAGTACTACGTAGGGTACCAATCTTACATGCAAAAGCATTTTCAACCATAGCAACAAAGTTCTTAAAGCACATAAAAACCTCTAATTTTTGTTTCAATGAATATACCTAGGTATGTCTGGAATAATCATCAATGAATGTAACAAAATAGAGGTAGATGGTATCCTCATAAGGACCACACACATCAGTGTGTATAAGATGAGATTTTTGGACAACTCTAACTAAACGTCTTTGAGAAATTATGCCTACTGCATTTTTCCAAGAATATAGCCCTCACAAACATGTTTGATAGGGGCTTCAAGATGTGGTAGCTCAGAGACCATGTCATGTTTATCCAGACGCAGCAAACTACCAAAGTTCAAGTGACCAAAGCGTACATGCCACAACTTAGTATCACCTATTTCCTTTGTGGCAGAAACTATACATATAACATGCCTTTGTCTTTCATATGCATCTAGCATGTAAAGTCCATGAGATAACGTACCAAAAGAAAAAAGCGTAGCCACACCATTTTGTAGAGGTGTATAAGGTACTATGCTGTCTCTTTCATCCATATATACATGAAACTCCTTTGACATATACTCCCCTCCTCGACCTGTACAAGGGGTGCCAAATTTATATGTAGACACATTTTCAGCTAGAGAAACAAAGTTTCTAAAGCATAAAGAAATCTCTGACTTTGCCTTCACCAAGGTGTGCTTAAAGTCACAAAGTAGAGATATCCCCTGATCGATGGTGTCATCATGGGACTAGATAGTCATAAATAAAAGTTACAAAGAAGAGATATCCCCTGATCGATGGTGTCATCATGGGACTAGATAGTCATAAATAAAAGTTACAAAGAAGAGATATCCCCTCATTGATGGTGTCCTCATGGGACCACATACATCACTGTGCATAAGCTCTAATTTTGAATTAAAAAATGAATCTCATTATATCTTTGCCTAAAATGCACCCCTCACATGCTTGTTTAATAGGGGCCTCAAGATTTAGTAACTAGGATACTATTTCTTATCATGTAAGGCGCAACAAACTGCCGAAATTCAAGTGACTAAAGTGGACATATGCCATAGCTCCATGTTACTCATAGCACATGTGGTAGTTCGGGGTGGTAATTGAAAAAGCATTATGTGCCAATCTCTCATACATGTCCAACCTGTAAAGCCTATGGCTTAGAGTACTAGATACCATAGTGGTATCTCCATCACTCCGGTCATGAACGGTACACACATGTCTTCAACAAATCTATCCACTAGGCTTGCCCTAGTAATGGCAATTTTGAGAGAGTTATTATCCCACCATTTATAATAGTGAGGAAAACAACCTTACCAAATGTGATATCAAAAAGATTTAGAATATTGTAAGCATGGTAAGTTCTGCTAGCCCCATGCCTCCACCCACTCGTGTGTGTATGATCATCCACTCTAGGCTTTTTTGGATTTTGGGGAGGGGGGTAATGAAAGAATCAATGTTAGTAGGTTTTATGTGCTCTAGGAGCTCCTCACCTTCAGTAAAGTTAGTGGAATTTTTTAGTAGTCTACACCAAGATTTGAAATTATGTACAATTTAATGTAGGGGGTATATATATTTTGATTACCCCTCCCTTAGCTCTAGATTCCCATTAAAGATAGCCATAATTACTATGGGTTTTGCATATCTAGTAGTATTTTGTTCTATTATGCTAGATCCCCTTGTGTTAGTTCCTCACTTAGATTTAGGTTATATTGGCAAAGGAAGAGGGTTATTGAAGAAAAGAACAAAGTAAAGGTTTGAGAAGGGGTTTGATGAACCAATGGAAGGTCAACACCCAGAGAGGGGCTGCCCTTTCTACTAGCTTACTATAAGTATCATCGTCGGCTTCAATAGGGTGGCTTGATTACTATTGGAGAACTATCACTCTTTCCTCTTATGCTTCCAATGCCTTGGCCACATTTTCCTCTCATTGTTGTTGGTGGACTTTAGTGAGGTTCATGTGTTGAGTAACTAAGTCTTCCTTTTATTTTTGGAGGATGTCGACCTCTACTTCAAGTCATGCAATGATAACTATTCTGAGCTCGATGGTGGCTATCCCTTGGTAGATTATGTAGCTTCTCTTTTAGGCTTATAGGTGTATTCAAGGATTCCTTGGGCTAAGCCCATGAATCCACACTAGATAGTGTTATAGGAAAAAGTTCCCTTTTCCCCTGCCAATTCCTCATTCAGAGGGTCTTCCATGGTTTCCTCAGTACTTGTTGATTCAATAAAATCTAATATTTGTAAACCAAACACACTCCTTTGTGTGTTGTGGCCGAGCGAGATGACCCTAGGCTTCTTTGGTAGGAGGAACCTGATTGATTTAATACACTATCATCAGGGGCAATGTCAATAAGCCTTCTCAACCTTAAGTGCACGAAAAAGATTTTAACTAGCAAAATTTTCAATTTGCACACAGTTGAAATCACTCAAGTTTGTAATTACTAGATTTCAATAGAATCACATACATGATCACATCAGTAATCACGATAAAATTTCCTCACACTTTCAGTCATTTGAAGCTACCCCTAGTGTCAGGGTGTCCTTAAGAATACCATTGAGCAATCAATTTGATAAAACCCAAGGTCTCACTTGACATGATTTTACATAATCTAGAATCACGACCGTGATCCTTTGTAGAATCATGGTGATGATTTTCACCAAACAAGTTCAGTGAAGGTACATATGAGTTCCTTGAGGTGCTTAGTAACTATTTCAAGTGATAATCCAATCTAATTACCAATTGGATCACCATGATTGATGACATCAACCTAGCAATCACACCAGTTGTTACTAATGATAGAGAACTGACAATTCTTTAGCAGAACATAGCCGAATTTTTCTATACCTCTTCACTCAATAGCTTTTGGCGTGATTACTCATAGTCGTGAACCATGAACTGTGATCACGGTTGAATAAGATAAGATAAGATAAGATTTAATTGGTCAGAATTAATGCACACTCTCAACGTTAGTGATGACAAGCTAGAATGTCAAAAAATCATGGGCATGATTTTGCAGTCTACAGAATCACATCGATGTGTCAGCAAGTTTTGAGAAAAAAAATCAATGGTTAGGTGTAAATCTTAATTTCTCCAATCCAAATTTTTTAGTTTGGTCCTTTGTAACATGAATGTTTATGTGATAACCAGTAAAAGGATCAATGCCACATTATTTTTTCAAATTTTCAGGATTTAGAAAAATGCAAAAAGGGTGCTCATTGCATAATCACGGTGTGATTAATGAGCTCTGCCCACCATGTAAGGATAGATGCAAATAACTTGTTTTTTAGATTTTCTAACTCTTTATCAATGTAAGAGTTAGAAAATTGTAAAAATAGAAAAAACAACCCTTCTTTTTCTTTTTTATCTTCTTTCACAACCTTATCTTGTTCTCAACCACAGCTTCAAAAAGCCATATCTAGGGAAAAGGGACTTATAAGAAGGTGACGTGACTACAAATAGAGTAGAAAGAGACCGGTTTGTTGCTTTCTCGGTAGGGGCACCAAAAATGTTAATGGCTACACTACCCCTCCTCCAATACAATGGGTATAATGTTTACCTTAACATGTCGTGGTGGTGAGGAACTTGCCAGCTCCAAGCTCATATCTCTTGCACTAGTGGTTCCTAGCTCCACTCCTTTGGCTCCTTCCTCAATCTGTCACTAAGAGGTTGCCTTTCTCCATACAAGGATCCTCACTCCTCTCTACTCTTACACTCATAAACATAAGTACAAGAGGAACATGAACCAAGAATGGATTACTCTCTCCTCTCAACTCTCTCTCACACATACACACCATAGACACATAAGAGAGCAAGGAGATAAGCACAAGACTCAATTGGTAAAAAGGGGGAATTGTGTCTTTGCAATATGAGAATTTGGTATTAATAACATTGGTGCTTACACACTTCGGCATCCAAAACTTAAAAAGAGATGAATCAAATGATTATAAGAGTTACATAGACTTGGGAATGGCTAGATGTTCTCATAATTAGAACCTTTATAGTGCCGTTTCATGACACTTATTATGCTATCTCTCATATGTAGTAGGGAGATTCTAAGTTAACCTCAAAATGGGGTTAACAAAACTGGCACCCCCCAATGATGCTTCTCTTGGGTATTATGGAGGTACAAAGCCTAATTGGGTTAAAGTGTATCCATGTAACAATGATTCATGACCCATTTGTACACTTGAGGCCCCTTGTCTTGGCTCTTAACTCTCACGGTTCCCCATCTCACATGTATTGATGCTATTGGTTTACTCGAGGTTATTGGCATGGTTCTTTCAAAAGACTCTCTCCTCATAGTTATCCTCCTGAATGTTCCTCTCATATTGGGTCTAATGTAGAGGGAAGATTCACTCGGCCTCAAGTCTATGGTTTATAAATCAAAATTATCCTCTTGTTTCTCTAACACTTCCTGGTCTTGACATGATATCTCTTCAAGAGAGCTCCTTATTTTACTTAGCCTTGATGTTCTATGTTCTAGGTCTATGTTGGACACAGGAATAGTCCCCCTTTCCCATAACTTTCTTATTTCCTCAGCATGGTTGCTCTCAGGATATATGTGTTACCGTCCTTGTCTACATCATATATCATTTGATTGCTAGCAGGATGGTTTCCCTCTACATTCCTTTGTGCGTGTGTAACGCTGAAGAGGTTACCTTGGGCATCCTTATATAGGCTTATGTTGCCTTGATTAACTCTAACCCTTTTTAGGAAGAATACGCTAGACACATTCGAAGGTTAAGTGGTTATCGCATATATGTGAGCGCTTGAATTCTCAAGGACTCTATGAGGTCCTTGTGTCCCTATTTTTAGCACATCAACAAATGATTGGATGATGTTGAAGGAGTCTCACATGGGGATATACATATTTTCCTCAAAATCTACATAAAAGTCATGTCCATCGCATGAAGTGAACAATAACTTTTGGGATTTGTGGTTCACATTATGGCATAGCCCGAAGTGACTATTGCTCTAAGAGCACCCCATTGGTCAATGTAGATGTGAACCTTTGTAATTTCATAATATCCATAGCACTTACATTTTGCATGCAAACTTGTTCCCCAATATTCTCATTGGATGGCTCTTCTTTCTTAGTCGGATGAGATTCTTGAGTTCCCTTAGCCCTTCTTGATGATTCACCCATGAATACATGATGCTCATCGCGGATCCATTTCTACTTACGAAAGCTTTAGAGGGATAATATCCCACAGTACTGATCTACTCTCTTCCTTGGTGAAGGACTCTTAGTCTGCTATTTGGTGCTATAAGGGAGGCCAATTCTACTCGAGGATTCTACTCGAGGTCCACTACCACTCCTTAACATCTGTGTGTGAGATGAAGTCTTGTATTCAAAGGTCAAATTTAAATAGGATCAGGCAATGAGTTGACTTGACTACAAATGCGTAAGCACTTGATCCAGCACCAAAATCGTATGCGAGGACTCTTTTTATAATGATTTTAAGGTTTTTGAGTTTTTAATGGTTTTTTTGTAAAAAAATTTAATATTTTTGAGCTTCTATATAAGAAAAACAATAAATTAAAAAGGAAGGGAATAAAATACATAAATGTTTTTATATTTTTGAGCTTCTATATAAGAAAACAATAACTTGAAAAGGAAGGAAATAACATACATAAATGCATATTAATAATGCATCTAAGAGTTCCTTTTATTTTTTCCTATTTTTTCTACTCTCTAGAATCCAATCAGATGGACGATCACGATGATGGATGAACGATTTGGAAGTTAGATGACCTGAACAGCAAACGATCTGAATTAGCATGATTTTAGAGTCCAATTATAGGAGTATTTTACCGATCCCAAAGTTGGGTTAGTGATCTAAATGTGGCAATCTAAATCAAACAATTAGACATGGGAATCGTCACCTCATAATAAAAAATGTGCATGATCGGAATAGACCCGATTTGGAATAATATAAAAGATTTGAATCAACACAATCTTAGCATCCAATAAGCGGGTATTTCACCAATCCCAAAGTTAGGACGGTGATCTTAATGTGGGAATTTAGACACATGGGAATCATCACGATTGGAAATGTGTACAATTGAAATAGACCCAATCTGGATCAACACAATCTTAGAGTCCAACGATCGAAGTATTTCATCGATCCCAAAGTTGGGAGGTATGTGATCTTAATGTGGCAATCTAGAATAAACGATCAGAAATAAAAAAATCGTCATGATCAAAGTAGGCCCGATTTACAATTTTTGCATATTTTTAATTGTTTAAGATTTTTGTTAATGTTTTTGGGGTTTTTTTGACATAACAGGTTGCTTAGCAACACTTCAATGTCATGATTATCAACTCAATTTAACAAAAAAGAACACTTACTAAAATTAATACCTTGATTAAGCTAGTCTAAGTTAAAAATACAAAAAATGCTAATGCACACTATTATCCTAGTTAATCTACAGCTGCTACTGCTCGTAGTTGATGAAATCCACCAAGCGGAGAGATAGCTTACCTCAATCACACCTGGGAGAGCTTTCTCTTCATTCACACTCCCATGAGGACAAAGAATTGCACAAAATAAGCACCATAAAACACCAAAGAGGTTAAAGTTAGAAGCAAAAACCTATTTTAATCACACAAACCTACTCCCAATCACTCCAATCAGACAAACAATCACTTAATGTAACTCCAATCCTAGACTAGACACATTTCCTCAACATCCGAGGATTCAAGGGAAAGATAGAGTGGGAAAAATTAGAGGATTGTTGAATAGAAAAATAGCTCTACTTCCTTACCTCATCCAAGACTAATTTCATCCCCGCCGATAGTAACGCCATTTGTTCATGTCAAGAATCTTCTTAGTAAGGAAGCACATAGTACTAGTGGTTAGACCACTTGGACCATGGAAGTCCCTTTGGAGAGGCTAAAGAATCCAAGAGGTGTGTCGTTTAAGCCCTTTCTCTACTCTCTAATCAACTAACCACCCTCTTCTACAATCATGCTCAATAAACCATTGATACAAGAGTTAGAGAAAAAAGGGCTTTTTTTCTTTTCTTTGAGAGAAGCCCCTTTTTCAAGGAGGATGGTAACTTGAAAATAACTAGTAAAAAAACGTTCAAAGAATAGGAATACTTTATGATTTTTAATGTACGATTTAAAAATATTTAAAAGATATGGGTTTAAAAAACGCGGGATTTACATGTAATTTTGGATGATCATTATAAAAGAAAAAACTGGTCGGTAATACTGTTCGTCCGCTATGTAATCGTCTTCACAGCAGCCACCTTCGTCTCTCCTGCTTCCTCTCGCACCATATGGCTATGGCCTGTACTCCGCTTGAGAAGGTCAATCAACCAAGAAAAAATTACTCTCATCTAACCATGCTTCATTTTTGTTCCTCCTTATGTAGGATTAGTATAATCATTACATCGTATTTGACACTTAAGAACACAATAAAGGACCATATCAGAACATAAAACAAATGGATGATCAACAAAAGAAGACCTCTTATTCCTTGGACCTGGAAGCTTTCCATACAAACTAAAATTCTTCTCATTGTGCATTATATGATGTATATAGTTATAATATTTACCCTGGGGCTCTTGCCAAAAAACCACCCTTTACACAGTAATATACATTTATATTTGTCAAGGTGTAAAATTTAAAAGGTCAGTACCTCCTTGTGAGATCTTGTCAAGTGTTCAAACTTTCTTTGGTAGCATTATGTCATGCCTTGTAGTAGGTTCATCATGTACCGATGGTCACTCCATTACTTGAGATACGAAGTCTCTAGATAAGAGACGTGTCAATAAAATCATAAGTACTTCCATCATCACATAAAACACGTACATGAATTTCCATAACTTCATCATGTATCAATGGTCACTCGACATTACTCAAGATACATCATGTATCGATGGTCTTTTCTTCTTCTTTCAAAGTATAAAACACGGTTACTCTATACGTGTTTTACTTGAGATAGAAGTCTCTAGATAAGAGAAGTGTTAATAAAATCATAAGTACTTCCATCATCAAATAAAACATGTACATGAATTTCCATAACTTCATCATGTATCAATGGTCACTCGAAATAAAATATAACATCAGAGTGAGGGAAGATTAAGCAATTAAAATAGTAGGTGGCAATGCCAGGAGGGTACTCCATCATTGCTCATGTAGAGTAACCTAAGCTTGAAGATCTAGCATTGTCTTCATTGAATACATAAGGACCATCAATGGTTTGCTGGAGGGCATTGCTTCTGCACTCAGCAAGATCCTAAGAGACTAAGGACATGAATCATCCTGAGACAAGGTGGTTTTATGTCTCCCACTAGGTACCCTATGACTAAATAGATCACCAAACCTAGATGACAAGACTTCTATGGTTCATAAAAAATTGTTTCAATATTGCTTTAAAAATGTACAAGGATGGAAAGAAAATCAACAAATAAATTTCTCACATATTAATCCAAATTTACCCCATCTAATTCACTTAAATAATTGTGCAAAATTAATAGCACAATCACAAATGGTCAAAAAAATGCACCAACCCACATCCATGGACTAATCACTATTGCAAGGATATGTCTCACAAAAAGTGAATACATAAGCACGTGATGTAAGTAAATATATCACTCTTTACCCTCTTACAAGAGTAAGAAGATATACTTTTCTTGTTGGGCATTAAAAGAATTTTGAATGAGCAAATAATGATTGAGTTAAATGGAATAGCTAACTAGATTTTAAGATGGTATTTAAGTTCAAAAAGAAAATTATTATGTTTTTTGAACCGCAAAAGCTATAATTTCACACAAGTATATTATAGAAAGGTGAAAGCTTTATGAAATATTGATTTTTAAAAGGGGAAAACCTGTGTTGCAAGGTTAAAATAGACATGTTCTTAAAGGGGGAAATTGGGGTGGCGACAATAGCTATCACCTAGGGATGCAAGTTTAAATCTTGGAATAAATATCATGTTGAGTAAAATCATGGTCATATTAAAAAATATTGGGAAAAATAAATACATCCTTACTAAAATGATCACTTTACATATCACGTGTAAGCCTTGGAATATATGTGATAGGATCTTGGTACAAGGAGAAATGTCTCACCACTCACTCACATTTCAAATTAGAATTGAATGACATGCAAATAAATAAACCATGGAAAAAGCATATGAAAGTATAAAGAAATTAACATAAGACAAACCATTGGGTGCAACCACCCACCACCCCAACCCCCTAATGGATGTGAGTGGCTCCACTTCCCATACATTGATATTTTTGATATCTCTTCTAGAATAGCTTGCTTTCCTTACAAAATTTGCAATCTCTTTTACAAAAAATGACGATAAGTCTTTCAACTAAGCTTGCAGCCATAAATAATTGCACTCACATATGCACAAAATATAACACGTCCTTACTATACAAAATGGGTGGCAAACATAATAATAAAATGGCAGTATGTGGCCAAATATATGAAGTAACTCTACATGATACTGCAAATGACAAATATGCCCTATGCATAACCTTGTTTTATACAACAACCTAGTCAGCTCTGTTGCAGTGCTTATTACTCAATAATGCTAACCATGTTAGTTACATATAGTCAATTAGGCTCCTCATAATTAATCCTAACATGATGTCATATGATAGGCACAAACATAAACACCAATAACACTAGCTCTGTATATAATACAGAATCACTTGTAGTACTAATAACACTAGCATGTCCCCAAATGTGCATACACTAATAGTAGTTAATATGAACCACCCATGATATCAAGTATTAACATGGTGCAATGGTGTTTTAGGCATCCCGAATCTACCATAGAAGGATCTATCTAATATCCCTCTTGCTTGAGTTTATGATTGTCCTCTTGCTTGAGTTTGTAATTGTCCTCAATTGCATGTTTGAAGTAACTTTGCATGAAACTCCACATGATACTACAAATGATAAATATGCACTATGCATAATCTTGTACCCATACAATAACCTAGGCGGCTCTGTCGAAGTGCTCATCACCTATTACTCAATAATGTCAATCATGTTTGTTAATTAAATGTAATTAATCCCAACTTGACATCATATGATAGCTCAAACATATACACTAATAACACTAGCTCATCCAACTTAGTGCCTAAGTTTTCAAAGAGCATACTCCGAAAATGATTCACAAAACTTAGAATTACGATCAAACATAGTGAACTGGGGTAAGCCATGATGCACAAGATTTTATTAATAAACAAGAATGCAGGTCTTTTATGGAATAAAATAGTCTTGTTTACTAAAGCGGTCTAATATAGCCCAAATCATGTCATTGTGACTTGCAGTAAATAGGGAAACCTATAATGAAATCCATTGACATCATCTCCCATGGTTCATTAGGAATGGATAATGGCATAAAAAACAAGCCTTGATTCTTGCCTTTATAGATTTTGATTTTTTGATAAGTCATGTGCTCGGCAATAATTCTAGCTACATCCTTTTTCATCATAGGCCAATAAAATTCTCTAGCCATAGTGTGTAATCTAGAGGATAACCCTCTATGACCCATGTATGATGCAGGTTGATACATCTTCTCTAAACTAATTTGTCTAAATGATCTTGTGATGCATAATCTTTCTTGAAGAAAGATATCCTTAATTATATAAGAATTCACCATTAGGAATTGCTATCTTTCATGGAGTTCCAAGGCTCTAAAAATTTTAGATCCTACTCATAGGAATCCTTCATGGCTTCAAAATCTGACATAAATATGATTAATGCTTGGTTTTCTATTTAGAGCATCAACCATTAAGTTTTCCTTGCCAGGTTAATATTGTATCATTGGCTAAAAACTCATAATAAAAGATTCCATTTGATGTGTCTATCTGAAATCTAGGGTTGACAGAGTAAGTGTCTAATACTCAGTTGATTAGTCTTGATTAGGAAACTCATATGATAACGTTTCCAAATCCTAAGATCATGTACTACAACAGTTAACTCTTTGTCATATGTACTATAGTTACACTCTATTGGCCTCAACTTGTGCGATGCTCATAAGTGAAGGGAAAATCGTCCTACATGACTACCCCAATCTTATAGCCACTGGCATTGGTCACAACTAAAAATAATGGTTTGAAAAATTAAGAAGTAGCACAGGGCATGAGTAAGAGCATCTTTGTGAAAGGATTTATCATGTATGTCAGTCCAATGGAATACTCTTCTCAGGGTTGACACACATTTGGTTTTCTTTCATCAAAGAATATAGCAACTATCTTGATGTTTGAGGAATATGCAATTCATCATATGACTTACCTATGCTCCTATGACTAAAAGTCATAGGAGCATAGGTAAGTCATAGGAGCATAGGTAAGTCCAAATGGCATTACCAAAAACTATAACGACCAAATTGAGCCCTAAAGATAATATTATACACATGCCCTACATCCATTCTTACTTACTGAGCCGCGGACTTAAGGTCAATTATGTTAAACACCCTAGCCCCTCTCACTTTATTCAATAAATAATCAATTCTGTGGATGGGCTACCTATTCTTTAACATAATCTTGTTTAGGGCTCTAAGTCTATACACACACAGTAGGTGCTATTCTTTTTCTTGACCAAAACTTCAGGAACACTCTAAGATTGACTCTATAAGGTTCTTTGGTGGTGTATTACCTCTGGGAGAACCTCAATCTTATGGTCTTCGGGTCTATAATGTGGTAGTCCATCCTTAAACTTAGAGATTTTTGCTTGTTGTGACTGACTGGTAGATGTAATCTCCATTAACCTTATCAACAACAACATGTAAGTTTTCTTCCTCTTATGCAAAGCTCTCTTAGCTTGGGCGTGGCTAAGTAAAGTACTAAGCTCTTCTTTAATTTGATTCCCTAGACACAAACCCTTACTATCTTTACTAATCTACATAGTATGTGTATCATAATCAATCTAAGGGTTATATGATGTCTCCAAGGCATACCTAGTATGATATTTACCCCTTACAAAGCTGCTACTAGTAAATCCATTTTCTTCTTATAAGGTTTGATGCATAGACTTGCATTTTTCACTACCTTAGTGAAATTATATACCTTGTGCTAGTGAAAGAAACATTAACCTTATAGTGTAAGGGAATAGACTCTAGGTTAAGCAATCTTTTAGTTTTTTTGGAAATGAATTCATGTATACTACCATCATCATGCATAATAGTAACATCTTTACCACCATTAATAGTTCCTTGCATTCTTATAATACAATGAGATTTCCTTTTACCTTCATAGTCGGTATACTCATGATTGGCATTACCATTTGCTTGAATGAGTCGTCCTCCTCATCTTCCTTGATCATGTACAACTTTGCCACATTGGTCTTCTTCTTATTTGGATAATGTGATACAATATGGCCTTCTTTATCGTACCTCTAACATTGAATGAAACGGTCCCCTTTATTAGGCTCGCTGGAAGTGTTAACTCTCTTGGCATTGTTGTGATTGTTGTTGCCCTTGGGTTTGTTAAATTTCTTCATAAAGACTACCGGTTTCTAGGGTTTTATTGCTTGATGTTGTTCGAATTTCTTTGCCTCTTTTGGAAATCCATTTTTCCTCTCACAACTCATGTCTAAAGAAAAGGAAGAGCTAGGTAATGTGGATGAAACATAATAGGGGATCTAAGTCCTGCTGTAAATTTCTTTTTTTTGCTTCCTCCCATGGACCTTGTTTATGGCTTGCAATAATAGAAGAAGAATCTACCAAAATCTATTAACATATGTGTACATAGACCCTTTCTCTAATTGGTGTAAGATGTCCCACTATTGCCTAGCCCTTTCTTTAATTGGTGGACATAGACTCTTTCTCTAATTGGTGTAAGATGTCCCACTATTGCCTAGCCCTAGTCTTGTGTTGTGGTGGAAGAAAATTCTTTTTGATCAAATTCTTAAAAGATTTCCAAGTTTGGGGTTTACTGTTCTTGGTAACATTCCACTATAAAGAAAGTATCACTCTCCACTAAATGGTTAGTAGCACACTTGATTTTATCTCATTCGAAGAAATCTACCCCGATTAGTAATCGTCAAGCTGGCCAAGCCAAGAAAGTATGCAACATGCATCTCTCTTGCCATCATAATTTTAAAAAGTAAAAGCTTTACATCTAATCTTACTACCCTTCCTCTAGAATCTTAAGCGGTCTTAATAGTCCTATATTCTCTAGAGTCTTCATAATTTTAAAAAGTAAAAGCTTTACATCTAATCTTACTACCCTTCCTCTAGAATCTTAAGCGGTCTTAATAGTCCTATATTCTCTAGAGTCTTCAAAATTTGATGAATCTATGCCTTTACTCCTCCTTCTTTGGTATAATCTATCATAATTTTAAAAAGTAAAAGCTTTACAACCCTTCCTCTAGAATCTTAAGTGGTCTTAATAGTCCTATATTCTCTAGAGTCTTCAAAATTTGATGAATCTATGCCTTTACTCCTAGTTGCTTAGCTCATGGTTTTTCATGTGAACCCATGGCTTAGATTAACAATCAAATCTAATATCAATTTTGTTATCTATAAACCATTAAAACAAATACTACAAATTGTTGCTTCATAATCTACATAAGAAGGCAACACGTGAAATACCCCAAAGTAACACATAAGCATAAACGTGAAGCAACCCAAGTACCTGTTGGAAATAAGTGCACACTAGGTGTACTATTTCTCTAGTCTACATTTGTCTAGTCTCAGTTTTTGTCTTGAGTCTTGAGTGTGTGCCATGTGGCACCTCTACATTTATCACATAAGCACTCTTGCTCAATGTCTTGTACTTGGCCCTATTTATTCAGGGGTCACATCAATGGAAATATCTCTCAGTTTTTGCTGCATTCCTCTTGCACTCTTCTCCATGTTCTAGCTTAGTGTGATACCATGCTAGATTTCTAACATGGTATCAGAGCCATGCTCTAACAGCTGCCCCCTCTAGATCTGGCCGCACCTCTACCTCTGCCCCGCCATTCTTTGCGCCATCTTCTCCTGCATCTGCCCCGCCATTTTCTGCTGGATCTGCCCGCTTCTCCCCTCAGCCTACCTCTCCAGCTGCTGCCCGTGCTGCCCCTATCCTCAGTCTGCTATACAGCCATAGCTGCGGTTTTTTCTGCCCGCCATACCAACCTGCCCCGTTTGCCTCTGCTCGGCCTGTTGATTCTGCTCCAGCTTGCAACTCCATATCTGCGCCAACAACTGCCCGTCTTCTCCTTCTTGCTGCTGCGGGGGTTCATCATGGTGCTGCCGCCTCTCTACTTGAGCTTACCGGCGTGTTCGTGGAGCCACGACGTCCAGCAAGCTCGCCTAAAGCTGCCGTTTCATCTGCCGCTACGAAGCCCCCATCATCTTCTCTTCCGGCCTCCACTCCAACTTCCACGTCTCCATCTTCGACTCCTGCCGCTTCTATGTCTCCATCTTCTACTCCAGCAACCTCTACAGCAGCAGCTCAAGGCACACTCCAACTAAGAAGTATTTTCAGTCTACTTTCTATCTCTTGAAAATTAAAAATCTCAGTTCTGAATTTTTTTTATTATCTCCTCTCGAAAATATCAAACTACAAAGATCTCTCTTCTTAGGGATTAGACACTGCCCTCGCCTCACATCCTCAGCAAGTGGTAAGACCTTCCCTTCTCCCTCATTTACTTCTCTATCTTGTACGGGATTAGACACTGCCAAATATGGTAAGACCTTCCCATCTCTCTCATATATGCTTTCATGCTATCTACCACCATTGATCACCAATGATGTAGATCATGGGGTAATGTCACGTCTACATGGACTTATCTTTGTCCCTATCCAAGAGGCACCCCTGCATTACCCACTCTAGCAGGAGGATTGCCCTTGAGGAGGGATTATCTATCAAGGTCCATCTCTCAGTCTCTCTCAGTCTCTTTGTCTATGTGTCTATCTTGTGTGATCTTACAATCATATGTCTCTGACACTCTGTCTATCAGTCTATATGCCTCTCTTTTGTGGATTAGCTACCCACATTCTCTTGGCATTTTCTGTCAATGTCCCCATTTATATTCTATTTGTCAGACTCTCTCATGTCTATCTGACAGTCTCTCTCTCTGTGGGACCACTCTACTGGCTGATTGCCTCTCTCTCTATTTGCCTATGATCCACTCTTGTCCCTACCCTTGTGGACCCATATGAGGATATCACTTGAGGAGGGGTGTCTCAGGATCTTTGTCTGTCATGTCTTCTGTCTTGTCTCTCAGTCTATCGGTCTTTATGTCTGTCTTCTAGTCTTGTCTTTCTGTCTTCCTCCTAGTGTCCACTTAAGGAGGGTTTTGGAAATAAGTGCACACTAGGTGTACTATTTCTCTAGTCTACATTTGTCTAGTCTCAGTTTTTGTCTTGAGTCTTGAGTGTGTGCCATGTGGCACCTCTACATTTATCCCATAAGCACTCTTGCTCAATGTCTTGTACTTGGCCCTATTTATTCAGGGGTCACATCAATGGAAATATCTCTCAGTTTTTGCTTCATTCCTCTTGCACTCTTCTCCATGTTCTAGCTTAGTGTGATACCATGCTAGATTTCTAACAGTACCTTTAGTCCATGGTCACCAAAGCATCGACATAACCAGGTTAAATAGGTGGGTGTGGCTAGCACTGCCACCCAACCTTAGGTTGAAGGGGAAGCCACTCTCGAGCTAGAGACCACACAACCTTGGCCTAGTGTACACCCTTAAAGCATGCACGACATCCCATACCATGTACCCCAGTCCTCATGATTGTCAATGATGCGAATAACCACCCCCCCCACTCCCACAGATGAACTCACATAATAATGAGCCATGACCCAAGTATATAGCCCCAAAACCAGTTCACACTAAGTAAATTTGTCAATCTCATGCTAGCCTCATTATGTTCGGACATGAGACATACCATCTTTTATGATTGTTGATAATTATGAACCACTACCCAAGTATATAGCCTAAAAGCTAATTCACAGTAATTAAAATGTCTAGCCTGAACCACTACCCAAGTATATAGCCCAAAAGTTAATTCACACATTAAAATGTCCGGCCTGAACCACTACCCAGGTATATAGCCTCGTTATGTCGAATATGAGACATAACACCTCTTATAATTGTTGATATTATGATATTTTTTCTTGCAAAGAATTTTCATTAAAAATGTTTGTCTTTAGAGTACCATCTATAGGCACATGTAAGTGGTGTTTATGCATACTTAAGGCTTATTCAACTCTTAGAAAAAAAGTGAATTTGTGATATTAAAAGTGAATTTCGATGGTCATTTGTTTCTTGGGAAAATTTGAAAACCTCCAATAACAAAAGTCCAAAAAGGCCAAAAATTTTCAAGAGAAAATTTATGGATTTTAAGTAAATTAATTCTCAAGGTCATAAAAAAAAACCGCCAAAGAGGTCGGTAATACCTTGCATTCTACAAGGCTCAACAAAGCTGACAGGAGTCCTGTCTCCACTGTGTGGACCTTCCACACGGTTCATTCTCAATCGCCCATCAAGGTTTTTTCTACCAAATACTCCTAACGCAGTGCTATATGATCGTCTTCCCAGCCACCTTCGTCTTCGTCTCTCCTGCCTCGTCTACGGCCTGCATTGCGCTTCGCACCATGGCTATGGCCTCTACTACAATCCCATCTCTCCGCTTGTGCTCTGAAGGCTTCATCAAACCTGACTCAGTTTCTTCTCCCCTTTCATTGAAGGTTTCACACTCTCAAAAGCGCCCATTACTTCACGTTCGGGCAGTCCATGCTGCAGAGCCATCTGGCGCTGCCCAAAAGCTTGCCGAGCCGCCCACAACAGAGACCCAAAACTGGTCTGTTACAAGCTGGACATCCAAGAAGGCATGGCAGCAGCCCGAATACCCTGACCAAGAAGCCCTAGCAAGGACAGTGGAAGCATTGACAAGGTCTCCCCCTTTGGTTTTTGCTGGAGAGGCTCGCTCTCTAGAAGCAAAGGTGGGAGAAGCAGCGCTGGGAAGAGCTTTCCTGCTTCAAGGTGGGGACTGTGCAGAGAGCTTCAAGGAGTTCAATGCCGACAACATTCGGGATACATTGCGAGTGCTCCTCCAGATGAGTGTGGTGCTCATGTTTGGTGGTCAGGTTCCTGTGGTAAAGGTAAGCTTTCAAACACTGTATTCTAAGAATGCACTCTCTACTGCATGTGCTAGTAGTTTTCATGATGAATTACAAGTATATGTTGCTGGTATTTCTATGCGTTTTCATTGTGAAGGGCCTTTCTACCTCAGGATATGTCAAGCCCGCCTCGCTGTAGGATATGGTGTTCTCAATTTGCTGTACTGATATGGTGTGCCTATGCCCCAATGTGACCTAGGATATCATATGCCCAACGTGCTATGGTATATGAGATGCTCAGTTTTGTATAGTTCTTATTGGTTTTGCAGAACACGACTTGCTTATTTGGCTGATGTTCTTTTGAAAATGCACTGGTTTTTTATGGTGAAGGTATGGCTTAGAGGAGTAGATATGACATATGCATTCTTAACTACTGGGGATTCTTCATGCAATAAAAATGGTCATTTTTTTGGTGTCATTGGAAATTTGACACATCCATACCTGTTACCTGGTGATCCTTGGGGTTAGGCTTGGGGTTTAGCAAAGTGTTGGCCTTTGTGAGCCCTTTGTTGTAAAGGGACACAGGCTTTGAGTGCAGGGTATCGTGTACATGGATAGTGCAGGTGCATGCACATGAATGATTTTGAAGTTCTAGAGGCACATAACCTATGACTGGCAGGTGCGAAATCTTTGAGGGGAAAATCACCAGTTTTCAAGGCTGCAGCAGGGCAGCCACTTTAGGTAACCATAGGCAGCTCAAAATAGCCTTGGCTAGGCCCTCAAGCGAGGGGCTGGACACAGGCTTTGAGTGCAGGGAAGGTTAGGGATGCATCATCGTGTACATGGATAGTGTAGGTGCATGCACATGAATGATTTTGAAGTTCTAGAGGCACACAGCCTATGTGATTGGCAGGTGAGAAAACTAGGGGAAAATCACCATGTACAGCAAGGCTGCAGCGGGGCAGCCACTTTGGGTAACCAGAGATACCACAGAACGCCGTTCCGTATACCTAGAATGTGGCCAAGAGGAAAATACGAAATGTGGCAGAGCGCCCAGGAACGTTCCCATTTGTGGAACAGCCAGGTGAAACATTCCGAAACGTCCCACGAACCTTCCACAAGCCATTCCGGGGGGTGCTGTGTCTCATGGACAGAAAATGGCTGTTTTGGGCCAAAAAAAAAAAATCGCGTGTCTTTCTTTACTGCTACGCAGGACTGTTTTGAGCATGCCGCCTATGTTTTGTGCCTCTCATCCCTCTCCCTCAAGGCTCACGCCCTCTCCAATAATCCATTCTCCTCAAGGCTGAGAGGCTCAAGCCTCACGTCCTACTACCTAGGGCTAGCTAGTAGCCACCAAGGGCCTAGCGTCCTACGGTAAGCACTTGTTAGCACTTGTCACTATCCTTCCGAGGGCGGAGTCCCCGCATCCTCCCAGCTCTATCTTGATTCCTTTAGCACATTCTTGAATCTTCATCCTCCGTGCTCAAGCCTCAAGCCTCATAGTGCACACATTCTTCATCCTCCATGCCCCAGCCTCTAGGCTCTAGCTCATTCTTTGTCCTCTGTCTCCAAGCAGCATGGATTTGAAGTGGTGGGATGAGGTTGATAGCAGCAACAAATATTCCAGCAAGGGAGGAGCAAGAAGTGGAAGTGCAGCTATGATGGCAGTGAGAATAATGGAGGAGCAAATAAAGTCCATGCCATCTCATTGGAGAGAAAGGCCACGGCGTTAACTTTTGCCCTCTCATTCCAGATGCAAAGAAGGCTGCTCTTACCGCATTCGCAGCTTCATTGGATGCATCCGAACCGGCGAGGTCACTAGCACCTATGGCACGAGTTGTTTCTTCTTCATCAGGTTCAGGAGGAGGTGGAGCCCCCTCTTCCACTCCTTCCAGGGCTTCTCATGTAGGTCCCTCTGGAGTTCCTTCTCGTGCTCCTGTTCCATCAGGCAGGCAGGCGAGCCTTGCAGCTACATGGCATCCAGGTAGGAAGGCACAGGTAGATGCGGCTGTTGCTCATTTCTTTCAGGGAGGGGTGGCAATCACTCCCATTGGAGATGGTTGGAGCGACACAAGCTCTCGCTCCATTCAAGGCATTGTTGCATACTCACGAAGTAAGTCATACTTTGTGAGTTCCATTGACAACTCCGAGGGAAGACTGCAGAGAGACTTGTTGATATACGGAGTGAGGCTATTGAGTATGTTGGGGCCTCAAATGTCTTGTAGTTTATTGGAGATGAGGAAAATGCCAACACGGCAGCAGGAGCAATTATTGAGGCACGCTATCCCCACATTTGTTTTAGTCCACGCATTGCCCTTTGTCTTAACAATCTCTTGAAGGACATTGGGAAATTGCCTTACTACTTGCCTGTCATTGAGATGGGGAGAGAGATGGTGACCTTCGTCACACACCATCATTATATTCTTTTAGTCTATCACAAAGAATGGCTCCAAGGATCTATTGAAGTACTCTGACACACGCTTTGCCTATAACTTCTGGATGTTGGAGCAGCTTGATGAGTGGAAGAATGCATTGAGGCAGCTTGTGGTGCACGTGCACGCCCGTGCCATGGCTAAACATCTGTATGAACAATCTTAATCCTTGACTAATCATTGAAGTCATTAGTAGTAGCATAAGCATCGTCCACATCCTCAACATCACCATCCTCATCATAGTCATCATGAAGAGGGTTGGGAACCCTGTTAGCAGCCAGCAGGGGCATTCAGCCTGCTGTCAGCAGCCCATGGGGGACCTAGATAGCCTGTCAGCAGCAACCAGCAATGGCCACCAGGTGTTGGGTAGCATACATGACAAAGCGCATCATTTAAATGAATAAAATCAAGATTATTTGTCCAACAAACAGGCCGACAGCTACTCGTGCTGGCCAACCTGTACCTCTCATCATATATATAAGCATCCCTCATAATTCAGCAAAGGCATTCAGTCATTCAGTCATTCCATCATACTCAGTCAGCAGTAGAAGTTATGTAGGGCCAGAGGTCAACCCCTTTGGGGCTGATCAAGGGCCCAAACCATGTACAAGCATTCATCAACCTTTTTGTACCATATTAAATACAGAAAACCCTGACCTCTCTCCTCTGTCTTAATCTTGTGTTAATCAGCATCAATGTTCTTAATCAGGCTTAGGGCTGGCTGTGGAATAGTACAGCAACCGCGTATGCAACATGTGATGAGTGATGAGTGGGTGTGTTACATAATGTCCACCCTTTAGCTGAACAGGGATGCCTATTTTGGGTAGGGAAGAACTAGTGGAGGAAGAGTCAGGGGCTGTCGGCCATATTTATGAGGGATTAATCACCTGTCGGCTGAAGCAAAACTGACGGACTTTTTCCAGGACTTGGCCGACCAGCAGCAGTCGGCCAGTTCACTAGTTTATTCCAAGGCATATGAAAGGCAAAAGTGCTCATCGTTTTGATCATTCAACTCTTTATGAGTTGGGTCATAGATCTAGGACTAGACTAGGGTGTCTACCTTTTCATGAAGGCAGCCTATGGCTGTAAGATTTGTACTACCTTTTTGTACATTAGAATATACTGAATACTCAGTTATATCTCTCTCTCTTCTCTCTCTTCTGTATGCGTTTTTGCATCAGGTTGTTCCAGGATGGTGCTTAGGGCTGAACAAAGACTCCCAGAGCTTCCGCATGTGACACGCCTGACCAGCTACTTTCTCTGTTAAGCGTGTGTGTGTGTGTGTGTGTGTATTCTCGAATGCTAGCCTTCACCATGATTGAGTCTGAGCTTCACCTACCCAAAGCAAAGAAAGTAAACTAGTTGTACTGCATGGGAGTTTTGTGATGTTTTCTACACTTGTTCCAGAAATCACCACAGCCTCACACATTTCAGCATATCAGTGTCCCATGATGGGCTTCCAAGTTCCTACTATCAAAGTCGTCCATTATGAAAACCATGGTCTTCCTTGCTAGAGGAAACAATTTTTGCCACCAGCCTGTTGTGGGCTGTAAAACATGCCAAACAAGGTGTAGGTTCTGGTCCATGCTAAAGTCTGCCCCTCCTCAGCTGGCTAAACCCACACCATCTGCTCCCCTCTTGTCAATTCTCATTGGTGAGCACCTTGGGGATTTGCAAGCCCTTTGTAGGCGTGCATCTTATCTACCTGTGTACTTCCCTAATCTTGCCCCTTAATACAAATTGTGTTAGCACATTCATCCCTAGTTTCTGCCCATGTTTGGTGTCCTTTTCGTACCTTTTGCATGGCCCTTGATTGTGGGCTGAACACCCCTTATTTACATATTTTTCTGGGATTTTCCCCAGCCTAGCCTGGATGCATTTTCCCAGTCGGCCAGCTTTATCATGCCCAGTCGGCTAGTTGTAGCATGTCGAGTCGGCCAGCTCTTCCCACCTATAAATAGGTGGGTTGGCCTCTCACTTTTGTATCTTGCCTAGTTTATCTTTTGCTCCCTCACTTATGAGACTACTTCTGTCTCTTGCTTGGGACTGTATCACTTCAGTATATTCAGCATAGTTTCTCTCTCTTGCACTCTCTGCTCAGCACACTCTAGTGCTTATTTGCTTACGCTTTGTGCACTCTTTCATGGTATCATCGCTCCCGGTTCAACGATTCCCTTTGCTGCCCCAGATTCAGCCCTATCTATAGCCCCTTTACCTCTGTGTTTTTTCTCAGATTTGCATCCCTCTGGTTGCTGCATTTTCTGGACAGCTGCTGTTGATTGCTTTCCCTTCACTTTGGCTTCATCGCTTACAGCCAGAAGGTAATTTCTCATCAGCGTTTTTCTTCAATTTGGAGTTTGGTTTAGGCAGCTTGTTTTTTCAGGATAGCAGCCCCTCTTTGGCTGCGTTTTCCTCTCCGGTGGACATTCCCTTTTGCAGAAGGGGTATTGTGGTGGTTTGGGCTTTGGTGGCAACCTTGGTACCTGTGGTGGACACTCATTCCGAGATTGTGCATATTTCTGAGATTGAGCCCAAGCTTTTGTGATGGCTGCCCCAACTACACTAAATATGTTCTCTGAGTCTGTAAAGTTGGATGGTTCCAACTACACCTTGTGGAAGGTGAAGGTGAAATCAGCCTTGTGTGGTGTGGATCGTTGGGATTGGCTTGTTACACCTGCCAATGCCACCCCTCCCACCCTTGCTTCCGGTGGTGTGACTCAGGCACAGATTGATATTTGGCAGGCGAATGATCGTCGTGTTTTCTCCTTTCTGATGTTGAACTATCAGGATTCTGTTCTCTCATGTGCGTACAACAGATGCTGCACATGAAGTTTGAAAGGCCTTTGGAGATCTCTATGAGATTAAGTCTCCGGGTCGGATTTTGGCGTTGAAAAAGCACCTTATGAACTTATCCTTTCCATCTTTATCTGCTTTCATCTCGAAGATGAAAGATCTCCGGGACGAGCTTGCTGTTTGTGGCAAGGATATCTCTACAGAGGATATGGCTATTCGGCTTCTCTCCAAGCTTCCAGAGAGGTTCGATGCTTATTTTCAGTCTCATGTTTCTTCTCCTCATCCTGTTCCAGTTACTTGGGAGGAAGTTCTCCCCTCCATTATGCAGATTGAGTCTCGCTTTGAGGAGTGGACTGGCACCTCTGGTGGTTCTGATGGAGCTTTGGTTGCGCGAGATAAAGGGAAGAATCAACAAAAGAAAGGGAAAGGGGGTTTTGACAAGAACTCCAAGGATAACGACAAGGATAAAGACAAAAGCAAATCTTCTAAAAACACGGACATTGAGTGTCATTATTGTGGCAAGAAGGGTCATAAATCGCCCCAATGTCACAAGAAGAAGCGGGATGAAGAAGCAAATAACTCTTCCTCTGCAGTCTCAGACCAAGAAGGATGATGGTATTCTTCTATTAGTAGGTACTCGTCGTATACTTGTTCTTGTGACTTCTTAGTCGCAGTCGTGGACTGCTCACGTGACACCCCATTGAGATTGGTTCGAGGAATTCACTGTCAGGTTAGGTCAGATCACTTTGGGTGATTCTTCTTTTGTGCCAGTGCATGAACATGGCACCATTCCCATCTTCCGCTCTTCCGAGGACAAGAGGTACTTCTTCCGCTCTTCCGAGGACAAGAGGTACTTCTTTGACGTTCTGTACATTCTAGATTTGGCATTTAACCTTTTGTCAGTGAACGCTCTTGTAGCTCAGGGTGCGGAGGCGATCTTCTCTTGTTATGAGATTACCATTTGTGATAAGGAGATTGGTAGCATCTTGGCTCAGGGAGTCCAAGATAGTGGTTTGTACAAGTTGACCGCTCTGCTTTCTTCTGGTTCTTCTTCTACTCTTTGGCATGCTTGGTTTGGCCATTTGAGCTATCAGCTTCTACAACGAGCTTCAAAGGATGGGTTGGTTGAGGGTTTACCGACCATCAAGGCTCCATCCTCTGCTTGTTCCTCTTGTTTACAAGGGAAGCAACACCGAGCCGCCTTTCCGAAGGAGGCGACACACAGATCTTCAGCATCACTTGCTCTTGTTCATGCAGACTTATGTGGTCCAATGAGTACCGCGTCTTTGAGTAAGGCTTTGTACATGCTCGTGATGGTGGATGACTTCCCCAGATATACTTGGGTTTTCTTTCTGAAGACCAAGGATGAGGGTTTTTAGCACTTTTGTGATTGGAGAGTTGAGGTGGAAAAAGAGACCGGTTCCTCGGTCAAGGCTCTCAGGACCGACAGAGGGGGTGAGTTTACATCCCAGGAGTTCCAGCAATATTGCAGGACCCATGGCATTCGGAGACAGCTAACTACAACATATACTCCATCACACAATGGAGTTGCAGAGAGGAAGAATAGGACCATTATGGAGATGGCCCGTGCTATGCTTGAGCATTCTTCATTACCTCGATGTTTCTGGGCTGAGGCGGCGTCTATTGCTATCTACATTCAGAACAGGTCTCCTACTGTTGCTCTTTCTGATAAAACTCCATATGAAGCTTTCCATGGTGAGAAGCCCTCTGTTGTTCATTTCCGGATATTTGGTTGTTTGGCATATGTTCATGTGCCTAAGGAGCATCGCTCCAAGTTGGACTCGAAGTCTCAGCGCATGACTTTTCTTGGATACAGCACTGTGTCCAAGGCATATCATCTTTATGATCCTCAGGCCGGCAAAGTTGTTGTGAGCCGTGATGTGGTGTTTGACGAGACTCCTACATATTCAGAGGGGGGTGGTGAGCTTCTTCTTCCTCCGCCTCCTTCTCCTCCCTCTGCTTTTGTTACACCTCCAGCTGTGGATTCTCAGTCAAATGATGATGACTCTGCTCCTCCTCTAGCACGTTCGAGCAGATTTGTGCCTGGATGGTACTATCAGACAGTTCGTGATTCTGGGTTATGTGAGCTTCCTCCTGCTCCTCTGCCTAGTTCTCTCAAGCGATCTTCCAGAGTTACAGGGAAACAAATTCATGAGGGCAACATGTTTGTTAACTATGCTCTTATGTTGTCTATCATTCATGGTCCTCCTGATCCTACTTTTGTGGACGAGGCTCTTTCACATGCGCCTTGGCATTGTGCTATGCAGGCAGAGCTGGATGCTATTGAATGGAATGGCACTTGGATTTTGGTGCCTAGGCCATTGCAGCGTAAGGTGATTGGTGTGCATTGGATCTTCAAATCAAAGTTCCGAGCTGATGGCAACTTGGACAAGCACAAGGTGAGGTTGGTTGCCAAGGGTTATGCTCAGCGCCCTGGAGTCGACTTCGATGAGACCTTCACTTCGACGGCCCAGATGACTACCATTCGCACCGTTCTTGCTCTTGCAAGACATCATAGTGGCCCGTATTCCAGATGGACATCAAGTCGGCTTTCCTGAATGGAGAGCTTATATAGGAGGTTTATGTTGATCAGCCGCCGTGATTTGTTGTTCCAGGAAAACAGGATCAGGTGTACCGGCGGCTGAAGAAGGCTTTATATGGTCTGAAGCAGGCGCGCGGGCTTGGTACCAACGGATTGATGAGTTCTTTCAGAAGCTCGGCCTGCACCGTTCTCATGCAAATTCGAACCTTTATATCCTCCTTGAGAGGGGGTTGATTGTTATCATTGTGGTCTATGTTGATGACCTCATCTTTACAGGTTCTTATTTTGTGCGGATCCGTTCAATCATGGATGCTTTGGAGACAGAGTTTGACATGACGGATCTTGGCCTTCAGCATTATTTTCTTGGCTTTGAGATTTGGCAGACCCCGAAGGGCATTTTTTTCTCTCAGCAGAAGTACACACGGGAGATTCTTGACAGATTTGAGATGACTGGATGCAAACTAGTATCTTCTCCTATGGATACTAGTGAGAAGCTTTCTCTACTTGATGCTTCTCTAGGGATTGATCAGGGATAGTATCGGGTTCTCGTTGGTTGTTTGGTTTGGTTGACCTACTCTCGATTGGACGTGTGTTTCACAGTCACTTTATTGAGTTCTTTCTCATCCAAACCCTGTCAACAGCATTGGCGGTGTGCTCTCAGAGTTCTTCGGTACTTGCGCGGCACTCTGGACTTTGGCATCTTCTATGGCCAAGGATGCACTCTTGTTGGATGGTCTGATTCAGATTGGGCTGGAGACCCAGATACTCGGCGTTCGACCACTGGTTGTGTTTTTTCACTTGGGTCTGGAGCCATTTCATGGAGTAGTAACAAACAGCCTATTGTGGCGCTTTCCTCTACAGAGGCGGAGTATCGTGCGGTTTGTTATGCTGAATGTGAGGCGATTTGGTTGTGGAGATTATTGGAGGAGCTTGGCTGTCCTCCTACTGGATCTACTCTTCTTTGGTGTGACAATCAGAGTTGCATCGCCATCGCCAAGATCCCTGTGTTTCATGCTCGTACGAAACACATTGAGATACAATATCACTTTGTTCGTGAATGGGTTCTTGCTGGAGATTTGCATTTGGAGTATTGTCCTTCAGCGGAGAATGCTACGGATTTGTTCACCAAGCCGGTTTCTCAGGCTTCCTTGGCTCCTCATCTTCGGCTTCTCGGAGTTTGTTCAGCATTTGGTACTGAGAGGGGGTGTTAGAACATTCATCCCTAGTTTCTGCCCATGTTTGGTGTCCTTTTGGTTCCTTTTGCATGGCCCTTGATTGTGGGCTGGCTACCCCTTATTTACATATTTTTCTGGGATTCTTCCTAGCCTGGATGCATTTTCCCAGTCAGCCAGCTTTATCATGCCCAGTCAGCCAGTTGTAGCATGTCTAGTCGGCCAACTCTTCCATAGGTGGGCTGGCCTCTCACTTTTGTATCTTGCCTAGTCTATCTTTTGCTCCCTCACTTATGAGACTACTTCTGTCTCTTGCTTGGGACTGTATCACTTCCGTATATTCAGCATAGTTGCTCCATATCTCTCTCTTGTACTCTCTACTCAGCACACTCTAGTGCTTATTTGCTTCCGCTCTGTGCACTCTTTCATGGTATCATCGCTCCCAGATTCAGCCCTATCTACAGCCCCTTTACCTCTGCGTTTTTCTCAGATTTGTAGCCCTCTGGTTGCTGCGTTTTCTGGACAGCTGCTGCTGATTGCTTTCCCTTCACTTTGGCTTCATTGCTTACAGCCAGAAGGTAATTTCTCATCAGCGATTTTCTTGTACTTGGAGTTTGGACACAGGCGGTCTGTTTTTTCAGGACAGTAGCCCCTCTTTGGCTGCGTTTTCCTCTCCAGTGGACATTCCCTTTTGCAGAAGGGGTATTGTGGTGGTTCGGGCTTTGGTGGCAACCTTGGTACGTGTGGTGGACACTCCTTCCGAGATTGTGCATATTTCTGAGATTGAGCCCAAGCTTTTGTGATGGCTGCCCTGACTATACTTCATATGTTCTCTGAGTTTGCAAAGTTGGATGGTTCCAACTACACCTTGTGGAAGGTGAAGGCACGTGCATGCATGTCTTAACTCTTGGGATGCTGCATGTGAAATCATGTGTCCAAATTTTGAATAAGCATGTGCCAAATGTGTTGAATTTTTTTACATCTTCATGAATTCATGCTTACAAATGGGTAGAGCTTGGTGTTTATATTCATATATATGTATATGGCTTGCCCTCACCCCCACTATCGTGTGAATGCTTTGTTGCTACATGTTCTGTGCATCAGGTTGGGCGTATGGCTGGTCAGTTTGCAAAGCCCCGATCAGAAAATCATGAGGAGAAGGATGGGGTTTCTCTCCCCAGTTACAGAGGAGACAATATCAATGGAGATGCCTTTACATCTTGTGCCAGGATCCCGGATCCTCAGAGAATGATGCAGGCATATAACCAGTCCGCTGCAACTCTCAACTTGCTGAGAGCATTTGTAACAGGAGGATATGCAGCAATGCAGAGAGTGTCTCAGTGGAATTTGGACTTCACATCAAACACTGAGCAAGGGAGCAGGTATATGATCCTAGCGTGTAAAGCATTGCCTACTTTAATTGTTGGGTACTTGTATAACCTCATGTTGGTCATGCTAACAAGAGAAGCTTGCAGGTATTTGGAGCTTGCTAACCGCGTTGATGATGCTCTGGGCTTCATGGGGGAATGTGGGCTCACTGTTGACCATCCCATTATGACTTCAACTGAGTTTTGGACATCTCATGAATGCTTGTTATTGCCCTATGAGCATGCCCTCACCCGCAAAGACTCTACAACCGGATGGTATTACAACTGCTCTGCCCATATGCTCTGGGTGGGAGAGAGAACAAGGCAACTCGATGGTGCCCACATTGAATTTTTGAGAGGTGTGGCCAATCCTCTGGGCGTCAAGGTGAGTACTCAGTAGAGTAGACATGCATGCATTCCCTACAGCAATCACTGACATACGTCGGGACTTTTCTCTCTGCAGTACTGAGCTTGACAGAAAAACATTTGTTGGCAGGTTAGTGATAAGATGGATC
Source organism: Cibotium barometz (assembly GCF_041138505.1). Classification (NCBI taxonomy): domain Eukaryota; kingdom Viridiplantae; phylum Streptophyta; class Polypodiopsida; order Cyatheales; family Cibotiaceae; genus Cibotium; species Cibotium barometz. The sequence continues at coordinate 17,572,577 of NC_141072.1, read as the reverse complement.
CTGCAGAATTGGTGAAGATTTGTGAGATCTTAAATCCCGAGAACAAGCCTGGAAGGCTGACGGTGATAGTGAGGATGGGAGCTGAGAAGCTGAAGTTGAAACTGCCCCATTTGATCAGGGCTGTGCGCCAAGCAGGTGCCATTGTGACATGGGTGAGTGATCCCATGCATGGGAACACTATCAAGGTACCCTCAGGCTACAAAACAAGGCCATTTGATGCTATACTGGTAAGTTAGCGATTTTTGTTCGGAATTTCGCATGTTAGACATTGCTGATTCCCTCTCAACTTCTGGGATTTCTTTCTTTTTTTGAAAGAGGTGGGGAGGGGGGTGGGTGGGTAGGTATATCTGTGCAGGTGGGGTCTTTACCCTAAACGCATGCTTAGCATGGGAATGACATTGGCTTCGTTTTTTGTGTTGACAATGACAGGCAGAGGTGAAGACATTCTTTGATGTGCACGAGGATGAGGGTACTCACCCAGGCGGGGTGCATTTGGAGATGACGGGACGAAATGTGACAGAGTGCATTGGGGGTACTCGGGAAGTGACTGTGGATGACCTGGCATCGCGCTACCATACGCATTGTGACCCTCGTCTCAATGCCTCTCAGTCCCTTGAGCTCGCTTTTGTTGTTGCAGAGCGCCTCCACCGCAACCGCCAGGCCAAACCTGCTCTAAAAAGCCACTTGGTTATATGAACAAAATGATCTAGAAGCATTGTCTGGCATGTGCATGGAGGCTGAGATCTTTCATTGTGGATTGATGTCAAGGAGCCCGCTCAGACTTGGTCAATGGGAGAAGAGAAAAAAACACCTCAATTTTTTCAAGATTTAGTTGTAATTAGATTGAAGTGTAGAGAACATGCTTGTTCACACCTGACCTACCATAGACATGCTGTCATCTTACCCGTGCGGGTAATAGAAGCCCATCTTTTGTAAGACTACATTGGACTTTATAAAGAGGCCTTACCTTGTGCTAAAGTCATAAACTTCGTGTACATATCCGTTTAAGATTAGAGATTATATTTAAGTTTTGTTGCGAAGTTAGTAATTTGTATAAAAGTCAATTTTGATATTAAGCAATACACATTTGTTTCCTTACAATTGAATACTTGTGAGCTCTCCCCTACCCTCTTGGTTGTGTTCCATTGTATATTACTTGCGTGATAGAGACTTTGCTTAAATACATTTGATTGTAGGATCTCGCGTGCATGAACTCCTTTCTATCCATCTCTTGTGTGATTGATCCATAGAGTAGATAACTGTCTCTTAAGATGATCGAACCCCTACTTTCATCTCCTTAGCAAAGGAAGCATTCCGGTGTGACAACAGAGTGAACATGATAGACAAACTAATGCATCCACATCGGGAAGTTACATTTGCGGCTCTTAGGCAAGAGACCAAACAACACTTGTTTCGGCAAAGCATAAGGTTTGCTCTTGATTTAACAAATTTGGTGCCATCGGGGACTATTTTCTATCCATTCCAAACTATTGGGATCACCCATTATTGCTCGGTGTTGAGGTCGCACTCCAAAAAATATACGGTTTTGGAGCTTTGGATGTGTTATATTTGTTGTTTTTATTTTGTTTTAAAGCTTATATGTATTAGGCTATTCTATTTTTTGCATATCTTGTTGGAAGGAAAAAACCCTTATTTTTGTGGTGATTTATATGATTTTGAAGCCCACAAGGCTTTGGAACTTATTAACAAATAGCTTAGCATTTGTAAGTACGAGTGTAATCCACTTTGAAACCATAAGAATTGAGCTCCATTGGGCATGGGTTGGCATGAGAAAGATGTGATTTTTGTTTATGCATTTCATTACTTTTCATGTATTGTTCAGATTAGTAACTTAGAGCATGTAAAATCAATTAAAAAAACAATCATTAGTATAAATATCATTAATTAGAATAATCACTTCTATTCTTAGTCCAAGAATCCATAAAAAACTCTAAAAACCAAGCTAAGCACAAAAAATACAATCACTAGCATAAACATCATTAATTGGGATTAGGAATCTCATCACTTCAATTCTAAGTCCAAGAAACGATAAAAAACTTCTAAAACCAAGCTAAAACATCTCTCGAGTTGAGACATGAGTCCAATCTCATACAAAAAAGGTGCGAGCCATGTTGACGTGAGCTGTGTGTAAAAAGACATGAGTTGTGAGTCTGTAGATGCGAGCTGCGAGTCTATAGATGCGAGCTATGAGTCTAGAGGTAGGTGAACCTAATATTGTATCAGTTAATTAAAACTTTCTTAAAGACTTGCAATGACACACTTACTCGTGTTCTATAAAGATTTTTCTATCATACAATCTATACCAGTAATAAATTTCAAAGAAATTGTTGTCCTTTGTAATTATTAGGACATTAAGTATAATTATAATCCAAGAATTATCCACCAACTTTGTCATAGGCTCGGAGCTCTATGCACTACTCAAAAGTCGTGTCCAAGTAGGCCTATTTTATAAAAATCAAAATCCTTGAGTCCAAGAAGACATGAGCCCACGAGTCTATAAAGCGTGAGCCCACAAGATGTAAGTCTCTGGTGCTTGCCTACCTAAACCTCTGACTAAGTGATATGTATAGACCACCAAAATCGGTATTCCCACCTCAACTAGTTCCTCCAAGAACCGTATTAGTATAACAGTACTCAACGACTCTACCTATAGATGTAGAAACCCAGGAACATAGATACAAGGCTTATGAACAACAAGATCCATATGAGGAGTACAACCCCTATGTGTATCCAAGAACAGGCTCTAGCAACCATTAGGGAAAAAGGGAGCTCATTTTGGGGCCCTGTAAGAAATTCACTATTTTTGGATTTATTTCTCTCCTAAAAGACCTCAAAAATAATAAAATATGGAAACGTGGCTCAGAACTGTCAGTAAGGACTACCGAACTGTCAGTTCAGAAAGGAATAAGATAATCTTTTGTCTAACTAACACGATTTTGCATTAAATATCTCCTTAGTTTTTTTTGTTTTTCGAAGATTCCGCATCTCTTTTGACGACGTGTGCACTTAATGATTGTATGGATACCGCCACACTTCCACGATTCATGTTACAAAAAGACTATGAGATTGACAAGCAAACTTTGAACCTCAGAAGCACAAAAAATGGCCGATACTAGTGAGTCACAATCTCAGAAGAAGCGATTACACCATCTTCACATCGACTTAGAAGAACAATATGCTCCAGCACAAAAAAGACGAAAGGATACGGTGCTGAATGCTCAACAACGGGAAAATATGAGAAGAGAAGGGCTCCAACATATTGACTTATGGTGCGATGGAAGCATATATCCAAAATGTCTAGTAAAAAACTCTACACCTCCATTTGTCAATCCAACCACACTACTGAGGTTTGCGGGCGATGGACAAAATGGACTTCTTGGTTATATTTCAGCACAGTCTGCATTTGCAGAAAGCAGCAGTTGCAGAATGAAATTGAGGAGCATTCAAAGAGTAAAAAAGAGTTGACAAGAGCAAGAAGGAAGAGAACCGTGCTTGGAGACAGACAACGAAGCAGGAAGATTAAAAACATTGCAAATTTGAAGGCTGGGACTGGTGGATGCAAGCGAAGAATTCAGGAAGCAAGGCTAGTTTGTAATTTTTCATTTTTTATACTAAAAAAGCTCTCAAATGACTATATCTATTTTGTCCATTAACGCAAAACAAGATTGGAAGTGTTGAATAATATAGGCATATTGTGTTGTTACTATAGGAAACTATTGGAGCCTGCAAAAGAAAATATGGATCCCAACCTTCTTCCAGTTAAACAAATGAAAGGATTGCTTTCTTGTGGTGTGGCAAAAGGTTTGATTGAAGAAAAAAAATACAAAACAATCAAACGCAATGTTGTAGAGGACTTTATATCCAATAATCAAGTTGATGGTACTACAATCCAAGAGGCTCTTGATGTTAGTGGAGTTAGCAGGAAGGGATATAGTTCGATTTTCCATGCGATATCCTCAACTTTGAGAGATCAAAGGATTAAACGAGTTTTACTGCCAAATCCAGCAACCGTGTGGAGGATAAGAGGTCATTTGAATGAAAGTATAGATGAGTTTATTGGACAATATATCCATATTGAAGAAATATTTCATGGTGGTAAAGGAACCACTGTGTATGACCCTTGGAACAATATATTTGTAGATCTACAACAACTTCAAAGAAGAATGGTCGAGTTTTATGGAATAACATTTGAAGAGTGCAAAGGCATTTTGAAATTTGTTATCAAACTGGATGAGTGTGAGGTTGTAAAGGAAAAGAAAATGGAAAGGATTACTATTACATTGATGAATGGAGCACTTGATACATCATTGACTGAAGCGAGTTCGAAGTATTTTAGTGTGCAGTCGGAGAAACACATATGGTGGTTAGGCTCGTTCCAGGTATGATCATTTTTTGTTTCGTACTTGATTTTAGTCAATGTTTTCAAATCTTTTATAGTAAGACTTTTGTTTTCTATAATCACAGGTGAAGACAGAAGACCATGAAACACTAGATTGGGTGTTTCACCACACGAAAATACCAAGAATAATTAATAGACAAGTGCATGGAGAGAATCTCCATGTTGCAGCAGGAAAAGGTGATTTTCAAGTAGAGTGACACATGGCGGGGATCTTAAAACACTTAAGTGCATATATAACGTTAGTAAAGGAGGTAACTCAAAGTCTCCTTGTCTTTACTGCAAAGAATCAGCTCAAGTAATGTATTCCAAATGGTGGAAGAGAGCACCTAATAGAGATAAAGTTGACCCTGACTTCAAGGCCATTCTTGACATTCCACTATGTAATGTTCACATATGCACATTGCATGCTCTATGTCGAATTATTGAGAAATTGATATTTTTGTATATTGGATTTGCTTGGAAACTCCGTCCCGAAAGAAATAGAAAGGATGCTCTTCATGCATTGGAAAAAGTGTTATCCGATATAGGTCTGCATGGAGGTGATGTTCATATCACAAAGGATTTTAAAAAGTCTACCAATGGCAAGGAGGTACCAATCAAGCCCTCTATTGGTGGTGTTAAGGCAAGAAGATTCTTGTCTCGACCCAAACACAGTAGTAAGCAAGTAAGGCAAGGTAGAACAGTTTCAAGGATTAATTATGGATTGTGGAAGCAAGTCCATAATGCCGTGAAAGATCATGAGGCAGATGGGGAAGCACGAAATGTGAAGGCAGAGGTGTGGAGGTCTCTTGATCAACTCTTCATGTTCTGTGACAATGTAACATGGACAAAGAGTGATTACAAGAACTTTGAAGAGGCAATTAAACATTTTGGGAAGTCAATGAAAGACGTGTGGACAGCCTGCAATATAACTCACTACATGGTAAAGTGATGCCTTCTTCTTTTACTTAAGTGTGATCCTCTTTTTTTTTATAACTTACTATGCATTCTTATGTCTCTGTGAAAACAGCATATCATCTACAACCACCTTCCCTATTTTGTCAAAAAGTATGGATGCCCAGCAATTTGGTCTACCCAAGGCATGGAGAAGTCTCACTACATGGCACATAATGCATTTTTCAGACACACATAACACTATGGAGGGAGTCAAAAGGCAAATAGTCTGAAGGAAGTCTTCCAATGGTTTTACCGAGGCATTCTACAGAGGTTGCATGCTAAAATAAAAGTTGCTAGTTCCAAAGTCAAGCTTGCTTTTATTCTAGCCCAAAATCAAGGACGAAGACAAACTTTGGACAATTCAATGGCAGCAGAGAGACATAGACAATGGAGGGATTCGAAGATATTTAGAAACCATAAATGGACAAGTAAACATGAATAGTAGTTTGTAACTTATTGGTGTTATGTCCACATGTTTTCAAACTCAATCAATAGATTTTTATTCTCTGGAACAAGTGACTCTTGGTGTTATGCCTATATGTATTTCTTTTGTGAAACATGTGATCTATATTAACAAGCATCAATACATCCATCAGCTACACACAAAAAATTCAATCAATACTACTTAATTATGCTAGACACACTATTGATCCAATAAGGTACTGAGTGTCAAACGCTTTTAGAAGCTACTGATTGTGGGAAGAGTACTGAAGTGTCGTATGGTGATGGGACAAATGCAAAAGGGTACTGATCGTCCGTACGGACAAGGAACTGATGAGGATCAAAGACTTTGTACAAATCAGTTCAACTTCAACATAATGTTTGTGCTATATTTGATGACTAAATCCTATTACTCCCAGGGCCTGCCAGTCGGAACTCTCTTTTTGAACTTGATTGGACTCTTTTTCTTCCTTGTTGGCTTGATGTCGACTATCTGTTTATCAATGCTTGCCTCTGTTGCTTGTCTGGGAGGGGTATCCTTGTGTTTCTGCTGCTATACTTAGACCACAGCAATCACCAGGTGATTCATGTGTGCTCATGAAGAGAGTTGTTTGGTGATATCCTATACATTCCCTGATTGCATATGTCAGCATATAGAATTCATGATATATAAATTTTTGTTCAAGCAAAAGCAAGAGACTGGAGCAGAAAGGTGAGTCTTCCCTTTCAAAATAAAGGGAACCAGAAGAGGACAAATCTCCAGATTTGCTCCTATTTGACTTTCTTCACAAGTGCAAGGCTCAGAGGAACTTCCACATATACCACAATATTTTCAACAGGGAGTTCACTATGAACTCTGTACTTGAGCATCACAGAGATTTTCTTTCAAACCATTGGGATACCTTCAAACAACTGACAGAGGCAGGAAGAATTGTGGAAGGTGAAAAGGTTTTTGTGCATATAAATCATATTGTCTCCATTGACAGGCTGAGGTGCCATGTGAATAGAAGACTTGACAGCCTGCCTGAGGAATATAAATTCAGCTGTAACTTGCACACCAGAAAGTGTAGAGTGCTTGAGGAAACCATGGCATTCCTTATGTACATTGTCTTCCATCAGCACTCTCTAGAAGAGCAAGGGCAGGAGGCTGAAGAAGAAGATACATCTGTAGTAGAGGAAAAAGAGGATATTCCTGTGTCAATAGATATGGCAGAGCGCAGGAAGAAGATATCAACCTCGAGGATGAGGGGCTGCAAGTGGCTGCTCTGGACCTTGTTCAACTGAGGACTGAAACTCTTAGGGCAGCACAGCCAGTTGAAGATTTTGATGTTCAGAGCAACAACTATGCACTGCCCATGCTTCCAGGTGTCTTGATTGGTGGTAAAGATTATGTTTTCCTCCATGATATAGAGTGTATGTTCAATTTGAGGGAGGACTATGCCATTTCCCTTATTGCCCAGGCTTCAAGGCTTGACAAGGAGGTTGGCATAGAGGATGACCATTCACTACTTGCTTTGGAAACAACTTTTGATCCTGCAGAGGCCCTTACTATTTGTTTCAAAGAGGCTGAAAATTTCCAAGAGCCAGATGAAGCTGCCTTCCAGCTCACACAAGAAGCTATGAATCTCTCAGCACTTCACAAGGGAAAGCTTAAAGAAGAGACTGGACTGGAGGGGAGAGGAATATATCTTTGGAAAGATGAACTTCTTGTTGCTGATGAAAATGAGAAGGTATGATCTTGTTACTTCAAATCAAATACTTTATCTTGTGTTTAAATGTTTTGTAGTTGTGTATTATTGTCTCACTCTAATCTTTTGATATGTGGCAGCTACAAATTGAGGATGACACATTCCTCCAGAGAACAAGTGGGAATAAAAAAAGGTTGGGTTTGGCAAAATGTCAAGCCTAGCTCATTATATTCATGATCTAGGCAGTGCTAAGATCTTGATTTACCATAGGCAATTGAGCAACAATGGAGAAGCCATTATTTACTTCTTTAAATGTTTGTCTAGGGTTTTAGGTGGACATGATCTTCCATGCATGGCAAAAGGAAAAGATCATTTTAATAGAGAGGTTGTCTGCCATAGATATATTTGGGGATTATGTGAATAAGCAGGCCTCTAGGGCCTTACTTTTTGTCTTACACTTCTTATGCAGCATTAGCATGTGGTGTTAAGGAGCCCAAATGTCTGGAGGGCTATGGAAAACACAAGCTCATAAGGTTTCGAGAGCCACCCATGATTGCATCAGGCCACACAATCCAAGAAGAAGAACACGTGGAGATAGCTGAACTAGGTCCTATTCATATCCATCTCCAATCAAATCCTAGGGTGATGTACTAGATTCTTGGGCAGTAAGATTCAAGAATTCTATAGATGGAAGAAATATATATCAAGAAACATTGAAAAGAATATAGATCTCTGACCTTTCTTTTCCTCTTCCATATTGTTGGAGTTGCCCTAGTGATTCTCTTGCTCTCTTCCAAACTTGAGCTGCGGCCTATGTAACCTGGAGATCTGGCAGTGGTAGTAGTCTTCAGGCAGGTTGCAGAGTGGATGGAGTGTGTTGGGTAGGAAGTGATCAGAGGGGGAAGGAAAAGGATGATGGGAGGGTGCTGGCAGGGATGAAAGACGGGGAGGGAAGAGTGTTAATGGATCTGATTATGAAATCATGATTGGCACAATTTCCAAGGCAAAAAGTGCCATTCACACGTGTTAAATTTCAAACTCCAAAAGATCTGGGTCCCATCCACACGTGTGAAAAAACGACTACATTTCACACGTGTGGTATTTATTAGCTACTTTATTTGTATTTTGCACTAATCTATTCACTCCTGTTTAATCTCTCCTAACTCAGCTCTCTTGCCTCTCTACCTCCCTACTCTACACCATCAGCATCCTGACCAGCAGCACAGGTTCATCCCCAGCACAGGGTACTCATCACCAGCACAGCACACCTACAGATAGCTTCCAGGTCAGTAAGACACTCTATATCCTTTTCTTCTTGTTTAATTGTATATTAGGATAAGGTACTGAGTGATGTGATGTAGCTTAGATATTATGATAAATATTATATGCATTCCTTAGCTTTTTCCACTGCACAAACAAGCAGGAAGGCTTTTGAATTGGGCTTGTTGAGTGAGAGCTTGATCACTTCTTGCCTTCTATAGACTCAATCCATCTTGCACCAAGTTGGAAACACACTGAAATGACTGAAGGCATGCTCCAGTATGCTGCCTCAAGAATTTGCAGGAAAACGTGAGGAGGAGGCTTTAGGAATCTCAAATAGCCCAAATCGCATTTTGTTGCAAATATAAAACTGTTGCTTCATCCACCCCTATCATTGTGATTTTGTGTCTTTCTAGGCTATTCAAGGCTGTATACTCCTTGCATAAACTCAATCCATATTGTTTGTAGTTGTAAAACAGAGAATTCACTGTAGGAATGTAATAGCATGTTGTTTCAAGTATTTGCAGGAAAACGCGAGGGTGAGCTATTAGGAATTTCAAATTGTCAAAATCGCGTTTTGTTACAAATTTATAAATGTTGCTTTATCCACCTTGTCATTGCCTTCTTGTATCATTCCATGTTCTCCATGGCTGTAATCTTTTTCCATTGCTTTGTATGCAGCTTTTCAGAGTGATGGCAAGAACCAAGTCAACTGCAAGGAGGGCTGGCAAGGGGCCAGGGCTTGCAGCAGCAGCTGGGGCAGGTATCAAGGAATCTAGTGTGCCTCCAAAGGGAAGAGTTGCACATGGCAGGAAGGGGAAGCCAATGAGCCTGCTCCAGCAAAAGTCCAAGAGATTGAAACATTCTGCAGGTGTGCTAAAGGAGATCAGGAAGCAACAGAAAGCTATAGGCTTTGCAATCCCCAAGGCACCTTTTCAGAGACTAGTGTGAGAGAAATATGTGATAGTTGGCACCTTGGTTTCAGGTGGAACAGGACTGCATTTCTTTCCTTACAGAAAATGGCAGAGGATTACTTGGAGAAATACTTTGAAGATGCAATGCTGGTAGCAGCCCATGCTCACAGGGTAACTCTGATGGCCAAAGACTTCAACACTTTGTCCAGAGTGAGATGGAGGTATGACAAGCTGGTCCATCCTGTGGAATGGCAGGACATCAAAATGAGAGACATATTATTAATTCCACCTACAAGAAAATTGAAGGTAGATAAGGTGAAGGTTGTTGAAGTAACCCACTCAAAGAGCACCAGAGGGAAAGCTGCTTATGAGGAGTCACTGAAGCAGCAAATAAAAGAATCCAAATCTGCTATAGATGTGGAGACTGTACAGATGGAGCTGCAGATACAGAGAAGGTTGCAGGAGCTGGGCCCTAACATAGTTGTCCATATTGAAGATGAAACTTCAGAGAATAATTTTGACTTGACAAAACCATGCTTGGTAGCATTGGCTCATAAGAATGAGTATTGCTCAGATACTATCATTCTTGCAATGCTCTAGTAAGTGTCTTTTATTTTACATTTGTTTGCAAAACAATACTTATTGTACCTCCTCCTTTACACCCTACCCTAATTATTATTTTGTCCAATGTAGCATGATGAGAAGCTGGCTGAACCATGCTATACAACATACAGTTCATATTATCGATCCTGCCATTTCCTTCAAGTTAAGAGATCCAAAGAAAACTCCCATGGATATTTCCAATTGGTTCAGACACTATGATTTTGATGTTGTCGATATTTTGCTACTTCCATACCATAACAAGTATGTGGGTGACTGCTTCTTTTGGGATTTTTCTTCAAGATTGAGAACTCTTGTAGCCTTTGATTTCTTAATGCTTTTTTCCTTATGCAGTGACCACTGGAGCTTTGCTTCTATTGACATCCAGCAAAAGCAATGCTTTTTATTCAACTCTCTTAGAAACACACACAGAGAGCTGAAATTGTAAGTGGTTTGTGTGCTATTTTTAACTTTAAACTTTATTATTTTGATTTAATGCACACTAACTCAATTATATGTATTGCAGTTGTATTAGAAGGCTTCTAGACGCATTGGATCACTGTCCTCCTAATGTCAATCTTTTGGATTCAATAGAGCCAATAGATTTAGAGGTAGAAAGTCGTTCCCTCTACTGATGTCTATTTCATGCTATGCCTTTGAACTTATTGAATAATTTTGTTTTGTTCAGATATTAACGGTTTCTAACATATCTTTCCAACTATCCAGACACCACAACAAGATGATTCAAGTAGCTGCGATGGCGGCTGGAGAGTGCTGATTAGTGCCAAATATATACTTTCAAGCTATTTTGAGATAGGACAGCCAGAGCTTGTAAGAAAAAATAATTTTCATTTAGCTTCAAAAAATTTGATATTGTTACAAAGTGTTCTAAATCATCATATCTCATTGCAGATGAGAGAAGATAGCTTCAGCTCGAACTATGTATATAGTTTCAGAGCTGATACAATTTGGAAGCTTTTGAAGTATGTCTTCCCCAAACCTATTGTACCAGCTACTGTCGAGTTGGGTGAGAGCTCTAAAGTCCGGGGAAGGTGTCATACACCTTGATGACACAGATGATGCTGATGTGGTGCCACAGGAACAAGGACCTAGTGCTGATGAGGAGAAGCCACAAGAACAAGGACCTCATGCTGATGTTATTGAGGAGATGACGGAGCAGCAGCAAACAGATGCTCCAGGGGAAGTAGAGGAGACAATGGAGCAGCACCAAGAGGGAGCAGCAGAAAATAGATTCTCCAAATAAAGATGATACGGTGAGCTTGGACCATGTAGAGCAGCCTCTAGATCAGCCTGTAGATAAATAGAAAATGGTTGTCAAGAATATGTTCTACATATATAATTAAACACTTCTGTATAGAATTTTACTTTATTGAATATAATACCTTTGTTTATGGAGTCTGTGTTATCTCAATTTTTAAATTTTCAATGTCTTTGCATTTTATTGAACTCTCTCTTCTTTTGAGCACCTGCAAAAAAGCAATATGAAACAATAGGGTAAAGTAAACTAATAGCAGTGCTTAATGAGACTAGGATAAGTCAGATGGTATACCTTCTTATTGTTGTAGATAAATAAAAAGTCCTTTGAAATAGAACCTTCTGTCTCAAACAGAATGTCATTGCGCAATTGAGCTAGGGAGCAACATTGTCTTAATGAGATATTGATTAGCACATCAACATTCTCAACAACATCAATATCAAGAAGTTTATTTTCTGCACCAAAAGAATCTTCATCTTGATCCATTGGGACTAGTTTTGTACCTAGCATTCGACTGCGCTTATAATAAAAAGAAAAAATAAAATTTTGTGATGCAACCATGTACTTCAATTGCATAGAAGGTTGGACAACCTCACAAAACACTGAACTACATGTCTTCTTATCCCAACCTTTATCCAAAAATTGTGGCATGCATGCCATACTTGTTGCTTTAACTGTGAACATTGTTTTTGAAACCTTCACTGGAAAGGTATTAAACAAGTCTACAAAAACTGTGAGAGGCATGCATAAAGAAATTTTTATTATCCTTGTGGCAATATTGGGCCTCAGAGATTTCTGTACTTCTTTGAAAAGCTTGGCCCTATATGCCTTTGTAACACTAAAATGTGGGAGAGGCCAATCCATTGAATTCCATGCCGGAAGGTCTTGTTTTCTTAACACACCATGTGTGTTTGCATTGTCCAGCAATTGATAAAAATGATCAGTAAAAAATATACCGGATTGAGCTAGCTCTGTTGCACATCGACCTTGGTATTGTTGTTCTCCTATCGATCCATGCAAAACATCTATAAATCCCAGAATACAATCGATGTTTTGCCATGTCTCATACGATGAAGGGTATAAATCTGAAATAAAATAACATAAGAATGTCAATAAGCAAAGAAAGAAAGCTTTATCTTAAAAATCCATACACCTCATAAAGAACAAAACCACAATAGAAAAATATACATGTAGGCCTGTGTTGCGGAAGATCATTTGGATAGTCTCGCAAGACAAGTTCTTTATGCATGTACACATGCTGAATCAAAACTTCTTTCACCGATATCTTCCCTTTGGTGATTTTAAAATCTCGTACTCTTCCCTTCCATGATGCCAAGAAAATGTTTTTTGTCTGGGGTCTCTTTCTTTTGCTAGGTTGCATGAGCACCCATGCTCCTTTCGAAACACTAAACCTTTCCCAAGTTCCTTCCGTTTTGACTGTACTTGAATTCTCTACCGAAGAAATAGAAGAAGCAGGTCGACGGGGTAAGGATGTGTGGTATAATTCTGACTTCATAGCATTATCATCCACAGAGCGTCTTCCACAAGAACGGCCATAGTTTTTATTCACCATGGAGACCTTGTGAATCTGTAACCATAGCAAAGTAATGTAAACAAGATAACAAAGTGAAGTTTCAAGAAAGAGAAAGTGGGCAGACAGACAGTTGACAAGAAACATCTTACTCTAAGCCAAACAGGATCAAGAGAGGAAGAGGCTGCTGCACAATGAGGCAGTGGTGTAGAATGGTTGACCTTTCGAAGGAAAGGTAGCACAACATTTCAAAGTTCAAAGGAAGGTGGAAGCGGGAAGGCCCTTGTCAGAGAAAATGTCAGACTAGATTCTATCCAATCTCCACATTAATGTAGCACGCTTGTACCTACATAAAATATTGTTTCTCTTTTTTTTTTGTGAATTTCCAACGTTACGTTGGCCCTCTGTTGATTGGTTGAGAGCTTATTTTTCCAAACCGTAAAAGGCCCCAAAATGAGCTCCCTTTTTTCCTAATGCATAGACTATGCCTCCTTGTTTGACGCAATGGTGCAACAAAGAGTGAAGGACCTCAACAATATGGTATATATGCCACTGATATGCAATGCTTTCAATGTTAAGGCCTACACTATATTATAAAGTGTCCTCACACGGATCCTTCTCCCTCCCAAGGACTCTAAGCACTTCGAATCTCTACACCAAATCTATTGAGATATCGAGCTCAACTAGTGCTACGACGGACATTGATGACCCGCCTGGGTGATAGCTTCCGCATCTACACCACTGGCATGGTTGGTGAGATTATGGGTGATATGCGGCCAATGGGATGACAGGCTGTGTGACAGCCATTTTGGATTACTAGAGACTCACATAGTTATAGCGCCAGCTCATTTAGTCGAGTTCACATTATGGACCGACCCTTGTATGTTGTAGTAGTTGAGTACTAACCCATATAGTGTGTACTCTTATCTTTATGTTATGTTGGTTGAGTAGAGAAGTAGAAGATAGAAGAAAATTCATCTATCCATCTCTCTCTTGTGTCTTGCTCTCTCTTGTGTGTGTGTATTTGCTTGCTAGGATTTGAAGCTCTCCCTCTCCCCCTCATTCTCTTTATGGTATCAGTGCTGCCTGGTTCGTGTGAGAGCTAAGGAGGCAAGCAAGAGGCAAGAACAAGCAAGGAAGGAAGTGGTACTACATGGGTAAGAGCACCATTATCTCTTTCCCCTTCTTGGTTTAGGTACAACACCCCCTCAATAGCTCTTGGAGCTACACATCTGCGATTGAGGAGCTGTCTTCGCGGGAGCAGAGCTACATGGCAGGTATATTATTCTATTGGATAAAGTTTTTCAGCCAGATTCGCGTTTCGGGCACGTTATGAGCCCCGTTTTGTCACTGCAGGGTATTTTCAGCAGTTTTCTGGAAGTTCTGGTAGAGAACTGTTTCTGCTCAAAATCTGGTTATTGTAGTGCAGCAGTGCATTTTGGAAGTGCAGACAGGGTTTGCACATGTATTGTTGATACTGGGTGTATGTACATGTACACATCTGCGATTGAGGAGCTGTCTTCACGGGAGCAGAGCTACATGGCAGGTATATTATTCTATTGGATAAAGTTTTTCAGCCAGATTCGCGTTTCGGGCACGTTATGGGCCCCGTTTTGTCACTGCAAGGGTATTTCTGGAAGTTCTGGTAGAGAATTGTTTCTGCTCGAAATCTGGTTATTGTAGTGCAGCAGTGCATTTTGGAAGTGCAGACAAGGTTTGCACATGTATTGTTGATACTGGGTGTATGTACATGTACTCTGGTCACATTTGGTGACCAGAGTACATGTAGACCAGAGTACATGTACTCTGGTCACATTTGGTGACACACAAGTTGTGCTGAAGTACCGCTGCTGAGCAGCATTACAAGAGATACTGCTGTATAACAGGTTGCATACAGAAGTTGTCTGTTTGCAGGTTATTTGATTGCTGTAGGAAAACATGTCTGACGGAATTAATCAGATTGTTATGGATAAGGATAACTTCCATGCCTGGAAGTTCAGAATGACCAATTTCCTAATGGGTAAAGGATTTTGGGATTATGTAGAAGGAGATAATGAGGAGCCTCCAAAGTTATCTGAGGAGAATGCCACTCCTGCAGATATAAAGGCATTCAAGGATTGGAATCAGGGTGCAAGAAAAGAATCTAGTTTAGATGTTCTAGACTAACACAAAGGCAATGAAGTTGCAGTTAAAGCAAGCTTTCGGGACTTAATATCGATGCTGATCATAGAAGAAAAGGCTTTAGGTGAGGATTCTTCTTCACAAAGAAAGAACACATCGGGAACAGGCATTCTACTCTAATTTAGGTAGAGGCTGTGGTCAAGGCCAATGTGGTGGCCAACAAGGAAATCAGAATTATGGACAACAACAGTCCAATGATTCACAGCAACAATAATACACAGGTGGAAGAGGCGAGTCTAGAGGCAGGGGGAGCCAAAGAGACCAAGCTGGTTGGCAAAGAAATCAAAATGCAAATAGCATAGAGTGTTATTACTGTGGCAAACCAAGACACATGGCAAAGGACTGCTACAAAAAGCAGAATGACATTAAAAGTGGGAAGTAGCAGCAAGGCAACTATGCATCATCTAGCAAACATGGAGGTGATGACAGAAGTGAGCAGCTGTTTTGTGATGTAGCACATGCTTAATTCCATAACAGGGGATGTGTCAAGATCTCAAGATATATGGTATGTGGATTATGGCGCTTCTAACCACATGACCAGTCATGCTGAGTGGTTTAGAGATAGGCAAAAAATGAAAAAACTAGGTTATGTAGAGATAGGTGATGATACTGCGCATCCCATTGCGCATGTTGGTAAAGTGCCATTGTCTACGCAGGTTCGCAAAAATGAAGTACTTGGCTGATGTACTTCATGTTTCAAATATTACAAAGAACCTGGTTTGTGTTGGACAGATGGTTGAGCAGGGTCTGCAAATGAGGTTTAATCCTCAAGGATGTTTTGTGGAAGACTTCAAAAATAAGTGTCGCTTGGTTACGAAGGGTAATAGAAATGGCAGGATGTTTACTTTGTGGATGCAAACATGCCTGAGATAAAGGCAACCATGTTTTTGCATGGAACAAGTGTCATTGCAGATATTGACATATGGTACAACAACATTGGTCATGTGAATGTACAACGAGTCTATGCAGGCCCAAAATATTATTGCAAGTTTGCCAAAGTTTAAGATTGACAGTATGCATAAGGTATGTGAAGCATGCCAACTTGGTAAGCAGTCCAAACATGCTTTCCCACATGAAAGGCATGTCAGTGCAAGGCCATTGGATGTCATACATTCAGATGTATGGGGCCGACCAAGACTGCAACAATTGTAGGTTGCAGGTACTATGTTACATTCATTGGAAAGTGTGGGTTTATTTCATGAAGGAGAAAAGTGAGGTGTTTGCTCACTTTCAGAGATTTAAAGCCATGGTCGAGAAGGAAAAAGGCATGCAAATAAAATGCCTAAGATCAGATGGTGGGGGAGAATATTTCTCCGATGAGTTTAGTGATTTCCTGAGAAAGTAGGGAATCAAGAGACAATTTATATGCAGGTACACTCCGCAAACAACAGAATGGTATTGCAGAAAGGAAAAACAGGCACATTGCAGAAGTGGCACGTGCCTTGAGCTGAAAAGAATATGCCATATTACTTTTGGGCAGAAGCAGTAGCAACTACTGTGTACATTATGAACATGACACTCACTGTAGCAGTTCATGGTATGACTCCTGAACAGAAGTTTACAGGCATAAGACCGGATGTGTCTCACTTGAAAGTGTTTGAGTGTATTGCATACATTAGGAAAAAAGGGAGCTCATTTTGGGGCCTTTTACAGTTTGGAAAAATAAGTTAACCAATCAACAGAGGGCCAACGTAACGTTGGAAATTCACAAAAATAAGAGAAAATAGATAAAAGAAACAATACTTTATGTAGGTACAAGCATGCTACATTAATGTGGAGATTGGTTTTTTATTCTCACAAGATCTTTGGACATGAAGATAGAATCTAGTCTGACATTTTCTCTGACAAGGGCCTTCCCGCTTCCACCTTCCTTTGAACTTTGAAATGTTGTGCTGCCTTTCCTTCGAAAGGTCTACCATTCTATACCACTGCCTCATTGTGCAGCAGCCTCTTCTTTTCCAAAACTGCTCCCTTGATCCTATTTGGCTTAGAGTAAGATGTTTCTTGTCAACTGTCTGTCTGCCCACTTTCTCTTTCTTGAAACTTCACTTTGTTATCTTGTTTACATTACTTTGCTGTTTTGTTACAGATTCACAAGGTCTCCATGGTGAATAAAAACTATGGCCATTCTTGTGGAAGACGCTCTGTGGATGATAATGCTATGAAGGCAGAATTATACCACACATCCTTACCCCGTTGACCTGCTTCTTCTATTTCTTCGGTAGAGAATTCAAGTACAGTCAAAACGGAAGGAACTTGGGAAAGGTTTAGTGTTTGGAAAGGAGCATGGGTGCTCATGCAACCTACTAGCAAAAGAAAGAGACCCCAGACAAAAAACATTTTCTTGGCATCATGGAAGGGAAGAGTACGAGATTTTAAAATCACCAGAGGGAAGATATCGGTGAAAGAAGTTTTGATTCAACATGTGTACATGCATAAAGAACTTGTCTTGCGAGACTATCCAAATGATCTTCCGCAACACAGGCCTAATTGTATATTTTTCTATTGTGGTTTTGTTCTTTATAAGGTGTATGGATTTTTCTATTGTGGTTTTGTTCTTTATGAGGTGTATGGATTTTTAAGATGAAGCTTTCTTTCTTTGCTTATTGACATTCTTGTGTTATTTTATTTCAGATTTATACCCTTCATCGTATGAGACATGGCAAAACATCGATTGTATTCTGGGATTTATAGATGTTTTGCATGGATCGATAGGAGAACAACAATACCAAGGTCGATGTGCAACAGAGCTAGCTCAATCGGGTATATTTTTTACTGATCATTTTTATCAGTTTGCTGGACAATGCTAACACACATAGTGTGTTAAGAAAACAAGACCTTCCAGCATGGAATTCAGTGGATTGGCCTCTCCCACATTTTAGCGTTACAAAGGCATATAGGGCCAAGCTTTTCAAAGAAGTACAGAAAGCTCTGAGGCCCAATATTGCCACAAGGAAAATAAAAATTCTTTATGCATGCCTCTCACAGTTTTTGTAGACTTGTTTACCAGTGAAGGTTTCAAAAACAATGTTCACAGTTAAAGCAACAAGTCTGGCATGCATGCCACAATTTTTGGATAAAGGTTGGGATAAGAAGACATGTAGTTCAGTGTTTTGTGAGGTTGTCCAACCTTCTATGCAATTGAAGTACATGGTTGCATCACAAAATTTTATTTTTTCTTTTTATTATAAGCGCAGTCGAATGCTAGGCACAAAACTAGTCCCAATGGATCAAGATGAAGATTATTTTGGTGCAGAAAATAAACTTCTTGATATTGATGTTGTTGAGAATGTTGATGTGTTAGTCAATATCTCATTAAGACAATGTTGCTCCCTAGCTCAATTGCGCAATGACATTGTGTTTGAGACAGAAGGTTCTATTTCAAAGGACTTTTTATTTATCTACAACAATAAGAAGGTACACCATTTGACTTATCCTAGTCTCATTAAGCACTGCTATTAGTTTACTTTACCCTATTGTTTCATATTGCTTTTTTTCAGGTGCTCAAAAGAAGAGAGAGTTCAATAAAATGCAAAGACATTGAAAATTTAAAAATTGAGATAACACAGACTCCATAAACAAAGGTATTATATTCAATAAAGTAAAATTTTGTATAGAAGTGTTTAATTGTATATGTAGAACATATTCTTGACAACCATTTTCTATTTATCTACAGCCTCATCCAGAGGCTGCTCTACATGGTCCAAGCTCACCGTATCATCTTTTTTTGGAGAATCTATTTTTTGCTGCTCCATCCTATCATGTACAATCTCTTGGTGCTGCTCCATTGTCACTGTCCCTGGAGCATCTGTTTGCTGCTCCATTGTCACTGCCCCTGGAGCATCTGTTTGTTGCTGCTCCATCTTCTCCTCAATAACATCAGTAGAGCAGGTCCTTGTTCTTGTGGCTTCTCCTCATCAGCACTAGGTCCTTGTTCCTGTGGCACCACATCAGCATCATCTGTGTCATCAAGGTGTATGACACCTTCTCGGACTTTAGAGCTCTCACCCAACTCGACAGTAGTAGCTGGTATAATAGGTTTGGGGGAGGCATACTTCAAAAACTTTCGAATTGTATCAGCTCTGAAACTATATACATAGTTCGAGCTGAAGCTATCTTCTCTCATCTGCAATGGCATATGATGATTTAGAACACTTTGTACCAATATCAATTATTTTGAAGCTAAATGAAAATTATTTTTTCTTACAAGGTCTGGCTGTCCTATCTCAAAATAGCTTGAAAGTATATATTTGGCACTGATCAGCACTCTCCAGCCCGCCGCCGCCGCAGCTACTTGAATCATCTTGTTGTGGTGTCTGTACAGTTGGAAAGATATGTTAGAAACTGTTAATATCTGAACAAAACAAAATTATTCAATAAGTTCAAAGGCATAGCATGAAATAGACATCAGTAGAGGGAACGACTTTCTACCTCTAAATCTATTGGCTCTATTGAATCCAAAAGATTGACATTAGGAGGACAGTGATCCAATGCATCTAGAAGCCTTCTAATACAACTGCAATACATATAATTCAGCTAGTGTGCATTAAATCAAAATAATGAAGTTTAAAGTTAAAAATAGCACACACACCACTTACAATTTCAGCTCTCTGTGTGTGTTTTTAAGAGAGTTGAATAAAAAGCATTGCTTCTGCTGGATGTCAATAGAAGCAAAGCTCCAGTGGTCACTGCGTAAGGAAAAAAGCCTTAAGAAATCAAAGGCTACAAGAGTTCTCAATCTTAAAGAAGAATCCCAAAAGAAGCAGTCACCCACATACTTGTTATGGTATGGAAGTAGCAAAACATCAAGAAGAATCCCAAAAGAAGCAGTCACCCATATACTTGTTATGGTATGGAAGTAGCAAAACATCGACAACATCAAAATCGCAGTGTCTGAACCAATTGGAAATATCCATGGGAGTTTCCTTTGCATCTCTTAACTTGAAGGAAATGGCAGGATCAATAATATGAACTGTATGCTGTACAGCGTGGTTAAGCCAGCTTCTCATCATGCTGCATAGGGTAGGGTGTAAAGGAGGTACAAGAAGGATTGTTTTGCAAACAAATGTAAAATAAAAGACACTTACTAGAGCATTGCAAGAATGATAGTATCTGAGCAATACTCATTCTTATGAGCCAATGCTGCCAAGCATGGTTTTGTCAAGTCAAAATTATTCACTGAAGTTTCATCCTCAATATGGACAACTATGTTAGGGCCCAGCTCCTGCAACCTTCTCTGTATCTACAGCTCCATCTGTACAGTCTCCACATCTATAACAGATTTGGATTCTTTTATTTGCTGCTTCAGTGACTCCTCATAAGCAGCTTTCCCTTTGGTGTTCTTTGAGTGGGTTACTTCAACAACCTTAACCTCATCTACCTTCAACTTTCTTGTAGGTGGAATTAATAATATGTCTCTCATTTTGATGTCCTGCCATTCCACAGGATGGACCAGCTTGTCATACCTCCATCTCACTCTGGACAAAGTGTTGAAGTCTTTGGCCATCAGAGTTACCCTGTGAGCATGGGCTGCTACCAGCATTGCATCTTCAAAATATTTCTCCAAGTAATCCTCTGCCATTTCCTGTGTAAGGAAAGAATGGCAATCCTGCTCCACCTGGAAGCAAGGTGCCAACTATCACATATGTCTTTCACTAGTCTCTAAAAAGGTGCCTTGGGGATTGCAAAGCCTATAGCTTTCTGTTGCTTCCTGATCTCCTTTAGCACACCTGCACCATGTTTCAATCTCTTGGCCTTTTGCTGGAGCAGGCTCATTGGCTTCCCCTTCCTGCCATGTGCAACTCTTCCCTTTGGTGGAGGCACACTAAATTCCTTGATACCTGCCCCTGCCTGCTGCTCTGCAAGCCCTGGCCCCTTGCCAGCACTCCTTGCAGTTGACTTGGTTCTTGCCATCACTCTGACAAGCTGCATACAAAGCAATGGAAAGAGATTACAGCCATGGAGAACATGGAATGATACAAGAAGGCAATGACAGGGGTGGATGAAGCAACATTTATAAATTTGCAACAAAACGTGATTTCGACAGTTTGAAATTCCTAACAGCTCAGTGTCGCGTTTTCTTGCAAATACCTGAAATAACATGCTATTACATTCCTACAGTGATTTATCTGTCTTTACAACTAAATACAATATGGATTGAGTTTTTGCAAGGATTGTACAGCCATGGATAACTTGGAAAGACACAAAACCACAATGATAGGGGTGGATGAAGCAACAGTTTTATATTTACAACAAAACGCGATTTCGGCTGTTTGAAATTCCTAAAGCCTTCTCCTCGCGTTTTCCTACAAATTCATGAGGCAGCATACTGGAACATGCCTTCAGTCATTTCACTGTGTTTGCAACTTGGTGCAGGATGGATTGAGTCTATGGAAGGCAAGAAGTGATCAATCTCTCACTCAACCAACCCAATTCAAAAGTCTTCCTGCTTGTGGTTGTAGTGGAAAAAGCTAAGGAATGCATATAATATTTATCCTAATATCTAAGCTACATCACATCCCAAAAGTATGTGTTATACTATTAAACAAGAAGATAAGGATATAGAGAGTCTTACTGACCTGGAAGCTATCTGTGGGTGTGCTGTGCTGGTGATGAAAACCCTGTGTGCTGGGGATGAACCTGTGCTGTTGGTCAGGATACTGATGGTGCAGAGTAGGGAGGTAGAGAGGCAAGAGAGCTAAGAGGGGAGGGCCAAGACAGGAGAGATTAAACAGGAGGAAAAAGATTAGTGCAAAATACAAACAAAGCAGCTACTAAATACCACACGTGTGGAATGGAGTCATCTTTTCACACGTGTGGATGGGACCCAGATCTCTTGGAGTTTAAAACTTGGCACGTGTGAATAGGACACTTTTTGCCTTGGAACTTGTGCCAATCATGATTTCATTATCAGATCCATAACCACTCTTCCCTCCCCGTCTTTTATCCCTGCCAGCACCCTCCCATCATCCTTTTCCTTCCCCCTTTGATCCCTTCCTACCCAACACACTCCATCCAGACTGCAACTTGCCTGAAGACTACTACCATTGCCAGATCTCCAAGTTACCGAGGCTGCAGCTCAAGTTTGGAAGGGAGCAGAAGATTCACCAGTGCAACTCCAACAGCATGGAAAAGGAAAAGAAAGGTCAGAGATCTATATTCTTTTCAATGTTTTTTGATATATATTTCTTCCATCCATAGAATTCTTGAATGTTACTGCCCAAGAATCTGGTACATCACCCTAGGATTTGATTGGAGATGGATATCAATAGAACCTAGAAGTTTGCAACAAAATGCGAGGAGAGTGCTTAACATTTTCCAAATGGCCCTATATCGCGTTTTCCTGCAAATTCTTATATTCCTTTTGGTTTTCATTTCTTCCTCATTGTTTTACTTTCTTTGGCCCTGGGGAATTCTTCCTAGTATCATCTACTATCCAGGAATCTGCGAGATGATCCTAGCATTTGATTGGAGATGGATATCAATAGAAATGGAAAATTTGCAACAAAATGCGCGGAGAGTACTTGACATTTTCCAAATGGCCCTACATCACGTTTTCTTGCAAATTCATGTGTCCCTTTTGGTTTTCACTTCTTCCTCATTGTTTTGCTTTCTTTGGCCCTGGGGATTTCTTCCTTGATGATGAGAAAAGTTTTTGCTTTTGGAACAGTTGATTCTTAGGCCCCTCCTTTCAAGAGGAAGCTGGACTTTTCTGCTGCTATACTTAGACCACAGCAATCACCAGGTGAGTCATGTGTGCTCATGAAGTTTGGTGATATCCTATACATTCCCTGATTGCATATGTCAGCATATAGAATTCATGATATATAAATTTTTGTTCAGGCAAAAGGAAGAGATTGGAGCAAAAAACTGAGTCTTCCCTTTCAAAACAAAAGGAACCAGAAGAGGACAAATCTCCAGATTTGCTCCTATTTGACTTTCTTCACAAATGCAAGGCTCAGAGGAACTTCCACATATACCACAATATTTTCAACAGGGAGTTCACTATGAGCTCTGTGCTGGAGCATCACAGAGATTTTCTTTCAGACCATTGGGATACCTTCAAACAACTGACAGAGGCAGGAAGAATTGTGGAAGGTGAAAAGGTTTTTGTGCATATAAATCATATTGTCTCCATTGACAGGCTGAGGTGCCATGTGAATAGAAGATTTGACAACCTGCCTGAGGAATATAAATTCAGCTGTAACTTGCACACTAGAAAGTGTAGAGTGCTTGAGGAAACCATGGCATTCCTTATGTACATTGTCTTCCATCAGCACTCTCTAGAAGAGCAAGGACAGGAGGCTGAAGAAGAAGATACATAGAGGAAAAAGAGGATATTCCTGTGTCAATAGATATGGCAGAGCGCAGGAAGAAGATATCAACCTCGAGGATGAGGGGCTGCAAGTGGCTGCTCTGGACCTTGTTCAACTGAGGACTGAAACTCTTAGGGCAGCACAGCCAGTTGAAGATTTTGATGTTCAGAGCAACAACTATGCAGTGCCCATGCTTCCAGGTGTCTTGATTGGTGGTAAAGATTATGTTTTCCTCCATGATATAGAGTGTATGCTCAATTTGAGGGAGGACTATGCCATTTCCCTTATTGCCCAAGCTTCAAGGCTTGACAAGGAGGTTGGCATAGAGGATGACCATTCACTCTACTGGCTTTGGAAACAACTTTTGATCCTGCAGAGGCCCTTACTATTTGTTTCAAAGAGGCTGAAAAGTTCCAAGAGCCAGATGAAGCTGCCTTCCAGCTCACACAGGAAGCTATGAATCTCTCAGCACTATACAAGGGAAAGAAGCTTAAAGAAGAGACTGGACTGGAGGGGAGAGGAATAAATCTTTGGAAAGATGAACTTCTTGTTGTTGATGATGAAAATGAGAAGGTATAATCTTGTTACTTCAAATCAAATACTTTATCTTGTGTTTAAATGTTTTGTAGTTGTGTATTGTCTCACTCCAATCTTTCGATATGTGGCAGCTACAAATTGAGGATGACACATTCCTCCAGAGAACAAGTGGAAGCAGGCCGGCTGGGTTTGGCAAAATGTCAAGCCTAGCTCATTATATTCATGATCTAGGCAGTGCTAAGATCTTGATTTACCACCATAGGTAGTTGAGCAACAATGGAGAAGCCATTGTTTACTTCTTTAAATGTTTGTCTAGGGTTTTAGGTGGACATGATCTTTCATGGCAAAAGGAAAAGATCATTTTGATAGAGAGGTTGTCTGCCCCATAGATATATTTGGGGATTATGTGAATAAGTAGGCCTCTAGGGCCTCTTACTTTTTGTCTTACACTTCTTATGCATTAGCATGTGGTGTTAAGGAGCCCAAATGTCTGGAGGGCTATGGAAAACACAAGCTCATAAGGTTTCGAGAGCCACCCATGATTGCATCAGGAGACACAATCCAAAAAGAAGAACATGTGGAGATAGCTAAAGACAAGGATACCCCTCCCAGACAAGCAACAGAGGTAAGCATTGATAAACAGACAGTCGACATCAAGCCAACAAGGAAGAAAAAGAGTCCAATCAAGATCAAAAAGAGAGTTCCGATTGGCAGGCCCTGGGAGTAATAGGATTTAGTCATCAAATATAGCACAAACATTATGTTGAAGTTGAACTGATTTGTACAAAGTCTTTGATCCTCATCAGTTCCTTGTCCGTACGGATGATCAGTACCCTTTTGCATTTGTTCCATCACCGTACGACACTTGAGTACTCTTCCCACACTCAGTAGCTTCTAAAAGCGTTTGACACTCAGTACCTTATTGGTAAGGATCAATAGTGTGTCTAGCATAATTAAGTAGTATTGATTGAATTTTTTGTGTGTAGCTCATGGATGTATTGATGCTTGTTAATATAGATCACATGTTTCACAAAAGAAATACTTTTGATGGAGTCTCAAAACATATAGGCATAACACCAAGAGTCACTTGTTCCACAAAATAAAAATCTATTGATTGAGTTTGAAAACATGTGGACATAGCACCAATAAGTTACAAACTGCTATTCATGTTTACTTGTCCATTTATGGTTTCTAAATATCTTCGAATCCCTCCATTGTCTATGTCTCTCTGCTGCCATTGAATTGTCCAAAGTTTATCTTCGTCTTTGCTTTTGGGCTAGAATAAAAGCAAGGTTGACTTTGGAGCTAGCAACTTTTCTTTTAGCATGCAGCCTCTGTAGAATGCCTCGGTAAAACCATTGGAAGACTTCCTTCAGACTATTTACCTTTTGATTCCCTCCGTAGTGTTGTGTGTGTCTGAAAAATGCATTACGTGCCATGTAGTGAGACTTCTCCATGCCTTGGGTAGACCAAATTGCTGGGCATCCATACTTTTTGACAAAATAGGGAAGGTGGTTGTAGATGATATGCTGTTTTCACAGAGACATAAGAATGCATAGTAAGTTATAAAAAAAAAGAGGATCACACTTAAGTAAAAGAAGAAGACAGAACTTTACCATGTAGTGAGTTATATTGCAGGCTATCCACGCGTCTTTCATTGACTTCCCAAAATATTTAATTGCCTCTTCAAAGTTCTTGTAATCACTCTTTGTCCATGTTACATTGTCACAGAACATGAAGAGTTGATCAAGAGACCTCCACACCTCTGCCTTCACATTTCGTGCTTCCCCATCTGCCTCATGATCTTTCACGGCATTATGGACTTGCTTCCACAATCCATAATTAATCCTTGAAACTGTTCTACCTTGCCTTACTTGCTTACTACTGTGTTTGGGTCGAGCCAAGAATCTTCTTGCCTTAACACCACCAATAGAGGGCTTGATTGGTACCTCCTTGCCATTGGTAGACTTTTTAAAATCCTTTGTGATATGAACATCACCTCCATGCAGACCTATATCGGATACCTATATCAGATAACACTTTTTCCAATGCTTGAAGAGCATCCTTTCTATTTTTTTCGGGACGGAGTTTCCAAGCAAATCCAATATACAAAAATACCAATTTCTCAATAATTCGACATAGACCATGCAATGTGTATATGTGAACATTACATAGTGGAATGTCAAAAATGGCCTTGAAGTCAGGGTCAACTTTATCTCTATTAGGTGCTCTCTTCCACCATTTGGAATCCATTACTTGAGCTGATTCTTTGCAGTAAAGACAAGGAGACTTTGAGTTGCCTCCTTTACTAACGTTATACATGCACTTAAGTGTTTTAAGATCCCCCGCCATGTGTCACTCTACTTGAAAATCACCTTTTCCTGCAACATGGAGATTCTCTCCTTGCACTTGTCTTTTAATTATTCTTGGTATTTCCGTGTGGTGAAACACCCAATCTAGTGTTTCATGGTCTTCTGTCTTCACCTGTGATTATAGAAAACAAAACTCTTACTATAAAAGATTTGAAAACATTGACTAAAATCAAGTACGAAACAAAAAATGACCATACCTGGAATGAGCCTAACCACCATATGTGTTTCTCTGACTGCACACTAAAATACTTCGAACTCGCTTCAGTCAATGATGTATCAAGTGCTCCATTCATCAATGTAATAGTAATCCTTTCCATTTTCTTTTCCTTTACAACCTCACACTCATCCAGTTTGATAACAAATTTCAAAATGCCTTTGCACTCCTCAAATGTTATTCCATAAAACTCGACCATTCTTCTTTGAAGTTGTTGTAGATCTACAAATATATTGTTCCAAGGGTCATACACAGTGGTTCCTTTACCACCATGAAATATTTCTTCAATATGGATATATTGCCCAATAAATTCATCTATACTTTCATTCAAATGACCTCTTATCCTCCACACGGTTGTTGCTGGATTTGGTAGTAAAACTCGTTTAATCCTTTAATCTCTCAAAGTTGAGGATATCGCATGGAAAATCGAACTATATCCCTTCTTGCTAACTCCACTATAACATCAAGAGCCTCTTGGATTGTAGTGCCATCAACTTGATTATTGGATATAAAGTCCTCTACAACATTGCGTTTGATTGTTTTGTATTTTTTTTCTTCAATCAAACCTTTTGCTACACCACAAGAAAGCAATCCTTTCATTTGTTTAACAGGAAGAAGGTTGGGATCCATATTTTCTTTTGCAGGCTCCAATAGTTTCCTATAGTAACAACACAATATGCCTATATCATTCAACACCTTCATTCTTGTTTTGCGTTAATGGACAAAATAGATATAGTCATTTGGGAGCCTTTTTGAGTATAAAAAATGAAAAATTTCAAACTAGCCTTGCTTCCTGAATTCTTCGCTTGCATCCACCAGTCCCAGCCTTCAAATTTGCAATGTTTTTAATCTTCCTGCTTCGTAGTCTGTCTCCAAACACGGTTCTCTTCCTTCTTGCTCTTGTCAACTCTTTTTTACTCTTTGAATGCTCCTCAATTTCATTCTGCAAACTGCTGCTCCAATTTTGCACGAATGGCTATCTCTTGCATCCTGACTCCCTTTTCTTGTAGGTACATCATTTTATATGTTTCTGCAAATGCATACTGCGCTGAAATATAACCAAGAAGTCCATTTTGTCCATCGCCCGCAAACCTCAGTAGTGTGGTTGGATTGACAAATGGAGGTGTAGAGTTTTTTACTAGACATTTTGGATATATGCTTCCATCGCACCATAAGTCAATATGTTGAAGCCCTTCTCTTCTCATATTTTCCTGTTGTTAAGCATTCAGCACCGTATCCTTTCATCTTTTTTGTGCTGGAGCATATTGTTCTTCTAAGTCGATGTGAAGATGGTGTAATCGCTTCTTCTGAGATTGTGACTCACTAGTATCGGCCACTTTTTTGTGCTTCTGAGGTTGCAAAGTTTGCTTGTCAATCTCATAGTCTTTTTGTAACATGAATCGTGGAAGTGTGGCGGTATCCATGCAATCATCAAGTTCAGTGATGGATTCTTTATGAGAGGCCTGCACACATCGTCAAAAGAGATGCGGAATCTTCGGGAAACAAAAAAAAACTAAGGAGATATTTAATGCAAAATCGTGTTAGTTAGACAAAAGATTATCTTATTCCTTTCTAAACTAACAGTTCTGTAGTCCTTACTGACAGTTCTGAGCCACGTTTCTGTATTTTACTATTTTTGAGGTCTTTTAGGAGAGAAATAAATCAAAAAATAGTGAATTTCTTACAAGGCCCCAAAATGAGCTCCCTTTTTCCCTAATGTGTACATGTTCCTGATGAAGTGTGAGAACAAAGTTGGATCCAAAGGCATAGAAATGCATCTTCATTGGTTATGCTATGGAGCAAAAAGATATAGATGCTATAACCCTACCACTCGTGAGATGCGAGTAAGAAGAGATGTTGTCTTCGATGAAATGAGTAGCTGGTATGCATCAGTAGTGAAGGCAACATAAGATGCAGATGTAAGAAGTGTTGATGTTACACCACATGTAGAGCAGCAATCACAAGTGCTGAGTGGACATGGGGAGTCCTCGAGCAGTGGATCCAATGTTAGCCCATGGTCAGGAAGGTTGAGGAATGATGCAAGTACACATGTGTCACGGAAAGGGAAGGAAAAGGTAGATCAACCTTTTGTGCCTGATCTGTTAGCATGTCACTCATATGTGGATGGTGAATCTAGTGGCTCTAAGTAGAGTCTTGATGAGGAGCTTGGCATTCCGTCTCTGTGGTTACTCCTGGTGTAAGGAGAACTAGGACTGTTTTGCGAACACCTGATCCACGTGTACGCAAGTCTACGAGGGTTAGATACCTTGTTTTGATAGGTTGAGATATGATGGATATACATCCCATCATTATGCTTACATGGTAAAAGCAATACAGGAGGTTGAACCCACTTGCTTTGAGCAGGCAATCAGAAATAAGAAATGGGAAGATGCCATGGATGAGGAGATGGCAGCATTGGATGCAAATGCAACATGGGAGTTAGTGCCTTTGCCTAAGGAAAAGAAGGCAATTGGATGTAAGTGGGTGTATAAAGTCAAGCACAATGCTGATGGTTCAGTGAGCAGGTACAAGGCAAGATTGGTTGCCAAGGGCTATGTGCAGACTTATGGCATAAACTATGAGGAGACATTTAGCCCGGTTGCAAGAATGGCTGTGAGAGTTGTCATTGCTATGGCTACAGCGAAGGGTTGGTCTTTACATCAAATGGATGTAAAGAATGCTTTCTTGCATGGTTTTACCATTGGATTTTAGATATCCAATGCAAATTTTTCACTATATGTGAAAAAGACAGATAGAGGGATCATGCTATTAGTAGTCATCTATGTGGATGACTTAATTTTATCACTGGTGATAGTGATGCAGACATACATGATGTCAGGATGCTTTTGAAGCAGAAGTTTGAGATGAAGGATTTGGGTGGCCTATGATATTTCTTGGGCATAGAGGTGGTGAGATCACCTCATGGCATTTTGCTATTGCAGAGGAAGTATGGCTTGGACATGTTGTCCAAGTATGGTACGACAAGCTGTAAGCTTATTTTAGTGCCATTAGAGCAGAACACAAAGCTTTCCGTAGATACAGGTAAGTTTTTGGTGGAGGACCCCACTACATAACAGGTGCATAATGGGTAGTTTGATCTACATGACCATTACAAGGCTAGACTTGAGCTATGCTGTTGGACTTGTGAGTCAGTTTATGTAGACCCCTAGGAAGCCACACTTAGATGCGGCTAGATGGATCCTCAGGTACATAAAGTCCACAGTTGATTATGGACTTTTCTATGAGGCTGGTACAGAGATACAATTGCATGGGTACATAGATGTTGATTGGGCTGGTAGTATTGCAGACATGAGATCTACCAGTGGTTTTATGTTCTCATTTGGGAGTGCTGCTAGGAGTTGGAGTAGTAAGAAGCAGTTAATAGTTGCCTTGTCGAGTACAGAGGCAAAGTACAGGGGTGCTGCTATGGTAGCTTGTGACGTAGCTTGGATTCAGAAGCTACTTGGTGACATGGGAGAGCTCGTGGATAGGGCAGTTGTCATATATTGTGACAACATGAGTAGCATATAGTTGGCCAGTAACCCAATATATCATGCTAGAACGAAGCACATTGAGGTGCATTATCACTTTGTGAGGGAGAAGATTCTAGCAGGAGATACAGATCTGGTATATGTCAGCATAGAGGATCAGGTGGTTGACATCTTCACGAAGGCACTGGGCACAGAGAAGCTCCACAGGTTTAGGAGCTTACTTGGAGTGCAGTGTGTGGAGTTGAGCTTGAGGGGGAGTGTTGAGATATCGAGCTTAACTAGTGCTACGGCGGCGGACATTGATGACCCGCTTGGGTGATAGCTTCTGCATCTATACCATTGGCATGGTTGGTGAGATTATGGGTGATATGCAGCCAGTGGGGTGATATGCGGCCAGTGGGATGATAGGCTCTGTGAAATAACCATTTTGGATTACTAGAGACTCACATAGTTATAACGCCAGCTCATTTAGCCGAGTTCACATTATGGACCGACCCTTGTATGTTGTAGTAGTTGAGTACTAACCCATATAGTGTGTACTCTTATCTTTATGTTATGTTGGTTGAGTAGAGAAGAAGAAGATAGAAGAAAATTTAGCTATCCATCTCTCTCTTGTGTCTTGCTCTCTCTTGTGTGTGTGTGTTTGCTTGCTAGGGTTTGAAGCTCTCCCTCTCCCCCTCATTCTCTTTAAAATCCTCCCATCAAAAGCTCTAAGCACTCTGAATCCTTGCGCCAATTCCCTTAAGAGATCTAAGCACTTTGAATCCCGTACCAAATCCCAATGTCATTTCTTATGGAGGCACATTCTATAAGTGTGCATGCTTATAAGGTTTTAAGGGAACGACGTGTTAGCATAATCACCAAGGGTTACTGAGAGGCCTCGGGAAGCCCACCACGCGTAGGCAATTTTGGATGGTGATGATGGTGTTAGCATAATCACCAAGGGCTACTGAGAGGCCTAGGGAAGCCCACCATGTGTAGGCACAATTCTCGTGGTCAAGCTTGCTATGTGATGGAAATGCAACTAAACCATTGGGAATCCTTTAAGATGTAACACAACTAAACCATTCTCGTGGTCAAGCTTGCTGTATGACAACAACACAACTAAACCATTGGGAATCCTTTAAGATGCAAAAATTAAGACCTTCAGGCTAAGCTTCCACCACTTCTCCACCACTCATTTGTAGTGATGGAATTTCCAAAGAAGAGAGTCGTACACTATGATCTTTGGAGACCAATCATGAACTAGTCGTACATACAATCTTTGGAGACCAAAGATTATACATATAAAGGAGGTAAATTGTCCTTAAAAATAGACTTGAAAACATGGAAGACTCATCCCATAGGTCAAGGCGTTTTTGCATTTGACACAACCATCCGCAGTCAACATTCAACATTTGTAAACAAGTTGTTGGATAGTGAAGAAGAGAAGCAGGACAGAGCCCCCTTCTAGAGCCCGACAACTCTAAGGATTGGATTGATTGTTTTTCTACTTTAGTCAGATCCATAGGCTTAGCCTAGTGCCATCCAATCACATGCATCCAATCACATGGGTCTAGTCTTCCGCTCACCCATCCACTGGACCTATAGAGCTAGTGTGTGAACTCAAACACCCATAGTTAAAAATTATCACTTTTTTATTGATACACACCACTTAAAAACAACTTCACTTAACTGACACACACCACTTAAAAACAACTTCACACATTCACTACTTTGTAAAAAACAGTCCTTTCAAAAGAAAACATATAACATACATTTCTTTTCCATAATATGCATATCACATACACATTAATGTCACATCATCATCATCAATCTCTTTGCACCATGACTGTGATCCATAGACTAGGACGATATGCACAATGAGTCCAAACACTCTTGGAGGACCACTATGATGACTGGAGAAGTCCTACAATGTGTCACATCAACCTCAATAAAAGTGCCAATAATTCTAGGAGTCACTTCTATTCGTTGTCACCTGTGCCATCATGAGCATAAACTTTCTAGGTGTACCGGTGTTAGGAGTCAGGTATGTCTAGTTCTAGTATGCATACTTAGCTCGTCACACATTACCCTACCTTTTTCACTCTGGAGCCACTTCTTGTCCTCACACAAATCATGCCAGGAGCATAGCCGAGATACACCCACGGATAATACCCATGTAGCAATCCATAAACCTGTGTGGTCACAACCTTCCAAACAAATACATATGCATCACTGATGAATACATCAAACAAATAAGCAAATTTTCAATCAAAATACACCATATTCACATTTAAAACAGTCTAGACCATTGCTGGCTTTCATAAACAAACACATATGCATCACATGAATACATAATTACAAATAAATAAGCAAAATTACAATCAAAATACATCATATTCACATTTAAAGCAATGTAAACTATCGCAAGTTCAATGAGACATCACAACTCTCTAGTCAAAACTCTCTAGTTGAAACTTCGAGTAATCTAAATTCCTCTAGCCACAACATATCCTAGTGAGCCCTTTTGAAGATTCTTCCATTCTTGATTAAGTCTCAATTCCATAAGACATTCCAATCAACATTGCTTAAAGTCCTTTATGTATAAAGATGGTCATTCTAAGGTCATTGGCCTACTTCTCTTATTTGGGGCTTAACTTCATGGTGAAAATCTCTAAGGATCTTTTGTTTACTATTAAGAATTTTCCTTCCTTGAAGGTCCGTAGAAAATATTTCAGTCTTGATTTTTCAAGTACATTTCTCTTGATATCATCTTCACAAATCTTAAGGATTTGACTTCTTTGCATTAAGCACATCAATACTTTACTTGCACATCAATACTTTACTTGTTCTTGACTGGGTTTAATATAACTTAAGCCCTAGTCTAAGTTAAATGAAACTCTTGCCCTAGAATATTACCAAAGCTGACCTAGGGTTTAGCCTAGCATTTAATGCAACTCGAGCCCTACTTTTCTTAGTCTTGGGTTTCGATGCAGCGTTTCATATGCAGACCTCGTCTGCTCCCCTTTTTCAGATGTGTTTTACCCAACATTAAGGTGAAGTCGCCCACAGAATGTTTGCCCTTCTCCTTTGAAGCCCTCCATCATCTGAGTTTTTTCTGCTCCCAGCCGTCTTCGGATCCCGATCCAAACCCAGGAATATCCACACCTAGACAGCCATTTTTCTCAAAAGAGCAGAGGATACCAGCAAATTGGTGGATTTGCTAAATGAAAAACCATGGGATGAAGACCCCCCTATGGGTATTGGGTGTGCTGTTTTCCTAGCAAGTTTATCTTTCTTCACACATGAATTAAAAACAATCCTTGCTTTGCCCAAATTGTCCTTTATAAAGTTTACTGCTGAGATGGTCCCAATTTGCACACTTATACTTGATAATTAATCAAACACTTGCGCTTTAGGATTTAGGGGTTTATAATTTAGGATTGAGGGTTGGTGTAAAATCAGGGTTTAGGTGTCAGGGTTCTGGAGTGGGAGAAGTGGAGGAGGAGAAATTTGCTTAAGTCTTGTTTCAAAGAAATGTTTCATGACTCCCTCTCTTAGAATGAAAATACGGTTTAAAAATGAAAATAATGACATAGATGCTACCCCTAGATACCCCTCACAAATTTCACACTGGTAGGCATTTGCTTATAAGATATCAACATCCCCATGCTTGTTGATCTTTTCAGCCATACCATTAATGGCATGATCATGATAAATTTTACATGCTTTCCAATGACTACTAGTTGAGTCTAGATGCAAATGTGATCCTCCACAGGTTTCATTGCTTGTGAATGATGACTTGGATGACTTGTAGACCAGTTGTTTGCAAACTCTACTGAAGCAGTTTTCTAGCATTTGTCCAGCCTTACTGGTTTTGTGTGTGTGCGCACATGCGTGTGCACTGGTGTGTACTGGTGTGTACACGGGCATGTGGTGAATGCACGTGCATGTGCATGTGATGTGTGTTGTGTGCTGTGTGCTGTGTGTGTGCTGTGTGTGTGTGTGTGTGTGTGTGTGAGAGAGAGAGAGAGAGAGAGAGAGAGAGAGAGAGAGAGAGAGAGAGAGAGAGAGAGAGAGAGAGAGAGAGAGAGAGAACTCAAATAAAACTGCTATTATCATATGGCCATTGAGCAAGGTGTCTTTCATTTGCCCATTCGAGCAATGTCCTCTTCTTCATAGATTAGCAATACACACTATTAAAGGAGAGGATACCGCTAAATGAGCATGTAGTAGTCTTCATGATCCCTTACTAGCATATAGAAGCTCCATGCTCCAAAATCAACATTAAAAAAGCTATATAAGAATCACAGACTCAAAGCTCTATTGATTGATGGAGAAGTTTAAATGGCTAAGATGCTTTCTAGGTACATGGAAACTCCATAATCTTAAATCTCCTCAACCACGTCATTCGTATAAGTGTACTCAAGGATGGCGTCAATGTTGCACATAGCAAGGTACACCATTGGATGAGAAAGTTAACATTGAAGACAACCCATGACTTTCCAAGTAGACACTGCATTGAGAGAATGAGAATTCACATACTAGCCCATGGCAATTCTTGTTCTTCCTCCTCACCCACATGAGAGGATTTACCACCAAAAGGGATAGTTACATCCTTCTGGTGATCTTGGATCTAACGCTCTGCGAGTACCCATCATCTCTATCACCACACAAACAGGCTACCAAGCTCCATGGCTTGTTTAATTCAACCTTGCACCAAGCTGCTTTATAAAAATAATCATAAAAACTTTATAAAAATCGTTTAATACAAAAAATTACAAAATCTACCAATAGAAAAACATAGTTTTTTTTAAAATAGCTTGAGAAAAATAAATGTGTCTAAAATCAATTTCAAGCCTTAAGGAAGAACTAGAGGAGAATAAGTTTAGCAGAATAGATGTGTCTGAAATAAGTTGCGAACCTTCGAGAAGCACTATAGACCGTTTTATTACAATAAAACCCTATGATGCGAACTTGATCCAGAACAATACAATCAATTGTATTGCATCAAACCACATCTCCTCAAACCCACTTAACCTTTTGTCCCAATCAACGTGTATTCCACCTCCATGTGATGTTTCCTTTGAAAACCACATCGAGCTTGCTAATGAGATTATTCCATGCGTTGAGCAGACCATATGGGCTAAGCTGCCCTCTTTGGCAAAGTAAGGTCCCTGAGCCTTCAAAATGTGTGCAAAGTAAAGTCCATATCATAAGTACTTTAAAACTTAAAAAAAGTAAAGGCACTTTTAGATATAGTTTTATACAAATTTGGAAAAACTCTTACCATGTAGTGGGTGATACTATTATGAACCCAAGCTTCTATCATTGATTTGTAAAAGTTTTTAAAAATGTTCTTGAAATTTAGTGTAGCATCTATTGTAATTGTCATCTTTTGCAAAAGAATTATCAAGGTATCTTTTAAATAAGATCCCACTTTGGATCCAAGTAGACCGTTTTTTCCTCGCGTATTATAAGTTGGTCACAAGTTAGGGCACCTTCCTTTCTTGTCTTTGCAATCCAATTTTTCTTTCCATCCTTTGACTTTTTTCTAGATTTTATGTAATATAGGCATGGAAATTCTGCCTTGGATCCACATAACACACCAAACATGCACTTTAAAGTCCTGTGAGTTGCCACTGTACATTGTATTCACTAAATTGATCTACTTTTAGGACTTCTCCCCTTGTCTGATATTCAACCACATTTGGTATACTTGACAAGTTAAAGAAAACCTTAATATTTCATGTTCTTTTTTTGGAACTTCAAAAGCAGCAAGCCACCATATGTCATTTTTTGATTGAACATTGAAATAATCTGAATGCTCTTTTATGATGTTGAGACTCTAGGCTCTACTTATTAGGGTCAAGATTACCCTCTCTAACTTTTGTGATATCCGAGCTCAAGGCTCTATTCATTAGGGTCTAGCCTACCCTCTCTAATTTTTGCCCTTTCATAATCTCACATTCGTCGAGTTTTAACACAAACTTAATTATACCACCACATTATCGAACTGTCATGTTGTAGAACTTGACCATTGCACTTTACACCTTACATACTTCTCTAACTTACATTTATGTGTATGGCATAGATGCATAGGCTCACCAAGGAGCTCCAGAACTTTACCATTCAATAATTTTTGTGCTTCTCCTAAATGATATGGTTTTGGAAGAGGCAAAATCCTTTTTTTTCTTCAGAACCCTCTTAAATCCTTTGTTTAATTACTTGTAAATAGTAATATCTGCTCTTGAGGAAATCCAAGCTTTATCACATATGCCTTGAGCATTGTTGGCTATGAATGTCTTGGTCACCTTATGCATCTTATCTCTTGTTATATCTTCTAACATCGCTTTACACTTCTTGTCTTGGAGTGCAGCTATTACCATGTCCTTTGAGAGCACTCTAGCAATAACTAAGCTATCTATCTCATCATTTTCTATTGTAAGCAGGCGTTGGATATCCATGCAAGCCTTGATTTGTCACTTCCAGTGGCCACCTCCAATGACCAACTTATTCATTGGTTTTAGCTTCTTCAGGCATGCTCTTGGCCTGAATGTAGTGTTATTCTCCTACATTATTTGCATCTTCTTATTTTCTTTCTCAAGAACATGCACCCTCTCAATTATTTCAGTATTCTATACTTCCACAATATGCATTGCACGTTATAAATTTTCATATTCCTTCTCTTTCTCAATTAGTGATTTTGAGAGTTGTGTTATCATCACTTCCTTAGTTGTCAACATAGTTTGGGTTGATTTGTAAACATAACATGCTTGGTTGGAAAGCCTTCTTATATAACCTAAGACACCTGCATGACCATCACATACATACTTGATAAAGGAGGTTAATCCTGAAAATATAGGGGGCTGTTTTGATAGAGTATCAATAGAATATATCAATCTCTCTACGCATAAATCCACATGCTTTTTCCTTGCATCTCTATTCTCTTGCATTATTAATTGTTGCACCGAGGTAACCTTAGTCCTATAAGTGAAAATTTAGCATCAAATTGAAGGTGAATGCCTCTTTTCTTACTTTGTGTATCCTGTAACTCCATTAAAATCATCGATATACATAAATAATTCATAACAACATTGACTGAAAATTAGGTATAATAATAAAAACCATTAAAGTTTAAGAATATAATGTTTATCTTAAAACATTATGTTCTTTAAGAGTCAGGTATAATAATAAAAACCATTAAACTTTAAGAATATAATGTTTATCTTAAAACATTGATAAAAGCATTAATATTACATATCATTAAACAAAATATTTTATGTTCTTTAACATTATGTTCTTTAAGAGTCAGGTATAATAATAAAAACCATTAAACTTTAAGAATATAATGTTTATCTTAAAACATTGATAAAAGCATTAATATTACATATCATTAAACATTGATAAAAGCATTAATATTACATATCATTAAACAAAATATTTTATTAAGTCCTTCAAATAAACAACATATAAGATTAAACAAAAAGAACATTGACCATAGCTTTGTTCTTCTCTGAACTTGTAGTGTGACATGAAAGATCAATGAAGAGTAAGATGGTTTTTTGGTTCCAACTCTGTGGCATTAGAAAACCAACACACACTTCATCTTTATTCCTTTTTTCTCACCCTAATCTCTATCGCAAATGGGATCGTCTATCACCATTAATGTGAGAATGGAGAGAGAGAGAGAGAGAGAGAGAGAGAGAGAGAGAGAGAGAGAGAGAGAGAGAGAGAGAGAGAGAGAGAGAGAGAGAGAGAGAGAGAGAGAGAGAGAGAGAGAGCTACCTACTACAAAAAAAGAAGGGAAACTGGAAATTCATCCTACAAAGTCAGTAGTATTTGAAAACACCAAACAAAAACATTGGATTATTGGAAATAAACCTTACAATTAAAGAATACACATAGATTTCTAAAACTAACAAAAATTCAAAATACTAAGCTAGATTACAAAAAATGTTTAAATCCAGCACATTTAAGGTAGTTAGAATGCCAATAGCATCAAAAGGTAGAATTCACCCTAGACTTAGTCAGAGTACACAATAACAATAAAATATTCGATGAATATATTATAATATTAGTAAAAAGTAGTCCCAGAGAGTACAAAGAGGGAGAGATTCAATATCTTAATTTTATCTTTTGTCTCTCTCTTATCTACATGGAAAAGAGAGAAAGCTCTTAGATGGCCCGTTTTGATGCAAATTTGGCCTAATGCTTAAGAATGTGTATGGGTTAAAAAAGGCTTATGGAAGTTAAGCAGAGAAGATTAATGCAACTACTCTTATATGTCAAATACATGAGACCTTAGTAAAAAGAGGGAACTAAAGAAACCCTGGAATTTTGACTAAGCATAGATCTTAAAGATAAGAAATCTGCTAGAACTTCATGTGGAGAAGATTGAGATCCAGGTATCTAAGGGGAAAAATCTAAGTTCAAAAATTGTACTACACCTAATCTAAAACAAGAGAGTATTTGAAAGAAGGTTGAATCTACTTAACCTTATTAAATTATGAGTTCTATGATTAAAGTTCTCAACCTAAGGTAGGACTATGTAATCTTTAGGTGCTTTAGTCTCTTATGTTTTAAGGGAATAAGGGAATAAGACAACAAGGGTTTAGTAATTCTTGACAAATGTTATGGACCTAAACTTGGTTCATGTTATTAATATTATCTTAATTTTACCTAAATGGGTTGAAAGTTGATGAGAGAAGGACATATGGCTTTGGTAAAATCTTAGGTGCTCTTTCATATTCTCTGACAGATCATTGGAGTGTTTTTGAATGATTCATGGGATATAAGCCTAAAGAAACTAGAAAGAATGTATGCAATGTAATCCCTTGATAGGGAATAACCCAGGTAACCTTGAAGAATCCTTGAAGAAATTAAGATAATTATAATTAAATTGAATCATGTGGGTCATGGTAGAGACTTACCAAGAAGGATCAAGTCAGTTATTGTGTCTGGTTTACTTGGTATAACTATGGATTAAATCAGTTTGTGCAAGTGCTCAATGAAATGTGCTATGAGAATATTGAACTTGGATGGGTAATGCACGAGTGATCTAGTAGGGTAATTCCTAGGCTATAATGGTTTATGTTTGTCATTTTCTTTTATTAAATGTATATTGTAATTGATTTAAGTAAATCAAATTAACAAGCTAATATAGATTGTAATACTTGAATTAAGAATTGCTAGAGAGAGATGGGCGTGTCTATATTTTTAAAGTGTGCAATATACTCAAGTAAATCAAATCAACAAGCTAATATAGATTGTAATACTTGAATTAAGAATTGTTAGAGAGAGATGGGCGTGTCTATATTTTGAAGTAGATAAACTATAAAACCACTGGCAGCGTAGACCTAAGCTTGCAGGTACTTTCCAAATGAAACCAAAATTGTTTGAAAAAAGGGATAAACTAGAACTAGATTTTTAGAACATAGGAAAGCTAGTAGGAATGTGGGGTCGAGGCTGTCATCTTCATAATCGAGGAGTAAGACGTTGGTTGAGCCCAAGAGCCACCAAATCACCTTTTACTTGTGAAAATTATGAAGGAGACATGCATATGGAGGAATCATATGCATTTCCTAGTGTAAGGATTTTCTAGTGCAGCTACAAAAAACATGTTACTAGATAACCGAACGCTACACCATTGTTATATGAGGCCCTTAGGTGAGACCCTCTACCCTCAAAGTGAGTCTTTTGTTGTAGTTTTATCTAATAGATATAGAGGGTGGGGGTCCTCACGTGCTTGTAAGGCACTTGGCCAAACACCATCTTGCCGCTCGGCACATTCAAAGCATCACCTGTAAATCGAGCAAAGCTGTAAGCCCCCCGATAAGAAGCTAGAGACGCTGACACAACAACCCCAAAGTCGGAACAACCATAAGCAACCAGCCAGTACACCAACACCAACACCAACACCGGCAACAAGGTAAGTTGGTAAGAAGGCGAGAAAAGACCACATCTAGTAAGAAGCAACTATGGGGTGAGAGAAGACTAGATCTTACTACTTGCTTTGACTCTAAATTATTCATGAACACACGTCGCCTTGGCTGATGTTTTGGCCACAAAGAAGCCTCATATCTCAGCATCACACTGTGAGATCGAGCCCTACTCTCAAGTTCTGCCATGGAGATTCGGACCACTACCTCCCCATGGCAAATAATTCCGTGGTAGTCTTGGTACTCATTCCACTAATCACAGGGTGTGGCTTGCTTCATTCGGACCACCACCTCCCCCATGGCAAATCATTCCGTAGTAGTCCTGGTGCTCATTCCACTAATCATAAGGTGTGGCTTGCTTCTACCAACCACCTCATGTTGATAGGTTCACACCGCTTCCACAACCAATGAAGGCATGGCATAAAGAACCTCTACATCTTGCCTTTCACTTTCCATGCCACCTCGACAAGTTGCTTGCCACACAAAGTTAACCACTTTGTCTTGCATTTGGCTATAGATTGATCCTGTAAGATTCCCTGTTTTCGAATACAAGACAATATTATTTTTCCTTGTTTTTGCCTAGTGAGATAAAAATTTCTAGAGAGTGGTAATTTAATATTGAGATATTTTTAGATATATAAATTCTACAAATATCAAAAATATGTTTTCCTAAAAGAGAAAATCAAAATAAAATTTTCAAGGTGCATTAGGAATCAATTAAAAATAATTTAAAAGACCTTAGCCTAAGGGTCAAGACTTTTTGAAATTTTTGGATTATGGTCCAATTAAGGTTCCTATGGACCAATAAGATTAATCCAAGTGTTGGGATGAGATAAATCCAATGAACAAAAGAAAATACCCAAAAATGAGTAAATGCCCACATAAGATAAAGAGTTGATTAAGTACAAGATTTATTAGTTAAAAATTATGAAATATTACTAAAAAAATGAGATATTTTGGAGTAATCATACAATTTTGACACCTTGGTAAGGAAAGGGAGAGCCTTCAAGGAGGCACCTATTTCACACATGTGAATGAGTTTTAAACTAAAAAAATATTAAGATATTTTTATCTCTCCTCTCTCCTGGATCAAACTAAATAAAAAAGGGAGCCAAACTGGTCCAAATCCTGTCGAAATTCAGCCAAACTGAAGTTGGGAAAATTCTAGAACTTAGTTGGACTCAAATAGTGGCCTCCCTAACCTATAAATAAACCCTTATTATTTTGTATTCTCATATGTGAACTAGACCATGCCAATATTACCTTAAAATAAGTATATTTTCTATTATCTCCTAAAAATCCTCTACATTTTGGAGAGATTGGAGCTTCTCTCTCTCTCTCTCTCTCTCTCTCTCTCTCTCTCTCT
The DNA here is from genome assembly GCF_041138505.1 of Cibotium barometz. Lineage (NCBI taxonomy): Eukaryota > Viridiplantae > Streptophyta > Polypodiopsida > Cyatheales > Cibotiaceae > Cibotium > Cibotium barometz. The sequence goes on along the minus strand of NC_141072.1, from coordinate 17,531,112 downwards.
CTCTCTCTCTCTCTCTCTCTCTCTCTCTTAAACCTTCCTTGGAGATTTCCTCAACATACTAACCAATTGATTGGTTGGGGGCCTCTCCTAAGAATAGAGAATCAAGCAAAACAAGAGGTAAGGTGTGACTTTATGGTTTTTTTCCTTAATCTTCTAAATGTTTTTCACTTCTCAACCCCTCTCAAGCTTGAGAAGTATGCAATTGAATGGTTTTTCAATGCAAATGAAGCTCTCTAATGAATTTTATTGATTAATCACATAAAGTTTACATTTATGCTTAATTTAGGATGTTTTTTATGTATATATCTCTCTCCCCCAAAGAATGGTCATTCCTATGACCAATTCTCAATTCAAATGATGCTTCTCATGGAGAAATTCCTAATTCTAAAATCAAACTCTATGCTAGTCAAGCTAGAGGCCAAAGAGATGTTTTATGCTTTAATGTTACATAAATTATAGTAAACTTAGGAATTAAGTCCATAAATTAAATATTGATCCAAATGATATTTACTCTATCATAATCCTATTACTAAGTCTTATTCTTTTAGAAAATATTAAAATTTATCAGTAGTAGCAACAGAGCTATGGCAAAATTTTTAAAAATTAACACATAAATCATTTTTATGCATAATGTGAAAAGAGGACTTCCTACCATATTCTAGGATTAGTCATCCTATGTTAAATGAATAATTCTCATCATATCCATGGAAAACTAATTTTTAATGTTTATGTATAAATAGTTAATTAGAGAAAAAGAGAAATTTTTAGTAATTTTATTTTTATGATAAAAGAGGAATTCCCATGATAATGGAGATCCATGTATTCCAATGGAGAAAGAGAAAAGTTGGAATATTAAAATAATGGATATTTTATTTAAAATTAAAGAAGAATTTTAGATAAATTATTTTATGCATGAATAAATTTAAATGATAAAAGAGGAATTCCCATAATATTTGGAATTCAATCATTTAAATGAAAAAAGTGAAATTCTTATCATATTAGGATTAATGGATATTTTTATTTATTTTTTAAGAGAAATTTTAGTTAAAATTCTTTTATGCATGTATAAATTTAAATGATGAAAGAGGAATTTCCATCCTATTTGGAATTCAATCATTTAAATGGAAAAAGAGGAATTCCTGGTATATTTAGAATATTGAATATTTTTATTAAAGAAAAGAGAAATTTTAGATAAATTTATTTGATGATAAAAGAGAAATTTCCATGACATTTAGATTTCAAGCAATTAAATGTAAAAAGAGGAATTCTCATGATAATTGAGATCCAAGAAATTAAATGGAAAAAAGAGGAATTTTTAGTATAATTCAATTTATGAATATTTATCAAAAGTGAAAATATGGGTAGAATTGATTTTTGTGAATCCCATGAATTCTTTTATTCAAAAGAGGAATATTGAATATAATTCATTTGAGAAATTGAGAAAGAATATGGAAATAGTCGTCGAGAAGGACCTTTATCTAAGCCAAACAATTGGCTGAAATTTAGAAAAAGTCCCATTATCGGTATCGAAGTAGGAAAACCTACTAAATGGGAATAGGATGTGAATGGATGTGATAAGATATAAATGGGATGCGATAGGATGTGAATGGATGTGATAAGATGTAAATGGGATGCGATAGGATGTGAATGGATGTGATAAGATGTGAATGGGATGTGGTGTGATGAAAATGAATGTGGATGAGATGTGAAGTAAATGGATGTGGATGTGAATGATGAGATGAGAGGAAATATGAAAGGGTGAGATGGGAAGTAAATGGATGTGGATGTGAATATATGTGGATGTGAAGTGATAGATGTGAATGTATGGATAAATGTGGATAGTTGTGCATGTGAATGATTGAATGGATGTGGATGAATGAGATGGGATGTGTATGAATGAGATATGATGTGGATGTGATGTAAAGTGGATGGAATGAATGAGATATGATGTGGATAGATGTGGACATGATGTAAGGTGCGAATGGGGATACAATGAATGTGATGAATGTGAATGGATGTGATGTGATGTGAGTCGGGATAAGTGTGAATGGGTGAGATGTGATGTGAAATGGATGTGATGTGATATGATGTAAATTGGGATAGATGTGAATGGATTGGATGTGAATCGGGATAGATGTGAATGAATGAGATGTGATGTGAATGGATGAGATGTGATGGGATGTGAATCAGGATAGATGTGAATGAATGAGATGTGAGTTGAAATGGATGTGATGTGATGTGGATCGGGGTAGATATGAATGGATGAGATGTGAATGAGATGTGGATATGGGTAGATGCGAGTGGATGAGATGTGAATGAATGTGATGTGATGAGATGTGGATATGGGTAGATGCGAGTGGATGAGATGTGATGAGTATAAATGAGGAAAGATGTGATGAGATGGAAAATGATGTGATTGGATAAGAATGGATGAAGGACGATGCAAATACATATGATTGGACTTGCATTAAGTAATGTGGATTGATGTGGAACAATGTGGAAAGACGAGAGTTCGTTATAGAAACTGTATTTATGACCTGTTTTTAAATGACTATTTTATGTTAAGAATGCTGGGGAAGCCTTTTGACCGTCTTGTGAATGAGGTCGTGGATACCTAAGTGATAAAGTTGCAAGAGTTTACGGAGAGTCAGCGGAGGACGTCTCGCGTAGCACAGTCGACCGAGGTCTTGACTAGCCTCGGTTCGATTTGGTGAGCTTCTAGTACAGTCTTCCGGTACAGTGGATGAGGGACCAAGGAAGCGGCCTATGAGTGAAACGCTAGGTGACCTGCGAAGGATCCTAGAGGGTGCTGACCATACGGTGCTCGGGCTCTGGGTGGCCGAAGATACCCACGCGTGCGTCGAGGAAGATATTGGAACAAGGAGTAAGAGTTGTTTTTTGAATTCCAGCATGGATCTGGTTCATTAACCTTGCTGGTCCTCAACGAATGAGTCCATGGCTCCTTTATATGGATCTGTTGGTTGATCTTGCTGATCTTCAACGGAAAGTCCATCTGGATTTTTATAAGTGAATATATTTCCGGGTACTATGAGCTAGGAACTATTGAAAAGGCCCCAGAGTGGATAGGTGGTGAGCGTTCAGGTTGCAATTGATGCCATAGGTACACCGATGAAGGAATGATCGGAAAATAGAAATCAACCGGATATTTTGGAGGACTATGATTAGTGATACTATGATTTCATTAAAAGATTGTTTTAAAGTTATCTGAATCTGTAAAACAGGCAATTTCATATTGGGTGTGTAAGTGGTGTGACTATCTTGAAGTTTGCATGAAGCGTCGGCTAGGGGAGCTTGGGAACTCTTTTCCCTAGTATTAGGGACAAAACATAACCAAATTCCTAAACGGATTCTATCACTACAGTGGTTGGGTGGTTGGCTAACCCATGGGACTGGATGGGGTTAGGCTGGACTGATGGATCCCTAAAATGAGACTCAAGTTTGTTATGGTACGATAGATGAAGTAATTCCTGGACAGTCCTTGTTCTATGGAAAAGAATCAACGACTGTGCCTCTCGATGAGGAAAAAAGCGTTGGTCTCTATGATCCAAGTGCAAGTCTTTTCCTTGATCTGACCATGTGACTTATGGGTTCGATCAGATCAGTTTGGTTACCTACGTTAGAATAAAAATATCCCATGGAGGATTCGCCCGTGCTTTCTGAGAGGGAAGTTTTTCCGGGTTCACGAACCGAGGGATTAGTCTCTTGTCTGGATATTCGTGGGCAAGGCCCCGAGTGAGAGGCTTTGTCCTGCACAAGAAGTGCTACTTCCGCTACTAGTACCCCCGAATTCGTTGTGCGGAGGAAGCAGGGATCTTTCAGCTGGTATAAGAGCGAATTGGCTAAAGTAGAACAATCGAGAAGCCAAAAATGTTAAAAATTTATGAAGTACCAGTAAAAGATTGTAATTGTGTGATGAAATTCATACAAATTGATATTCAGAATGTAGATTCGTAAATTTGTAATTGGGTCTTCATATGGAAGTACTACAATTATATGGAATCCTTGACTTGCTTGAGGCCTAGACATGATGGTATTTACCTAATAATTCCAAGGACCGTTATACTGAGGGTATAACTGCAGCTCTTTACTGGCAGTATATACGAGTAAATCTAAGACATTGAAGTTATAAGCAAAAATACTATCTAGATGATGAATTCGAATGCTGATTGATATGATTTTAGAATTGTGGTTGAGAATTTTGATGAGTTGATTTGGATTTTGATTGAAAGATAATGATGAGTTGATTTGGATTCTGATTGAAAGATAATGATTCCTGAATTCTAGTTGAAAGAAGATAAGTTTAACAAAGCCCAATGAGGATAAATGGGACGAATCCCAGTGATGATGATAATAACTGAAATGATGATTGTGACTTCAGCAAATCACTATGAGATTAGTGGATTGTGCTGACAGATCGCTACTCTTGACCTTGACCCAGTGTCTCTAGTTAAGGGATGACAAATTGAAAACTTGCATAAATGAAATTCCCATGGAGGAATGTTCAGATGAAATTTTCGGTCTGATGGACCATTACTGTGTTAAGAATATGAATGAATTATTCTCTGATAATGAGTTCTGTATGTTCTTCTGTTAGAAGGGATCTTTATCGTAGGATTCTGTGGGGGACTGACCAATATAAAGAACCCCAAAATCAGTTGGATCTAAAGTCGGATTTGAATTATAAATAAAGGGACTAAACAAGAATTTTTGTATTGATAGGGTTATGGATCGAGGTCGTCGTGGTAGGAATGATAACCCCCAACTCGATGAGGAAGAGCTCGACTTGGATGTTCGTAAAACTCTTCATAGATCACAGCTTGGACCTTTCAAGGGTGAAGGGGAAAACTTGGGCGAGGCTGTGGAGAAGTGGATCGAAGTAATGGAAGAGTACTTTGATGTCATCGGGTACAATGAGAAGAGCAAAATGAGTCTTGCAAGGCTGAAGATAGTAGAAACAGCCAGAGTGGCATGGAGAAACCATTACGAGACAAACCGTCTAGATCGGAACACTCAGACATGGAATGATCTCAAAATTTACCTAAGGAAGAGATTCTATCCTCCCGGCTTTTGGAAACCAAGATGAACGAGTTCTTAGAGTTAACCCAAGGGAGCAGAACTATTGAAGTGTATCACCAAGCGTTCGCTGTCCTCCTCAAATACTCGCCAATCGCTAGATGAAGAACAGCTGATGGCCAGGTTCATTCAGGGACTGAATGAACCTCTCAATATCCTAGTGAAGAATGCCAAGCTAGTTTCCATGGCCGAAGCAGTGCGGATGGCGAAGGATTTTGCCAAGGCCTTTGATGTCAATGTCCCGCCGAAGCTAGCACCATCATCTTTCCAAAAGATTTATAGCTCCATAAGGTTATTCCAACCTTCCACCGCCTAAGAGATAACAAGGTCAAGCTCAGAATATAGGAAGTTCCAGAATGGAAGAAAGGTCCCTTTCCCGGAGCTCAATCCCCTGGAATTCAACTTTAGAAGTTCCACCCTTGAACAAGGAAGTGAAATGCTATAGCTGTCAAGGATTTGGACATCATAGTATGAATTGTCCAACTCCTTGTGGATCAAGGTTTTCGGGGCGGGGAAATCAGGGACCAAGATTCTAGACTCCAGCTCCTTCCTTCCAGAGTAATCAAGTTCCTTTCCGCCAAAATTAGGGAAATCCCAGAGGTAGACCCTCTAACCAACCCACAGTTTCAATCCAAAGTAATCCAAGACCTCCACCTCCTCAGAATAGGGGAAGTCGAAGAGAGATGTTCCCAAATGAGTCGTCCACTTCCAAGGCAGTAACGTTGGAAGTAATTGAAGAAGAAGAAGAAGATGAAAGAGATCATACTCCACCTACGAGATGAGGACATCTCACGTTTTTCAAGTGGGAGAGGACATAAGATTCCTCCTCAGCCTGAATAATGAATAAGCTTTACTTCAATCCCCTGTAATCATTCCCTATTTTTGAATACAAGAAAATATTATTTTTCCTTGTTTTTGCCTAGTGAGATAAAAATTTCTAAAGAGTGGTAATTCAATATTGAGATATTTTTGGATATATAAATACTACAAATATCAAAAATATGTTTTCCTGAAATAGAAAATTAAATTTTTTTTTCCAGGGTGCATTAGGAATCAATTAAAAATGATTTATAAGGGTCAAGATTTTCTGAAATTTTTAGATTATGGTCCAATTAAGGTTCCTATGGACCAATAAGATTAATCCAAGTGTTAAGATGAGATCAATCCAATGAATAACAAAAAATACCCAAAAATGAATAAATGCCCACATAAGATGAAGAGTTGATTGAGTATAAGATTTATTAGTTAAAAATTATGAAGTATTACTAAAAAAATAAGATATTTTGGAGTAATCATACAATTTTGACACCTTGGTAAGGAAAGGGGGAGCCTTCAAGGAGGCACCTATTTCACACATGTGAATGAGTTTTAAACTAAAAAAATATTAAGATATTTTTATCTCTCCTCTCTCCTGGATCAAACCAAATAAAAAAGGGAGCCAAACTGGTCCAAATCTTGTCCAAATTTAGCCAAATTGAAGTTGAAAAATTCTAGAACTTAGTTGGACTCAGTTAGTGGCCTCCCTCACCTATAAATAAACCCTCATTCTTTTGTATTCTCATCTGTGAACTAGACCATGCCAGTATTACCTTAAAATAAGTATATTTTCTATTATCTCCTAAAAATCCTCTACATTTTGGAGAGATTGGAGCTTCTTTCTCTCTTCAACCTTCCTTGGAGCTTTCCTCAACATACTAACCAATTGATTGGTTGGGGGCCTCTCCTAAGAATAGAGAATCAAGCAAAACAAGAGGTAAGCTGTGACTTTATGGTTTTTTTTTCTTAATCTTCTAAATGTTTTTCACTTCTTAACCCCTCTCAAGCTTGAGAAGTATGCAATTGAATGGTTTTTCAATGCAAATGAAGCTCTCTAATGAATTTTAAGGATTAATCACATAAAGTTTACATTTATGCTTAATTTAGGATGTTTTTTATGTATATCTCTCTCCCCCCCAAAGAATGGTCATTCCTATGACCAATTCTCAATTCAAATGATGCTTCTCATGGAGCAATTCCTAATTCTAAAATCAAACTCTATGCTAGTCAAGCTAGAGGCCAAAGAGATGGCTTTTCTATGCTTTAATGTTACATAAATTATGGTAAACTTAGGAATTAAGTCCATAAATTGGATATTGGTCCAAATGATAGTTACTCTATCATAGTCCTATTACTAAGTCTTATTCTTTTAGAAAATATTAAAAATATCAGTAATAGCAGCGGAGCTATGGTAAAATTTTTAAAAATTAACACATAAATCATTTTTATGCATAATGTGAAAAGAGGACTTCCTACCATATTGTAGGATTAGTCATCCTATGTTAAATGAATAATTCTCATCATATCCATGGAAAACTAATTTTTAATATTTATGTATAAATAGTTAATTAAAGAAAAAGAGAAATTTTTAGTAATTTTATTTTTATGATAAAAGAGGAATTTTCATGATAATGGAGATCCATGTATTTCAATGGAGAAAGAGAAAAGTTGGAATATTAAAATAACGGATATTTTATTTAAAAATTAAAGAAGAATTTTAGATAAATTATTTTATGTATGAATAAATTTAAATGATAAAAGAGGAATTCCCATCATATTTGGTATTCAATCATTTAAATGGAAAAAGTGTAATTCTTGTCATATTAGGATTAATGGATATTTTTATTTAATTTTTAAGAGAAATTTTAGTTAAAATTATTTTATGCATGTATAAATTTAAATGATGAAAGAGGAATTTTCTTTATATTTGGAATTCAATCATTTAAATGGAAAAAGAGGAATTCTTGGTATATTTAGAATATTGAATATTTTTATTAAAGAAAAGAGAAATTTTAGATAAATTTATTTGATGATAACAGAGGAATTCCCATGAAATTTAGATTTCAAGCAATTAAATGTAAAAAGAGGAATTCCCATGATAATTGAGATCCAAGAAATTAAATGAAAAAAAGAGAAATTTTTAATATAATTCAATTTATGAGTATTTATCAAAAGTGAAAATATGGGTAGAAATGATTTTTGTAAATCCCATGAATTCTTTTATTCAAAAGAGGAATATTGAATATAATTCATTTGAGAAATTGAGAAAGAATATGGAAATAGTCGTCGAGAAAAAAGGACCTTTATCTAAGCCAAACAATTGGCAAAAATTTAGAAAAAGTCCCAATATCGGTATCAAAGTAGGAAAAGCTACTAAATGGGAATAGGATGTGAATGGATGTAAATGGGATGCAATAGGATGTGAATGGATGTGATAATATGTAAATGGGATGCGATAGGATGTGAATGGATTTGATCAGATGTAAATGGGATGCGATAGGATGTAAATGGGATGTGACAGGATGTGAATGGGATGGGATGGGATGCGATAGGATGTGAATGGGATGTGATAGGATGTGGTGTGATGAAAATGAATGTGGATGAGATGTGAAGTAAATGGATGTGGATGTGAATGAGATGAGAGGAGGTGAGATGGGAAGTAAATGGATGTGGATGTGGATGTGTATGTGAAAGAATGTGATGTGAATATATGTGGATGTGAAGTGATAGATGTGAATGGATGAGATGTGATGGGATGTGAATCAGGATAGATGTGAATGAATGAGATGTGAGGTGAAATGGATGTGATGTGATGTGGATTGGGGTAGATATGAATGGATGAGATGTGAATGAATGTGATGTGATGAGATGTGGATATGGGTAGATGCGAGTGAGATGTGATGAGAATAAATGAGGAAACATGTGATGAGATGGAAAATGATGTGATTGGATGAGAATGGAAAATGATGTGATTGGATGAGAATGGATGAAGGACGATGGGAATACATATGATTGGGGACTTGGATTAAGTAATGTGGATTGATGTGGAACAATGTGGAAAGACGACAGTTCGTTATAGAAACTGTATTTATGACCTGTTTTTAAATGACTGTTTTATGTCAAGAATGCTGGGGAAGAATTTTGACCGTCTTGTGAATGAGGTCGTGAGAGACCTAAGTGATAAAGTTGCAATAGCTGATGGAGAGTCAACGGAGGACGTCTTGCGTAGCACGGTTGACCAAGGTCTTGACTAGCCTCGGTTTGATTTAAATGGTAAGCTTCCGGTACGGTGGATGAGGGACCAAGGAAGTGGCCTATGAGTGAAGCGCTAGGTGACCTGCGAAGGATCCTAGAGGGTGCTGACCATACGGTACTCGGGCTCTAGGTGGTCGAATATACCCACGCGTGCATCGAGGAAGATATTAGAACAAGGAGTAAGAGTTGTTTTCTACATTCGGGCATGGATCTGGTTGATTGACCTTGCTGGTCAACAGATGAGTCCATGGCTCTTTTGTATGGATCTAGTGTATCACCAAGCGTTCGCTGTCCTCCTCAAATACTCACCACCGCTAGATGAAGAACAGCTGATGGCCAGGTTCATTCAGGGACTAAACGAACCTTTGAATATCCTAGTGAAGAATGCCAAGCTAGTTTCCATGGCCGAATCAGTGCGGATGGCGAAGGATTTTGCCAAGGCCTTTGATGTCAAGGTCTCGCCAAAGCCAGCGCCATCATCTTTCAAAAGATTTATAGATCCATAAGGTGATTCCAACCTTCCACCGCCTAAGAGACAACAAGGTCAAGCTCAGAATATAGGAAGTTCCAGAATGGAAGAAAGGTCCCTTTCCCGGAGCTCAGTCCCCTGGAATTCAACTTTAGAAGTTCCACCCTTAAACAAGGAAGTAAAATGCTATAACTGTCAAGGATTTGGACTTCACAGTATGGATTGCCCAACTCCTTGTGGATCAAGGTTTTCGGGGCGGGGAAATCAGGGACCAAGATTCTAGACGCTAGCTCCTTCCTTCCAGAGTAATGAGGTTCCTTTCTGCCAAAATCAGGGAAATCCCAGAGGTAGACCCTCTAACCAACCCGTAGTTTCAATCTAAAGTAATCCAAGACCTCCGCCTCCTCAGAATAGGGGAAGTCGAAGAGAGATGTTCCCAAATGAGTCGTCCACTTCCAAGGCAGTAACGTTGGAAGTAATTGAAGAAGAAGAAGATGATGAAAGAGATCATACTCCACCTACGAGATGAGGACATCTCACGTTTTTCAAGTGGGAGAGGATGTAAGATTCCTGCTCAGCCTGAATAATGAAAAAGCTTTACTTCAATCCCCTGTAATCATTCCCTGTTTCTGAATACAAGAAAATATTATTTTTCCTTGTTTTTGCCTAGTGAGATAAAAATTTCTAAAGAGTGGTAATTCAATATTGAGATATTTTTGGATATATAAATTCTACAAATATCAAAAATATGTTTTCTTGAAATAAAAAATCAAAATAAATTTTCTAGAGTGCATTAGAAATCAATTAAAAATGATTTAAAAGACCCTAGCCTAAGGGTTAAGATTTTCTGAAATTTTTAGATTATGGTCCAATTAAGGTTTCTATGGACCAATAAGATTAATCCAAGTGTTAAGATGAGATAAATCCAATGAATAAAAGAAAATACCAAAAAATGAGTAAATGCCTACATAAGATGAAGAGTTGATTGAGTACAAGATTTATTAGTTAAAAATTATGAAATATTACTAAAAAAATAAGATATTTTGGAGTAATCATACAATTTTGACACCTTGGTAAGGAAAGGGAGAGCCTTCAAGGAGGCACCTATTTCACACATGTGAATGAGTTTTAAACTAAAAAATATTAAGATATTTTTATCTCTGGATCAAACCAAATAAAAAAGGGAGCCAAACTGGTTCAAATCTTGTCCAAATTTAGCCAAACTGAAGTTGGAAAATTCTAGAACTTAGTTGGACTCAGTTAGTGGCCTCCTTCACCTATAAATAAACCCTCATTCTTTTGTATTCTCATCTGTGAACTAGACCATGCCAGTATTACCTTAAAATAAGTATATTTTCTATTATCTCCTAAAAATCCTCTACATTTTGGAGAGATTGGAGCTTCTCTCTCTCTCTCTCTCTTCAACCTTCCTTGGAGCTTTCCTCAACATACTAACCAATTGATTGGTTGGGGGCCTCTCCTAAGAATAGGGAATAAAAAAAAACAAGAGGTAAGGTGTGACTTTATGGTTTTTTTTCTTAATCTTCTAAATGTTTTTCACTTCTTAATCTTCTAAATGTTTCACTTCTTAATCCCTCTCAAGCTTGAGAAGTATGCAATTGAATGGTTTTTCAATGCAAATGAAGCTCTCTAATGAATTTTAATGATTAATCACATAAAGTTTACATTTATGCTTAATTTAGGATGTTTTTTATGTATATCTCTCTCTCCCCCAAAGAATGGTCATTCCTATGACCAATTCTCAATTCAAATGATGCTTCTCATGGAGCAATTCCTAATTCTAAAATCAAACTCTATGCTAGTCAAGCTAGAGGCCAAAGAGATGGCTTTTCTATGCTTTAATGTTACATAAATTATGGTAAACTTAGGAATTAAGTCCATAAATTGGATATTGGTCCAAATGATAGTTACTCTATCATAGTCCTATTACTAAGTCTTATTCTTTTAGAAAATATTAAAAATTATCAGTAATAATAGCAACGGAGCTATGGTTAAATTTTTAAAAATTAACACAAATCTTTTTTATGCATAATGTGAAAAGAGGACTTTCTACCATATTCTAGGATTAGTCATCCTATGTTAAATGAATAATTCTCATCATATCCATGGAAAACTAATTTTTAATGTTTATGTATAAATAGTTAATTAGAGAAAAAGAGAAATTTTTAGTAATTTCATTTTTATGATAAAAGATAAATTTCCATGATAATGGAGATCCATGATGGAAAAAGTGGAATTCTTATCATATTAGAATTAATGGATATTTTTATTTAATTTTTAAGAGAAATTTTAGTTAAAATTATTTTATGCAATTTAAATGATGAAAGAGGAATTTCCATCATATTTGGAATTCAATCATTTAAATGAAAAAAGAGGAATTCTTGGTATATTTAGAATATTGAATATTTTTATTAAAGAAAATAGATATTTTAGATTAATTTTTTTGATGATAAAAGAGGAATTCCCATGAAATTTAGATTTCAAGCAATTAAATGTAAAAAGAGGAATTCCCATGATAATTGAGATCCAAGAAATTAAATGAAAAAAAGAGGAATTTTTAGTATAATTCAATTTATGAGTATTTATCAAAAGTGGAAATATGGGTAGAAATGATTTTTGTAAATCCCATGAGTTCTTTTATTCAAAAGAGGAATATTGAATATAATTCATTTGAGAAATTGCGAAAGAATATGAAAATAGTCGTCGAGAAAAAAGGACCTTTATCTAAGCCAAACAATTGGCAGAAATTTAGAAAAAGTCCCATTATCGGTATCAAAGTAGGAAAAGCTACTAAATGGGAATAGGATCTGAATGGATGTGAATGGATGTAAATGGGATGCGATAGGATGTGAATGGATGTGATAATATGTAAATGGGATGCGATAGGATGTGAATGGATTTGATAAGATGTAAATGGAATACGATAGGATGTGAATGGGATGCGATAGGATGTGAATGTATTTGATAAGATGTAAATGGGATGCGATAGGATGTGAATGGATGTGATAAGATGTAAATGGGATGCGATAGGATGTGAATGGATGTGATAAGATGTGAATGGATGTGATAAGATGTGAATGGGATGTGATAGGATGTGGTGTGATGAAAATGAATGTGGATGAGATGTGAAGTAAATGGATGTGGATGTGAATGATGAGATGAGAATGAGATGAGAGGAGGTGATATGGGAAGTAAATGGATGTGGATGTGGATGTGTATGTGAAAGAATGTGATGTGAATATATGTGGATGTGAAGTGATAGATGTGAATGGATGAGATGTGATGGGATGAGATGTGATGGGATGTGAATCAGAATAGATGTGAATGAATGAGATGTGAGGTGAAATGGATGTGATGTGATGTGGATCGGGGTAGATATGAATGGATGAGATGTGAATGATGTGATGAGTATAAATGAGGAAAGATGTGATGAGATGGAAAATGATGTGATTGGATGAGAATGGATGAAGGACGATGGGAGTACATATGATTGGACTTGGATTAAGTAATGTGGATTGATGTGGAACAATGTGGAAAGACGAGAGTTCGTTATAGAAACTGTATTTATGACCTGTTTTTAAATGACTGTTTTATGTCAAGAATACTAGGGAAGCATTTTGACCATCTTGTGAATGAGGTTGTGGAGACCTAAGTGATAAAGTTGCAACGGAGAGTCAACGGAGGACGTCTCGCGTAGCATGGTCGACCAAGGTCTTGACCAGTCTCGGTTTGATTTAAATGGTGAGCTTCCGGTACGGTGGATGAGGGACCAAGGAAGTGGCCTATGAGTGAAGCGCTAGGTGACCTGCGAAGGATCCTAGAGGATGCTAACCATACGGTACTCAGGCTCTGGGTGGCCGAATATACCCACGGGTGCATCGAGGAAGATATTGGAACAAGGAGTAAGAGTTGTTTTGTGAATTCGTGCATGGATTATGTTGATTGACCTTGCTGGTCCTCAAGAGATGAGTCCATGGCTCTTTTATATGGATCTGTTGGTTGATCTTGCTGATCTCTTCAACGAAGAGTCCATCTAGGTTTTTATAAGTGAATATATTTCCGGGTTAGGAACTATTGAAAAGGCCCCTGGGATGGATAGTGGTGAGCGTTCTGGTTGCCAATGATGCCATAGGTACACCGATGAAGGAATGATCGGAAACTAGAAATCAACCAAATATTTTGGAGGATTATGATTAGTGATACTATGATTTCATTAAAAGATTGTTTTAAAGTTAGCTGAATCTGTGAAACAGGCAATTTCATATTGGGTGTGTAAGTGGTGTGACTATCTTGAAGTTTGCATGAAGCGCAGGCCAGGGGGTCTGGGAACTCTTTTCCCTGGTACCCAGGATAAAACATAACCAAATTTCTAAACGGATTCTATCATTACAGTGGTTGGGCAGTTGGCTAACCCATGGGACGAGTGGATGGGGTAAGGCTAGACTGATGGATCCCTAAAATGAGACTCAAGTCTGTTATGGTACGATAGATGAAGTAAATCTTGGACAGTCCTTGTTCTGTGGAAAAGAATCAATGGCTATGCCTCTCGATAAGGAAAAAAGCGTTGGTTTCTATGATCCAAGTGCACGCAAGTATTTTCCTTGATTTGACCATGTGACTTATGGGTTCGGTCGGATCAGTTTGGTTAGTGATGACCTTGACTACGTTAGAATAAAAATATCCCATGGAAGAATCGCCCGTGCTTTCTGGGCGAGGGAAGTTTTTCCGGGTTTGGTTTTGGAAGAACCGAGGGATTAGTCTCTTGTCCGGATATCCGTGGGCAAGGCCCCGAGTGAGAGGCTTTGTCCTGCGCAAGAAGTGCTACTTCCGTTGCTAGTACCCCCGAATTCGTTGCGCAGAGGGGGCACGCTTTCAGATCCTGAATTGTACCACTTAACCTTAGCTGCTGCCAAATTCATGGCATATCCTCGACCATCCACACTTTCCACCTCAAAAAATAGCTTCACCCACGCAGATGAGTGATGCAAGGATACGGTATGTTAAGTTAACCACTTCGTAGGTTAACATGGTTTCACCTCGTCAACCTACTGTAAGGCGCTTTGCCATATTATCTATGTAAAATAGACACTTATCCTTTGTAAAACGACACTCAAACATATAAAGCAATAGAGAAAGATTACGAACTTAGTATACATAGTTTCTTATGACTACTAATAGAGGCCATACCATTTTTAAGTTTGGCCAACCTAGTGGGAAAACTAGTCATTTGTAGATAAGTCATTTTTAACCACGGAGAATCATTCCCTAACAATAGTTTACTTGTGAGCTCCCCTCTTCTCTCTTCTTGCTTACTTATGTATCCATTGAATCTTTCTTGTTTGATGGATGCATGCTATATAGGTTTGATTGTAGGTTTTTAGCTTCTTCTTCTTTCCCCGCCTTTTGTGAGAAAGAATCACCATGAAGATGGATCTCTTGTTGCCTTCATTTAGGTATTGAGAGACTGTGGTTATGTAAAAGGGGAGGAGAAGGGTGTGTGTGTGTGTGAAGGGACTTAAGGTCCACTAGCTCATCTATTTAAAGGTGGAGCTAGAAGGCATTTTGTATGGAGCAAGAAGCCTAGTTGTATTTGAGCAACTTAATAAGCAAGATATTTTCTTGTATTTTGTGAGTCTCTCTCCTCCACATAGTTGATCTAGCATGAGCACCACGAATTGTAACATGGTATCTAGAGCTTGGCAAGACTAGGTCACTTTTGTGGTGTAGAATAGGTCAATTTTATCCCTTTTTATTTTGTGGAGCCGAACCTCCTGCAAGTGGAGGAGCTCTAGTAGCTCTGGAGGCAACAACTCGTGGAGCTTTCAACTAGGAAAGTGAAGAAGACCTCCAAGCGCTTGAGCTCGTATAGCCGATTGAGGGATCCTTCTTCTCCTGTCCGGGGCATTGTCGCCTGAGCAAACCGGCGCACTTTTCCCTGTGCAGCTGATGCCGTACACAAATTCGCCGTGTGTAGGCGTTGGTAGCCCTAACGAGCTTAGGGCTTTTGAAGCCCAAGGTCTCAAGATGCTACAGCTTGATTTTTAGCCCCAATGGCTGCTCCTCACGTCCGCTACAGCAGAAAAACCAGGCTGCCTCTGTGAGGAAGCCATGGAAGCTTGCATAAAAGCTTCATAATAGTGTTTTTTTCACTAATCTCCTCCTTTTAGCTCTAAATCTCTTCAAGTGTCTCTTGAAAGGGCTTTGCTCCTCTAGACCCTCTGAAGTTATTGGCATACACTATGAGGTGCTCATAAGTCTCATTCATCAAAACGTCATCAAGCTTCCTCAACATCTTCAAGTGCACAAAGCTTTTCAAAGTGTGCTTATAAGCACTAATAGTGTTGATTAACACTAATGAGACTTCTAATCCAATAAAAGGGAGTCATTCCAAAGTATTTTTAAACACTAAGAGTGTTCTTAAGCACTAATGGTGAATCTAATCACCAATACAAGTGTCATTAGATGCTAAAAATGTGCTCTTAAGCATTAATCATGTTTTTAAACACTAATGGTGATCTTAATCACCAAACAAAGTGTTCATTGACACTAATGAAGCTCTCCCCATCAGAGTTAGTGGTTATGCACAAACCCTAAGTGCTAAACCATAAAATTTACCATCTTAATCTCCTTTTTTATGCAACATCCGTGGCTTGATTAAGGGTTGTTGCACTCTCATAAGCCTTTCTCTTTCTACTTAAGCCAAAACATCAAAAAATTTTGGTTTTTTCTTCTTCATAAATTAGCCCATTACTCTCTAGTAATCTCCTTCAATATCTAATGTCAAAGGACAACACCCAAATTAAGAAGTTCTCAGGAGAGGGCTTCCACACTTGGCAAGTCCTTGTCAAGTACAAGATGATGTCCAAAGGTTTTTGGCCATTCATATCCGGCACTAAGGTTATTGATTGAACTAAGGCTGAAGATATTGAAGATGATGAGAGGGCACAAGCCATCATCATGCTTCATCTTGATGAGGCTCTCATTCACCATGTGGACCAACTTTCGACTGCAAAGGAGAAATGGGATGAGCTTGATAAGCTCTATGGAGCTCGTGGTAAGAATTCCAAGATCTCACTTAAAATTGAATTTTTTAGCTTGGAACTCAAAGAGGGAGACGGAAGTGGAGCCTTCATCTCTCACTTGAAGGGCCTTATGGCTCAACTTGCATCAGTGAATGCGAGAATGGATGAAGATGATGCAGTGGTGGCTGTTTTGCTAAAAGCAGTCAAGAAGGTGTACCCCACCTTAGTCACCACCCTGAAGAACATACCTAATCCCACCCTTGAAGGAGTTCAATCTTGTCTTGATGAAGAAAAGAGGCCAAAGGGAGGAGCTGAATCTTCAAATGCAACCACTTCATCGAATATCGAACAAGCTTTGTCACATCAAGTGATCAAAGTAAGATGTGCCCATTGCAAAAAGGTGGGTCATTTGGCAAATAATTGTTGGATCAAATATCCCAACAAATTGAAATGTAACAAGTGTAAACAAATGGGACATATCACTTCTAAATGTCAAAACAAAGAGTCAGAGGCTAACTTTGTATTAGCCTCTAACTCCACTGAGAAATTATTTTAAATCTCAATGTAACCACACCTATATTCCTAACCTTGTACGCCTAATGTTATAAAGGCATCCTATGTCCAATACCACCTATTTCAATTTTTTTTCATAGTTGGTATTGAGGGGGGGTATTAAGAGACGCCGAAGCCAGCACCATCATCTTTCAAAAGATTTATAGATCCATAAGGTGATTCCAACCTTCCACCGCCTAAGAAACAACAAGGTCAAGCGCAGAATATAGGAAGTTCCAGAATGGAAGAAAGGTCCCTTTCCCGGAGCTCAGTCCCCTGGATTTCAACTTTAGAAGTTCCACCCTTGAACAAGGAAGTGAAATGCTATAGCTGTCAAGGATTTGGACATCATAGTATGGATTGCCCAACTCCTTGTGGATCAAGGTTTTCGGGGTGGGGAAATCAGGGACCAAGATTCTAGACTCTATCTCCTTCCTTCCCATTAGGTTTCTTTCCGCCAAAATCAGGGCCAAAATCAGGGAAATCCCAGATGTAGACCCTCTAATCAACCCATAGTTTCAATCCAAAGTAATCCAAGACCTCCCCCTCCTCAGAATAGGGGAAGTCGAAGAGAGATGTTCCCAAATGAGTCGTCCACTTCCAAGGCAGTAACGTTGGAAGTAATTGAAGAAGAAGAAGAAGATGAAAGAGATCATACTCCACCTACGAGATGAGGACATCTCGCATTTTTCAAGTGGGAGAGGGCGTAAGATTCCTGCTCAGCCTGAATAATGAATAAGCTTTACTTCAATCCCCTGTAATCATTCCCTGTAATCATTCCCTGTTTCTGAATACAAGAAAATATTATCTTTCCTTGTTTTTGCCTAGTGAGATAAAAATTTCTAAAGAGTGGTAATTCAATATTGAGATATTTTTGGATATATAAATTCTACAAATATCAAAAATATGTTTTCTTGAAATAGAAAATCAAAATAAATTTTCTAGGGTGCATTAGGAATCAATTAAAAATGATTTAAAAGACCTTAGCCTAAGGGTCAAGATTTTTTGAAATTTTTAGATTATGATCCAATTAAGGTTCCTATGGACCAATAAGATTAATCCAAGTGTAAAGATGAGATAAATCCAATGAATAAAAGAAAATACCCAAAAATGAGTAAATGCCCACATAAGATAAAGAGTTGATTGAGTACAAGATTTATTAGTTAAAAATTATGAAATATTACTAAAAAAATGAGATATTTTGGAGTAATCATACAATTTTGATACCTTGGTAAGGAAAGGGAGAGCCTTCAAGGAGGCACCTATTTCACACATGTGAATGAGTTTTAAACTAAAAAATATTAAGGTATTTTTATCTCTAGATCAAACCAAATAAAAAAGGGAGCCAAACTGGTTCAAATCTTGTCCAAATTTAGCCAAACTGAAGTTGGAAAATTCTAGAACTTAGTTGGACTCAGTTAGTGGCCTCCCTCACCTATAAATAAACCCTCATTCTTTTGTATTCTCATCTGTGAAAACTAGACCATGCCAATATTACCTTAAAATAAGTATATTTTCTATTATCTCCTAAAAATCCTCTACATTTTGGAGAGATTGGAGCTTCTCTCTCTCTTCAACCTTCCTTGGAGCTTTCCTCAACATACTAACCAATTGATTGGTTGGGGGCCTCTCCTAAGAATAGAGAATCAAACAAAACAAGAGGTAAGGTGTGACTTTATGGTTTTTTTTCTTAATCTTCTAAATGTTTTTCACTTCTTAACCTCTCTCAAGCTTGAGAAGTATGCAATTAAATGGTTTTTCAATGCAAATGAAGCTCTCTAATGAATTTTAATGATTAATCACATAAAGTTTACATTTATGCTTAATTTAGGATGTGTTTTATGTATATCTCTCTCTCCCCCAAAGAATGGTCATTCCTATGACCAATTCTCAATTCAAATGATGCTTCTCATGGAGCAATTCCTAATTCTAAAATCAAACTCTATGCTAGTCAAAGCAAGCTAGAGGCCAAAGAGATGGCTTTTCTATGCTTTAATGTTACATAAATTATGGTAAACTTAGGAATTAAGTCCATAAATTGGATATTGGTCCAAATGATAGTTACTCTATCATAGTCCTATTACTAAGTCTTATTCTTTTAGAAAATATTAAAAATTATCAGTAATAGCAGCGGAGCTATGGTAAAATTTTTAAAAATTAACACATAAATCTTTTTTATGCATAATGTGAAAAGAGGACTTCCTACCATATTCATAATATGAAAAGAGGACTTCCTACCATATTCTAGGATTAGTCATCCTATGTTAAATGAATAATTCTCATCATATCCATGGAAAACTAATTTTTAATGTTTATGTATGAATAGTTAATTAGAGAAAAAGAGAAATTTTTAGTAATTTTAGGTTATGTAAAAGGGGAGGAGAAGGGTGCGTGTGTGAAGGGACTTAAGGTCCACTAGCTCATCTATTTAAAGGTGGAGCTAGAAGGCATTTTGTATGGAGCAAGAAGCCTAGTTGTATTTGAGCAACTTAATAAGCAAGATATTTTCTTGTATTTTGTGAGTTTCTCTCCTCCACATAGTTGATCTAGCATGAGCACCACGAATTGTAACATTAGGCAGGGTATATTTTTTTGGCGAGCATTTTTGGGTGAGCGCTTTTCGGTGTTTAGGGGAGTGGTTTCTCTCTCTACACTTTCTTTCCTCTATTGTCTCGCACATTGCGACTCATGGTGATAGTAGAGGAGAGGAGTAGATGGATACAAGAGCACTATACACATTATAACAATCAATGCAGCTCGTTTACAACTACCATTGCAAGTCATTTACAAAGTCACCATATTATGATCTCTTAACTTCCATTATATTCCCTAGCAAACTTACAAGGCCACAACATTACATGACAAACACCTACGACATGACATGATCATTTGTACTTCTTTACAAAGACACCATATGAAAGCATTTTTGGCCTCAACTATCATCTTTGCCTTTTCCATCTACCCTAACTTGTGAATGATGAAGGTGGCAACTTCAACTCTAAGAGGATCCTCCTTTGCCTCTTCAATGATGCCGAAAGCTCTCCATATCCTAATGGATGAAGTTGCTTCCACCTCTAGCATGTTTTTGTCTACAAGGTCTACCGCTTGGCATGTTTTGAGCTTCTTGTAGAGCTCATGTACTTTAGATGTTGTTGTCCATGCTTCTAAAATGGCATCCGATATGGGTTCCTTTTCTTTGAGTTGCATGAAAGATTAAAGAGCTTTCTTTACTTAAGATGGTTGCAAATGTAGTAGTATTAGAGGGATTACTAGATGAAGCCATAACCATAGAGTTCATAAGGACTCTATTGCAATATGAAGATATAAGGGGAGAGTGACGTGGGATGTGTCTAGAAGAAGAATATTAGAACATGGAAATCTCTACTATTTTTATAACTTTAAAAGGAATAAAAATTTACTTTTTTGAACACTAGAATTCTTATTTTAAGCATTAGAATAACTACTTTAAGCACAATTGTTATTATTTTAATGTCTCGATATCAAACTCTCTCTCTCTCTCTCTCTCTCTCTCTCTCTCTCTCTCTCTCGTGTTGTTGAGATCTCACTCTAATTGCTACATCTCTCTCAAAAATCAATGCCATGAAAGAAGCAAAAAACAAAGCCATTATCATAACATGAGTGAACAACAATAATGTCTAAAACCAATATATTTCGAGCATTACAAGCTACTGAAATACATAAGTACAGACGCCGCACTCCCCGGTGGAAGAAAGAAGGTGGTATGGGGTAGGGAGCTCTACCAAATGGTGCGAGTGCGGGTGGAAAAAGTGGCCTTGCAAGATCACGCCGTGGTGCCCATGAGGGAACTGAAAATGAACCTACAGGGGATGTATGTGGCATGACAAAAGTATGACAGGCCGGGAGGCAAGGTAGCTGTAGATTGTGGAGGTTTTGAGGTGGGCGACGATATCTTCTTAGAGCCAAAAGCGCAGGAGGAAACCTCCCCATACCAGTTAGATGTAGACTGGAATCCCATCCGATATACTATTAAGCATAGCGAGCCTTTCACAAGGTAATTAAAGCACGATTCGAGTTGTGAAATTGTTATATTATCATTGTCTTAAACATTGTCGTCCATTTGTACATATGGTAATTGTGAGCTCCTACTATGGCAGGTGGTTACTCGTGACATTCACTGATTGTGTGGGGATATAGTCCTAGATTGCTTTGCTAGTACTGGGACCATGGCTAGATCATGCAGGACACTGCAACAACATTGCATCAATGTGGAGAGTGATGAGGTGTGCCATAGTTCATTCTGCAACCACTTGCTGTTGTGCACTATGATTTGGGTAACCAATTTTTCAGGGTGAGGTCAGTGAGATTGCTTGACAAGAGCAGCAGATGGACATGGGGGAACCATATCCTCCAATCCTCCAAGTACCCATGATCCCAACATAGTCTAGTGCTTTGTCATGGCCACCTGGGGTTCCGATAGCGATTACCAAAGCAGAGACCTACTTGCACGCACTAGTAAGAACATTAGGGAGGAAAATCATTGAGCTTCACTTTGATAAAAACCAAAGAATCCTGCACTCACCTCTTCTTGGCTATCTTTTGACATGACATATAGATATCGTTGGACGCATAAGAACAAAGTTCTTCGCAATGTCAAGTTCCAAGTTCCTGCCTTTCCGCGCAGCAATCCCCAGGTGCTATGCACGTAGAGTGCACACCATAGTGCCATCGGCCTGTAGGAACTCTACAACAAGCACAAAAGCCAACTCCATAGGTACCTCCTGAAAAACATTCCATCGAGGAACCACTAAATCTCCCTTATGGAGACACATATCTGTAGGAAAATCAGCTCACACCAAGCGCACACCTCGAAGGCTATCGAAGGCGTCCATGCTTCCCCATCTTGTCAGCGATCCCATGAATCGTTGCAATACTGCAAGATTCTCGGAACAACAAAGCATATAAAGGGGAGTGCAAACGCTATAATGATGATGAATGGAGAGAGTCACTCGAACGCCCAAGAGATCATACCTGTGTTTTCACTTTCCCAAAAGTGCGAGACGGAGGTGATCAATGTTGGAGCTCAAAACTAAGTGCAGAGGGTCCACCACAATGGGACGGCAGTCTTCATTTACACAACACCAAATACATGTTATGAGCATTGATGAATAAACTAATGAATGCTCAAACATGTTAAGTTTACTTCCTAGATCCCAAGAGGTCTACCTCATCATCTTTTTAAACTCTTCGACCCCTGCTCTGACCATATGCGAAGGGGTCACTTGCTCTTCCCCTTGTGCAGGATTGCCGCTCATCTTCATGCTCGTCATCCCTGGAATGGCTGTCCTCAGATTCATCATCTAAGTCATCCCCTTCCCACTCTAGCCGTGGCCTTTTTTGGGATGATGGAGGTGTGGATTTCTTACCCTTTTTCTTCTTGGGGGTCAATTCTCGCTTGGTGGTAGGCCGGATACTATAAGTGAGCTTGCCTCCAACTTTGCGTACAATTTTAGTGTGTACTTGATCAATTGGAACTAGTACACATGACGATGGATCCACATGAAGAAGGCTCTTTTGGATGGCAAAATTTGCGCATCCCTCATAGCGAACTCGCCACTAGCCAATATGTCAAGTTGCCTACATTTCTTGCATTGTAAACAAGCGTTAGGTTTTTAATTACTTTAAAAAAAATGTAATGCATCAAGAGAGCTGGAGATCATACTCTTCATTTGAAACATGTGCTTGAGCAATCTCTGCTAGCTTCAGAGTAGTGAATTTGCTAGCCTTTTCACCCCAGCCTTGGTACGAGATCACTTTTTTAAAGAACTCTTTCCCAAAGTCAGGGTTGGCAATTTGTGCTAGCTCATGTCCCCTTTTAGTGAAAAGTGCCTCCGTCTCCTTTAGGGCATCCCTATAGTTCTTGTCAAACGTTTCTACATTCATCATGTATTCTCTACTCCCTCACTCAGGCAAGCCACTGATCTTGGCTTGGAACGTGGCATCGAAGTCTGACTGCAATGCATTTATATTTATTTAAGAAACATACTTCGAAATAAAAACATTAAGAAACATAATTCAAAATCAAAACATACTATAATGCGCACACACCTTGAAAACTAATTGTGACAAGAGTGCCATGGGAAGCTTCTTTCACTTGGATCTGTTGGGTCCCTGATGAGTAAGCTCTTTCTGGGCCCATGCACAATCAACGTCACTAAACTTTGACGACAATGATTCTGGATTGGCAAGACCCACACGCTGCATCATATATATATCATGTGCCGTTGTGTTTTGGCACATGAATGGTAGTGATCCTAAAAAATTTGCATGCATTTTAAACAAGGAAAAATTCGCATGCATTTTAAACAAGGAAAATGATGACATACACAATGTTTGTTCATTTCATAAACAAAAGAACATTGTACAATGCACTTACTTGTTGATCATGCGCAGCACGAACAAGAACTCTGCCTCCTCTTCCTCGACGGACCACTCTACAATTCACCTTGGGAATCCTCTCTTTTTTGACTCGATTGGTATTCACCCATTATTTCCAAGTTTTGAGTAAATGGTTTCCATCCCAAACAACAAACATCTTCCCAACCATGTGTTGCCATCCTTCGGTCTCTAATATCGTGTCAAATGCACCTGATAATAATAGGTCATGGCTGACTGCACTTCGACAGTCGAATGGAATGGGTGCTTTGCCTGGGAATCCCTTTCAGACAATGAATGCCGCTAGTGTCGATTGATATTTTCTCTCCTCGATGCTTCTGATCAATCCCTTGATAGAATCCTTGTTCGTGCAGGTTGCTGCGTTTACAAGGAGGCGACAAAGTGGCACTCTAGGAAGGCGGGTTTGGTTGTCGAGTGGTTCTCCACCCAATTCGTAGAGATGTGTCGGATCAACCACTTGGCTAAAACTCTCTTTCACAGACTCCTCTTCTTCTACAATCGTGGCATTACTATTGGCTGCCACACGATTATCAACGGGCATTGAAGAACCAGCTTCCATAGTCAACTGTAATTGTGAGGTGTTTGTTACCTCGCTTGATGTGGCCACTTGTGATATGCCCACATCTTGCGAGAGAGCGATCTCATCTCGCGATGCGGTAAACCCCTTCGATTGGATAATGAGTGCGTGGATGCATTTTGTCTTGAATATGCATCCATATTTAAGCTTAAATTAGTCTTTTGTCATTAAGATGTGATGCAATTATTTTAAATTAGTCTTTAATTATCATTAATTTTTTATTCCAATTACATGTGATGCACTATCTCTATTTTTTAAGAAATTATTATGCCATTTATATTAATCAAAACAAATTTACCTAGAGAATTTAGATGATTGAGAACTCTTTGGCGGCGGGGTTGAGGGAGTGAGGACCACTACTGCTTGAGGGCATTAAAACCGTTGAGTCCACGAGTGTTGAGAGAGCTTGAGAGAGAGAGAGAGAGAGAGGGTGGCTCTTTGTGGAGAGAGAGAGAGAGAGAGAGAGAGAGAGAGAGAGAGAGAGAGAGAGAGAGAGAGAGAGAGAGAGAGAGAGAGAGAGAAGGTAACTTTTGAGGGCTCTTTGTGAGCCCTCAAAGTTGGCTGTGCAATGGCTTTAAAGGTCATTGCATAGCCACAACCATGTGGCTTGCGTGGCCATGCGATTGGCCATGCAAGCTAGCCGCATGGCCTGTGGCCTTCACCGCATGCCATGCAAAGGCCATAGGCCTCGTGGCCTTTGCCACGCATGCGGTAAAGGCCACATGGCATGGCCATGTGGCATGTTGCGTGGCATTACAAGCGGCGTGGCCACGTGGACTATTTAGTCCACATGGCCTTGTCATGTGTAATGCCCGTACTACTCGGGCATTACAGGTGGCACGAACACGTGGACTAAATAGTCCATGTGGCTAACCATGAGACCACATGGATTGTTAAGTCCACGTGGACTGTTTAGTCCATGTGGCACTGCCACGTGCAATGCTTAACCTCAGGCATTACATGTGGCCACACCACATGGACTAAACAGTCCATGTGGCGTGCCACATTGAGCCACGTGTGTCACAGATAGTGACACACGTGGTGCCCCAACTAATTGGTACCACGTGCAGTGCGCACTACACGTGGCAGCCATGTGTAATGCCCATCTTGGGCATTAAATGTGGCAGCCATGTGTGGCCAGGCCACATGGCACGTGGCGAGGCCACGCATGCCATGCATGCAGCCACACCACACATGGCGTGTGCTGCGTGTGGCGTGCATGCCCACTGGCCACTGGCCATGGCCGATGGCATGCAGGCAGCCTATGGCATGGCCTACATGCCACAAGCCACGCTGGAGGAGGGTCCAAGCACCATCTCCTCCAGAAGGCGATAAGAAGTCGATGTTTACACGCTGATGGAGAATAAAGAGAAATTCGTAGTGATAGGAGAGGGGGCCGCTTGGAGAGGGCGATGGAGGGGGCGCTTGGGAGCGGGCGCTTGAGAGGAGGTGGAGGGGGAACTTGGTCTCCAAGCGCCCCCTTTCTTATCTCACTGCAGGTAATTAAGGCCAAATTTCTCTTTATTCTCCATAAGCGTGCAGACACCCACTTCTATGTTTTTTTTATGTGTCATGACCACACCATCATTAGAGGAGCTTACGATGGAGTGTATCATCTTGCAAGGATACATGGCACTTGATGAGATGTACAAGAATGAATCAAACAATCCAGACTTGTACCAAGCTAGAGAGATTTCAGGGAGTTTATTATTGGAATTGAAGAAAATAATCAAAGTAAAAGGAGAATGCCCTGGCATCAATAGATATGTTCGAACTTAGAATATCAAGTGCAATTGCTTATTGGAGGACATACAGAGTTATCAATGATGAGAATGAGTAATTAATTAGGAATACGGCCAAATCAATGGTTGCGCATCGTAGAGCCTAATGAGTGTGTTTCCTAAGTATTGAGGTTTGTAATAATGTTGGCATTACTTCATAATGCCAACTTCTTTGATGTAGTAATAATGTTGGCATTACTTCATAATGCCAACTTCTTTGATGTAGTAGTAATGTTAGCATTACTTCATAATGCCAACTTCTTTGATGTAGTAATAATGTTGCCACTACTTCATAGTGCCAACTTCTTTAATATATTTGTCTAGCTTTTTATAGCTTAATGATGGTTATGTTTTTTGATGTTCATCTTGTAAACCATGATAAAGGAGAGAGAGGAGAGAAAGAGGAGAGAGATGAGGGAGAGAGATGTACGGATGCTAATTTTCAGGGAAAAAATATAATATATATTTATATTTTTGATTTTTTAAAATTAAATTAAAAAAAATTAAAACATATAATTAAATTATAATGGTTGAATTAAAAATGGCTAACTTTTTAAGGGTGTTAATCACCATTTAGTACTTGTGTAAACTTAAGATTTATGGTAGGAACTCTCCAATCCACATCTCCAGGTGACATGTTGCATACTTCTACCTCTAATGCTTCTGGCCTCTTCCTTGTAGTTATCACTTTGTCTTTAAATATTGGCACTATGTTGAGCAATTGATCCAAAGTGATATTTAAAGGAGTATGCATTAATTCTTCAAATAATGAAACTGAACCAACCTCATCCTTCTTCTTTTCATCTTCCCAAGCTACTTGTTTCTTCTTCTGCATCTTCTTCAACTGTTCCGATGACTGCTCTTGGACATCCTTTTGTTCCTCCCAATCCAATGGAGACTTCACTAAGGGAGAAATGAGATCTCTGCTTATGATGCTCCAGATCAAATTGCTCTAATTCCTCTTGGCCCTAGGGGTGTCCCTTTGTGATTCTTGCCAAATTTTATCGAGTAGGACCTGTTCCTGATTTCTTTTGCCCATATGCTTTTTATCCTACCTATTATGCCATTCTTTTTTGTTCTTGTGTACTTCATTTTTGCTTTTCTTTACACAATGAGTTGTACAATCACATTCCCATATTCTAAGAAAGAAACGAGTTTCATCAACAATGGACGAGTTGTGGTGAGTGCAAAGTTTTTACATGAGCAAGTAGCTCCCCACTCATTTTATAGATTGCAAAAAGCATAGTAAGTATTGGGACCCAAGAGTTGCACATCCCTCTTGAGGCAACCTCTAATCATGAGGGGGAGGAGCTCTACATACTTGAGGACTCTCTATCAGCCAATTACTTGCAATAGTTGATTCTTCATTGAACTCAAGAGTTGCACATCCCTCTTGAGGCAACCTCTAATCATGAGGGTGAGGAGCTCTACATACTTGAGGACTCTCTATGTTTAAAGAACCACAGGGTGTCAAATACATCACATTTTACTGGAAGCTTACTAAAGGCACCAACCATTGGAGAGGAGTGCAACAATATGTCTGGGAAGCTCCTTTGTCATTACTGCTTAGTTTCAACGATGTGCATTGCTACATGCAATTGCTACATCTATTATGTGATGCCCTTTGATGAGACAATGAGCAGATTAATGATACACATCGACACCCATCAACATAATGTACATGGAGGCACATCAAAGGAACTAACTGATAGGACAGGGCAAATAGTGTCCATGGTGCTAGGGGTGGATCACAATGTTAGGGCACGGAAGGTACAAATGTGGGAAGGTGATACCAGGTGGAGAGCAAGAATGCAGAAGGTGTTATGCCCACCCCATCATGTAGCAATGGGGTTTCAAGGTTCTTTACAACTACAACTTAAAAAGATCTGCCATATGGGTCCACTACTAACATAGAGGCTGGTGGCTCAGGCATGCGTAATGGCATAAGAGTCAAGTATCGCACGTCGATATCAGAGGAAGCAGCCAAGAAAATAAAGGCCGATTTGAAAATGAAAGCTATGGTGGTAGAAGAAATGTAGAGAGTAGAGCACAAGTATGAAGTTTTCAAGATCGAATCACACGGGGATGATGCACACGTGGGAAAATATGATGTGCATGTGAAAGACGAATCATCTTGTACATGTCCAGAATTTACAGATAGAGATGCCAAGACGCCACCGTACCTTGCATGCAAGTACTTGTACTTCATTTATTTACGTGTGCTAGGTTTAAGTCAGAACGACATCCACCAACCTATCCTATCCGACCTTGAGCTTTACAATGCCTTGTCTCGTAGGAGAACATACCCTAATTTAGACATTTCAATATAAGGATAATCAGTTGACCTTCGGTATTTTGGGATCTATGTAATGTTTGTGGATGTCACCCCATTGTTCTCGGTTCTATTGTGCAATGTCTATCTCCTTCAAATACATACTCGCTCTTTCCCAAACAAGTTCAAAAGATGTATTTTTTATTTTTTATTAAGGAAAGATACCTTTATTAATAACATTAAAAAAAGACAAATATAGTTTTTTTATTTTGAGTGTTGAAAAAGGAAGAGTGCACCTCTCCCACTGCTATAAATATAGAGGTAAGCTCCAAAGCAATTTGTTATACACCATTGCTACCAAGCCTTGTTAGTAGAGTAAAGCACCCGAAACCCTCCTTCTTTTTGTTTGTGATGGCCTCATCAAATGTTGGCATTGAAGTTGTTGCTATGCGTATCCAGAGGGAGGCCACCAATGTGGAGGTCAAGCAGAAGACCATAGATGGTGCACAAGCAAGGTCTCACATCCTTTCTACTTCCTGGAAATAATGATGCTATTTCTCAAGTTAAGGACAAAGTGTTGGGCTTAATTGCAATTTGGCGAGTCCATGGTTTTATTGAATGAATCTTCTAACCGTGTCTTGCTAAAGGAGTACGGAAGGGTACGAACACCGTTCGCTTACTTTGTGCCTATACCCCGAAGAACAAGCGAAGCCCATAGTAGTAAAGATGATGGTTTTCACATTTCTGTATTTGGAAGGTGTACGTGAATGAACTTGGTTTTATTTTCAGTTTGAACCAATAACCCCAATGTAGAGGATGACATGATGTTGACATATGTTTATGTGTTCACTCTCTCCGAAGTAATTATGTCATGTTGCTCTCTCTAACTTGCTTCGCCCCTCTCTCTTCATGGAGGGGGGTTTCACATTTTTGTAATTGGAAGTTGCACGTGAATAAACTTGGTTTTATTTTCAGTTCAAACCAATAGCCTCAATTATAGAGGATGTGTTGTTGACATGTTTTTCTGTGTTCACTCCCTCTCAAATAATTATGTTATGTTGCTCTCTCCAACTTACTTCGGCCCTCTCTATCCTCGGGGAGGGGGAGGGTATCTTTTTGGAATCGGCTCACCCGATTCCCAAAAAACGCTCGCTCGAAAATGCTCGCAACCCCCCCCCCATTTAGGCATATAGATCTCTCCCTTTACTCCTTTGGCAAAGGAGCATTTCAGTGTGACAATAGAGTGAGGACATGATGGATGAGCTAGTGTACCCATATCGGCGGGAAGTTGCAAGACCTAACAACACATGCTTTTTTGGAAAGGCTAAGTTAAGCTCTTAACTTAAACATATCACTTGAGTAATACAATATTTTCTCTATATGTTATTGTACTATTTTGGGTGTTTAAGACTTGTGAGCATTCTTTTATTTACACCGCACTGCATGTTGTATCCTCTAACAATTACCACACTCGCCCATAAATTTAGCAATTTACTTTATATGAGAACAAGATTTAAGCATTCTAAAAGTTATGCACAAAATCTCACTAAAACTTACTACACCGCACTGCATGTTGTATCCTCTAAATTTAGCAATTTACTTTATATGAGAACAAGATTTAAGCATTCTAAAAGTTATGCACAAAATCTCACTAAAACTTACTACACCATATGGTGCTTATACCCTACACATATATACGAGGTTTTCATAATGTAAAAAGTAAAAAAAATCATAATTTGTACTTAATTATTACCTTCAACACTTGTATAATTTACAAAAGAGGCAATTGAAAACATCATGTTTTGAAGTAGCCCTTGAATGCACAAGATATACATGATTTTCCTAAGCAACCCCTTAGTCAAGAAGAAGTAGGTTATTAGTTAGCCTTGGCCAAATGATGCACATGAGTTTTGACCTCAAATCCTACTATAATAACTTCAACAAAAAGTAATTTCGAAAGAGTTTGTTTAACTTTCCTTTATTATATACAATATTTTTTTTAAAAAAAATTCTCACTCCTTTTTTTGTTGAAAAGCAAAAACAAAAAGTACAATATTTTTAAAAAAAAATTCTCACTCCTTTTTTTGTTGAAAAGCAAAGACAAAAAAACTCAATACATAAATTTTAAAAAAGCAAAGACAAAAAAACTCAATACATAAATTTTAAAAAAGCACAAGTATTTACTGTTTATATGCCATACACATTTTTACATATAAATATACCAATATTATAGGTACACAATCATATACACATTTTTACATATAAATATACCAATATTATAGGTACACAATCATTTACTGTTTATATGCCATATGCATTTTTACATATAAATATACCAATACTATAAGTACACACAAACACCTTCAACCAAATTCGACTATAGATCTATGTATAACTTGCCCCTGTATTATGTAGCCTTCTCATGCAGAGGGGTGTTACTATACGCACACATGCACAATGCACACACATATATACAGATTATTGATATGAATATAAGTGTGTACATACACATACATACATGTGGAGAGAGAGAGAGAGAGAGAGAGGGGGGGGGGGGGGGGTTAAGAAAAGAACTTCCCAAACATTTTTTTTTTCCCCTAAAGGAAGTCCCGAGAGGGAAGTCATATAAAAAACATGATGAGCTTGGAGAAAAGGGTGGAGCTGCGAAATGCGTGAACTGCAACTTACTTTTAGTGTCAACCAACTCAACAGAATTATGCAGCAAAATATAAAACGGGGGGATGCATTTGGCAAATATGGCTCCAAAGGTTGTGGCCGGATTCTTCTTTCTTCTTCTGGTGGTGGTGGTGGTGGTGGAGGGCGCTCGCACAAACAAGGATGATGGGCCTGGTCACCCAGGAGAAAGGGAGCCTGGCCAACCTGACAATCCGGCATCAACCCCGCCTCCGCCATCCCCCCCTCCACCCAGCCCTCCGCCGCCTCCATCTCCATCTCCCCCTCCACCTAGCCCTCCTCCCCCCCCCCCACCTAGCCCTCCGCCGCCACCAAAGTACCAGCCCTCGCCTCCGCCTAGAAGTTCCGGACAACCGCCAAGCAAAGGCGACGAGCCCTATCAGCCAGAACCCGGTCAAGGGGGTGGGGGTGGCCCTGGCGGAGGCGGAGGCGGGGGTGGGGGTGGTCCTCGCCGTAAGCGTGCCCAAGGCGTTACTAGCCCTCACGCATTGACCTCCCCCGCCTAGTAGGCACATACTGGCTCCCTTGATTGTTTCGCGAGAGGATAGATAAACATGTAGAACGAGCGCTTCTTACCCTTGCTAGAAAAACAAAAAAAAAATAGATAAACATGTCATGAGGCTTGTGTCGATGCATCAAATCATCATGTCATCACGCTTGTACAAGTCCATGTATCAAATTATCCTTATCTACACATATAAATCAAAGAGTGCAAGATATTTAATTTCATCACGTATAATAAGAAGAAGTAATGCTTGCGGAATATATATATATACTAGCTCACAAAACATACCCACGTCATGCAGCCTGATGGCATCAAACCTGGGTTCTCACAATGGGACCCAACCGTTCTACTAACTCGTCTACGCGCCCGTGGGTGCATAAGAAGAAGTAATGCTATCTCAAGCATGCCAAATCGAGCTAATGAAACAATGCTTAGAGTTAAAAACAGACATAAGACTTTTTAAATCTGGAAACATTAACTTCAATAAAAAGAACAACTAAGAATGTAGTTAATTAAATCGAACTAATTTCACATTGCACACGCGGCAAATTCAAAATTTGAAATAAGTGGGCTTGGAAAAAATCGAATTGATTATAAAACCCAGAGGAAAAAGCTTGAATCAATTTGGAAAGAAAATCAAGATTAATTATATTTGGAATTAAAAATAAAAAATTTAGGATTGAGAGATGTCCTTCATCCATGTTTTGTGAGATCTCTTTCATTGTAGCCATTGGCGAGACGACTACAATAAAGAATTTGGTTGGGTTTGGTTGAAGCATTTTGTGCCTCTATCCGGCCCGATACTTTAGCTTCAAGGGTTGATATCTATAATTAAAAAATGTTAGCATTAATTAATAAAAGTATCAATAGATTTTTTTGGTTCAAATATTCAAATTATTTGTACCTTCATTATATCTCAAACATACATATCCATACATTGATGAAAACTCCTTTGAGCTTACTTAACTCCACCAACCTTGATGAAAACTCCTTTGAGCTTACTTAACTCCACCAACCTTGATGAAAACTCCTTCATTGTGCCTAAAATATACATATGCATACATCTATGAAAACTCCTTCTTCCAGCTTGATCATACA
Source organism: Cibotium barometz (assembly GCF_041138505.1). Lineage (NCBI taxonomy): Eukaryota > Viridiplantae > Streptophyta > Polypodiopsida > Cyatheales > Cibotiaceae > Cibotium > Cibotium barometz. Next base: position 17,498,521 of record NC_141072.1, on the reverse strand, counting down.
TTGATGAAATCTCCTTTGAGCTTATTTAATTCCACCAACCTCAATGCATAAAGATCCCAAAGTAGTAATTGTCTCAACTGAGGCGAAGGCACTGGTTAGAATATATAGCTGAGGCGAGGGCATTGGTTAGAATATATAGCTGAGGCATTGCCTGGGGTACTCTCACTGAGACAAGGTTGTTACCTAGGACTCATGATGAGGTGGTAGTGCTATCCATTGTGCCATCAAAGGACGCATAGTCTCTCATGAAGTGTAAAACGTTATAATCTCAAACATGTCCACCGCAATATACTCTCCTAAGCTATCATGTGTAATGCACAGGCTATGGTATCCACAATATACTCTCGTAAGCTATTATGCATAATTTATTAACCCATTTTGGGATTTAAAAGTGTTGCCACTAGAATTCTACATCAAATAACAAAGACAGAGACACCAAAAGGATGTACGATTAATCTATGAAGCGACGGTGTCCAAATCTACAACTTGGACGATGGGTGCTCAAAAATGGTCAAACAGAATGTTTATAGTGATTCTCACTATAAACAGAATGTTTATAGTGATTCTCACTTTAAGAGTGTAAGGCAACAAGCTAGAATGGATTCTCTATGAATGTACTTCATGCAAGTATTATGAGATTAAGCACTATATGAGTAATAAGCCATTTATGAGCCTTAGAAACCACTAAAACCTGCTCAGAGGCCAGTCCATGCCAAAACATACAACATGTCAGAAGGTTTTGATGATGATAAACCTGCTCAGAGGCCAGTCCATGCCAAAACATACAACATGTCAGAAGGTTTTTGATGAAAAAACCAAAATACTTTGCGAGCACCCAAACTTGATACCATTGTACATAGTAAATGTGGGGGAAGCAATAAGGCAACACACAAAAACAAAGGCCGAAAACACGGAAGTAGTTAATGATCAATCAAAAAAATCCGAAGCAAATTCTGGGAAAGCAGAAGGCTCGAAGAAGCTAAGAAAAACCTTGCAAGAGAAAGTAATGGAAGAAATCAAGTGGGCTCAGAATTTGGAGCAAGAAGAAGAAGAGATCCAGGAGATTCGGGATTGGGTGAAAAAGAAAAAAGAGAACTAGGAAAACAATGTAGCTAAGGTGAGCCCGAACAAACTATAGGAAGTAAATCTAGGGGATGGAAAAGAAAAAAGAAATGTAAAGATCAGCCTAGAACTGGAAGATGAATTCAAACAGGAGCTAGTATCACTGCTAAAGGAATACCAAGACGTCTTCGCCTGGTCATATGAAGACATGGAGGGCATCGACCCTAAGTTCTTCCAACACAGTGTCAATTTGAAAGAAGGAGCTATACTTATCAGGCAACATAGGTACAGAATGAACCCAAATTATGCCAAACAAGTAAAAGAAGAAATTGACAGATTATTGAGGGGTAGGTTTCATTGACAGATTATTGAGGGGTAGGTTTCATTGTACTAGTAGAAAAAGCTGCATGGATATCTCCTATTATAGTAGTTCCCAAAAAGAACATGAAGATCAAAATATGTGTGGATTACTGCAAATTGAATACAACAACCAATTCAGATCCTTTTTTGCTCCCTTTCACGGATTCCCTGCTAGATAAGGTAGCCAAAAAAGAGATGTATTCCTTCTTAAATGGTTTCAGTGGATACAACCAAGTCAAGATGGCTCTAGAAGACCGAGAAAAGATTGCTTTCATCACCAAATGGGGGGTCTTTGTGGCAACTATCATGATGTTTGGCTTGAAGAATGCACCAGCAACTTTCTAGAGAATGGTGCAAGAAATCTTCTATGACTACCTGATAGATTTCATGAAAGCTTTTGTGGATGCTTTTAGTGTCTTCGGGGAGAAGGCTAAACACATCTATCACTTAAGGTTATGTTTGCAGAGATGTAGAGATACAAGGCTGAAGTTGAATCCGGCCAAATGTGCATTTGTAGTAAAATCCAGAACACTGTTAGGACACATTGTGTCAGCCCAAGGATTGGCCATAGATCCGGCTAAGGTGGAGGCCATGTCCAAAATGTCTGCTCCCCAAAACATAAAGCAGCTTGAAAGATTTCTTGGCAAAGTGAAGTGGCATACAAGGTTTCTGAAATACTTGACTCATGTAGCATATCCATTATATGCGCTTACAAAAAAGGATGTGCTTACAAAAAAGGATGCTAAATATTACTGGAGCCCAGAATGTCAGAAGGCATTTCATTGGCTAAAGTGCATGGTGTCATCTACACTGATAATGATCAATCCTGAATGGAATCTGATATTTCATGTTTATGTAGATGCTTCAAATAGAGCAGTAGGCAGTGCACTCATGCATGAGAAACAAAAGGGGTACATGCAGCCTATACATTACGCTAGCAAGGCTCTCACAAGAGCGGAAAGAAACTATAGTACAATAGAGCGAGAAGCCCTCTCCATGATCTTCGTTTTGTGAATAAGTTTCGGCACTACCTTTTGGGATACAAATTTGTTTTCCATGTGGATCATCAAGCTCTCCATGATCTTCGTTTTGTGAATAAGTTTCGGCACTACCTTTTGGGATACAAATTTGTTTTCCATGTGGATCATCAAGCTCTCATCTATCTGGTGAACAAAGCCTTTCTAGTAGGGAAAATGGCAAGATGGATGCTCTTACTTTAGGAATTTGAGTTTGCCATTCAACACACACCTGGAAAAGAAATTGCAGTGGTGTGGCAAACTTTCTGTCCAGACTAGATTCTAGAGAACCTGCATTGGAGGGTGTAGAGGATCGGCTTCCAAATGCCAACTTGTTCACAGTTGCATCATCCAGAGTAGAAGAAGAATGGTACTATGACATGGTGTAGTTTTTGGAAGATGGGTCTTTTTCGGAGGGGTATACTGCTCACAAGAAGAGAATCGCCCATGAGAAGCATAAATTTTATCATGATTTTCGGGCAACGCTACAAAAGAAGCATAGATCAGATTCTTCGAAGATGTGTTCCGGATCATTAACAGCCAGCGGTGCTAAGGGAAGCGCATGGCGGCATCATCGGAGGACACATGGGTGGTGAAATAACAACCCAAAAAATTTTACAAGCAGGATTATGGTGGCCAACTATCATGAGAGATGCCGACATGGAAGCAAAGAACTGTGATGTCTGTCAAAACAGATGGGTCAGCCTGGAAATTCTAATAGATTGCCCATCACACCCATACTACTACTACTAGCACCATTCATGAAGTGGGGATTGGATTTTGTTGGACCTATGAAACCACCAACAAAAGGGAGTAGATGTGAGTACATCATTGCAGCAACAAATTACTTCACCAAGTGGCCAGAAGCCAAGGTGTGAAAAGCAATTCCGTAGAAGAGGTGGTGAAGTTCCTTTTCAAAGACATTATTGCAAGGCACGGGTTGCCAGTAGAAATAGTCAGTGATCAAGGGTCACATTTCATGAACAAGGTAATGAAGGGATTAATGGAGAAATACCTGATCAATCACAATAAGTCCTCACCTTACTGTCCAGAGTGCAACGGCCAGGCGGTGTCTACCCAACAAGGTGCTTACCAAGATTTTGAAGAAAATCATAAATGTGAACAAAAATGATTAGGACCAGAAGTTAGATGCTGCCCTTTGGGAATTCTGGACATCCTTCAAGGTCGAGAAAACACCATTCAAATTGATTTATGGTTTGGAAGCAGTCATGCCAATGGAGTATGTGGTGCCCAATCTAATAGTGGCCATCTAAGAGAAGCTCCCAATGGAAGAATCCTGGGAGCATAGAATACAAGAACTTCTAGCCTTAGAAGAAGAAAGACAAATTAGCACTATGAAAGCAGAAATAGTGCAATGAAGAAGGAAGGCTTGGATAGATAGACATCTCAAGCACATAATTTTTAGAAAAGGTGACCTTGTGTTAGTTTACAATGCCAAACTGGGACTCCATTTGGGGAAATTCAAGATCAGGTGGATAGGACCATTCAGTGAAAGATATGGTCAACCAAAATGCTTTTTCCCTAGAGAACTTGGATGGTGCACCCTTCCCAAAAAAGGTCAATGGCTTCAAGAGGATGAGGAAATACAAAGGCCATCTGATGGAGGTTCAAAAAAAAAAAAGAAGAAGCGGAAGACCAAGAAACAGTCATGAGCATCTGCTGTACAACATGATTTCACTTGTAGAGGTCAACATGGAAGATCCCACAAATCGCAAGACTACGAAAAGTGGCCAATTGGCAAGGATGATCTGACCACAAAATCCCCGGTTACTACAACAAATCACAGCCTGAATGCCAAAAGAGCAAGTGACCAAACATGTACCAGCCCGAGCCACGTGGATAATTGCATCAGTCGTAGCATCATTAAATCTCCACTCGTCGCAGACAAGGCAAGAAAATGGCAAAAATGCCTTAATTCCATTAAATCGAGGCGACGACCACCATGATGTAAATCAAAGGTCATAGCACATTGAAAATAGGAAAGCCAAAAATGACAACACCCCAAAAAAGGAAGCCAAGAAGAGGAAACATCGGCAAAAAGAGCACAAACACTTGGGTTCTCATTTTGCGCTATTGTTTTTGAAACAATCTCACCCAAATGCAACATTCTTTCATACAATAGCGAGCTGAAGGAAGCGAAGGAGAAAATTTCCAAACTCTAAGCAGAGATCGCAAAAGAAAGAGCAGATGCAGAGTTGAGCGCTGAAAACACACAGATGCTATCACTTGGTGTACCCAGAAAGGAAAGAGGTGAACTGCTAGTTGAGGTCCAGAAGTTACAGGATGCCAACCAAGCTTTGCTCAAAGAAAATGAATGCCTAAAGGACCCTCTGGTCAATAGTTCTTCAGTTCCATGGGCCAGCATAGATAACCCATTCTTTGAAGCATGTCATGTAATGTTTTCTGAATTGCTGAAGGCAAATATATTATTGCCGCAGTACTTTAGAAATGCAGAAAGAATAAAGTCTATACTCACCCGAAAATCTCTTCCCCTAGAACACCCGTACTCCTAATTTTTGTTCTCACATAGATACCAGAGGGAAAGAGAATGCTTCCACCCGTAAATATCAACACATGGGAATGGGGCACCGAAAAAGCAGTGGTAGAAAAGACAAAAATCCCATCATCAGATAAACTAGAAAAGCATAAGGGGGCCACCTAGGTTGAATGGAGACCCATACCAATGGCAGAAAAAATGATTTTGGAGAAAACTCCACTTAGCCTAGTGGTGAGACTCTTTGATCAAAAGACATCACATGCAACCAAAACAACAGGGGTATGGGCTGCTCATAAGAACATGTCGAAAGGATGAAGAAAATACAAAAAAGCACCACCAACTCCAACGAAGTTTACATTCCGGATCACACTCCCCTAGAGATGTTTTTCGAATTCAAGCAAAGATTTGTCAAGGGAGCTGGTCCGGAATCAGTGGTCCGGAATCACTGGGCATGCCAGGTGTTGCACCTGGTGGTGCAATGGCAATGGAAGGATTAGTGGCAGCAGTTGGCAGAGCGGTCAACCCACAACGCACGATGTGAGCACCACCTTGGTGTCGCACGTGTAAAGGCGACGGACTATAACCACCATGGAGCTGTTTCCAAGATAAAGAAGGCACAACTTAAAAGAGCAATCAACTACTGCAGAGGAGAGAGATGGATAAGGAGAGAGTGCTGGGGTGTGTGTGTGATAACTCGCGGTTTGTGTACTGCAATAATGTAGTCTTGTAAGCTCACAATGTTAATTGATTGGCATATCATGGAGCTTGTTAATATGTTAAGAGTCTGGCAACTGGTAATTGTATTGGGTGTCTCTTCTATGTCACTTTGTAATGCTTCTGGAAAGGATCAAAAAGGGACGCTTGCTGTTACTCTTCCCTTCTGTGCCAACTGTTACTCTATAGTGAATGAACATGTTGTGTTTCTACTCATGTGTACATTCTATGTGAGAGGTGAGTGAGGTGGATCCACTGTGCTTAAGCTTTCCCACAAGAGAGAAGTCTCGGTACTTTCCCCACCACGACCACTTGAGAGTTAGTGTTTGAACCCAGAACCTAACCTCTAGCGGGAGTCTTCACATGTCCCATGGCATTACCTAACTAGTATGTCACACCAGAGTGTTGTCTTGCCATTCTACTGATAGGGAAATTAGCGAGAAACAACCATCCATCTCTTTTGTTTGGGAGAGGAAAAAATTTAGCACCCTATGATCACTTCTCACCTTAAAATGTGCACCATAAAGATAGTGATGCCATTTCTTGATTGCATGAAGTATGGCCAACATCTCTTGCTCATAAACATGCAACCCCATCTCCTTCTCTATAAGCTTTCTACTCTCAAATGTAATGACACCATGCTCTTGGTATAAAACTTCCCCAAGACCTCTTCCACTTGCATCCGCTCTTGTTAACCCATGGCGGACATTGAGTCGTACTATATTTCACTTCATTAATTTAAATATTCTGAGTCATGGGCCGGGCTTGTCGGCACTATATGTTAAGGATAAAGGGATTGGGTGATCGCCGATGAGAGGCGCACCTTGGATATCAGTAGGATAAGGGTTAGGGTCGGCCGGCCATGTATGGGCGCCCAAGTGTGAACGGCCAAGTCACCTATAAGAGTCAAATGTAACCCTAAAATCCTGATTCTCATGTGTTGTGAATACAAGAGTGCTCTTGCCTTATCTCCTTGGTTTCCTTCTCCTGCGTGTGTGTGTGAGAGAGAGAGAGAGAGAGTGAGAGAGCGATCGAGCGCACTGTGTAGCGGCACGGCGGCGGCGGCGGAGAGGCGGTAGAGCGGCGACGGCGGCTCCTCCTTCACGACTGCGACGCGGGAATCCTTCAAGGCGACGGTTGAGCGGTGAGTGACACACCCTTTGGCATTCTGTTTGAGCTTCCTTCCCTGGTTGTATGCTTGCAGCCATTCGTGGCTCGCATACGGTGTCTGGCAAGTCCCCAGCTACGACCTGTGCGACAAAAGCGCACATTTTTGGCGCCGCTGCCGGGGAGTTGCCCTGCACCAAGCTCCAGTTTGCAGCTCGGCTACTGCGTGAAGTTTAATCTACACTGTAGGAAAGGCGTCTGTGTTGCTGTTGAGGTGTTTCTGTGGTTTTCAATCTCTGTTTCTGCAATTTGTCTTCTGTATTCCTGTTTCTTTTGTTATATTTTCGCTCCGCGTGTGGGCGTACGTTCTGTTATCTGGTTTCTGCGTGTGAGAGGGATTTTTGAATCCCCAGCAGATCTGTGCTGTGTGTGCGAACTGCACCGCGGCCAAGGCTGAACCCTAAGGAAACCCTAGAAAACTTATCTCACAAAAAAAAAACAGAAAATAAAAAATAAAAAAACTATAAAAAAGAAAAAAGAAAAAAATTAAATTTTATTTTGAAAGAAAGAACCAAACGTGTGGAGAGGAAAGATTTTCTAATCAGAGAAAAAAAATTTGAAAAGAAAGAACCCCAATCGACCCACGACCCACGACCCCGGCCCCGGCTTCGGTCTCGGTCTCGGTTTTTTGATATATATATATAGGAGAGTGAGCCTCCATAGCTTTCTCTCAAGTGAGAGCTTATGGGAAGTCGTGCCCTATATGTAGCCCACTCCCCAAGGAGTAAAGTGAGCATGTGGGATAAAGCCCTCACCCTTTCCTCCACCACAAGCAAATAGGCTTTTGCCCCTTCCCCCCAAAGGAAACGGACTATTTTGAGGACTACAGGAGCTCTAGATAGGCGAACACAGTGCTGTAAAGCACACTAGGACCCTTTAAACGATACGCTCGTTTCGAGCTATCACACGCCCTAGTACAAGTTCGAGGGGGTCAAAAACGGGTTAAAAACAACACAAAAACAAGTAAAAACGGGGTGCAAAACACCTAAGAAACCACTTGTGTGAGTTTCAAGGGTAGTTACCAACGCACGTAGGGTACCCACGTCACATGAATCTACGCTCTGGTCGGGTGCTAGGGCCTGAACCACTAGAAAGCGTTTCAGTCTACGCAGGCTCACACCATCCCTCCACGTTGGCATCTTGGCCTTCGGCTGGAATCGGCTGGAACCCAAGGGAGTGCAACCCAAGATCCACGAATAGTGGATAGTGACTCGTCCTCTGACTCAGAAGCCATGGAAGGACACCCTACCAAGAACCCTGAGGAGACAAGCCAAAACATGCCAGTGTGGGCCCCACAACCCGGATCTAGCATGTTTAGTCGTCTAATAGAGACCTTTAGTAGAGCTACACGCTCTGAACATGCGACAAGCGAAGTAAATGAGGAAGGAGGGGTAGTAGATTCGCCATTCACATCTTATGTAGACCCTACCCTCCCAAAGAGTGTCCATGTGGATATTCTACCCACTTCGTTTAATGAGGGCCCTACTGAGCTACCACATTCCGATGCTCTTTCTAAAGTAGAGGTCCCTAGAAGCCAATCCATAAGAAGTGACATTGCGTCCACTTCAAGAGAACCATTTGGCACACCAAGTCTAGATGGGATATTTCTCAATGAAAATTGGGAATATGATCTACACACAGAGACTCTAACGGACCTATACACGGGTTACACATACCATGTAGGTTGGTTAGAAGTCCTACGATCCACATCTAGCGCCACTAATCTAGAGGAGCAACAGCAAATGATATGTGATGTTATTCATAGAATTATCCAAAATGAGAGGCAAAATAGGGGAGTGGACCTAGTTTCCACTGGCCCTATGAGGTTTTTGGATACGGGCAAGGCCAAACAACCAACCCTATCACAATTGGAGACTCCCTCGGTGAGTCCCATAGACCCTTCATATGTTGTTTCACCTGGAGTCTCAATGCAGGTTGAGCCCACGAGCAGTAACTTTACCTTTCCAACCTTGGCTCAACTTTCCATTAGGGAATCCACAATGCCTACCCCAATGATGAGCATGACAGAAAGTGCACCTGTTACCACTGTAGTTAGTACGACACCACTACCTAGTGGAACAGTACCTACAACAGTGCATGGTAGTGCCTATCGGCCTTATGTACCTATTGCTACTCATGCCCATGTAGCTCCTACGCCTCCTAGTATGCCAATGGCGTATGCTCCAAGACTGCCTTATCACAACCCTTATCCAAGAGGAGCTAGGCCTAGCTACATATCATATCCTACGTCATTTGCCAACCTACTCAGACAAACGCCAACTCCTATCAGCCAGGCTATCCCAGAAGTGCCTCCACCAGCTATGCCTGCTCACCTAGGTGATCTCGCAGCGTTTGCTCAGACGATCGGACGATCCATTGCGGAAAACATGCGGGGCATGCCTGAGAGAGAACCTAGAAGCAAGGCAGTACAAGTGGCTAAGTTCACTCAAAACTTCAGTGGTAACGAAGATGTTAGGAAGCACATTGAAGTCTTTGAACACGTGTGTGATTCCTTGGAAGAGCACAATGAGCTGCATAAGTGTAAAGCCCTAGGCTTAACCTTGAGTGGGAAGGCCGGAGATTGGTATCGAACCTTAAGGGTTGAAGAGCGCACTCACTACCCCACTCTCAAGAGATTGTTCTTGAAAGAATACATACGTGAGGGTGTGCTTTGAGGAGTAGCATCTCAACTCCAAAAAGCTGAACGCGAGGAAGGGGAGTCAGTGAGAGACTTTATAAGTCGATTGAAGCATCTAAATTCTCGCTGCACTCCCGATGAACGCTTCAATAACAACCAACTCCTCGATAGATTCATCCGAGGATTGCGCCACGAGGACATTTACAATGGTCTCGTCATTAGAGGTCTTACAACGTGGGAAGCAGTCACGGCCAATGCAATCCAGTTAGAAGACAACTTGATGATTGCAGGTAAAAAGGTGTCTTCAGAAACAAAATCCGTTAGTTCGCAAGTATCTGGGCACGAGCCAATGACAGTAAAACCAATTGCCAAGGAGCCCAAGATATCTGAAATGTCTGTGACCGACCTTACTAAGGCTCTCCAAGAATACTTTAGGGGTAATCGAGCTCCTCAGAATAGCCATATGTACCCAAGAAGAGAGCAACAATGGTGTTCAGTGTGCTTAGGACCACATAGCACGAGTGAATGTCCCACATTCAGAGTTAAATTCAATGGGAATTGCAATGCATGTGGTAAGTATGGCCATCAATCTAAAGATTGCCTAACACTTAAGCGAATGTTGGCAAACCAGGCACCACTAGCTTGGTCAAACACACCTCAAGTACCCGCGCTAATGCCTGCACAACCTATCGAGCAACCGTCACAGCACATAGTTCCAAGGAATCCGAATGTAGTCCAGTCTGTGCCGTTACCACCGCCAGTGCTAGGACCACAACCTCCACATCCAAGGATTACCCCAATAAACCAGATGGGTTGTGAGTCACATAGTGCATGTGGGGATTATGAAGAGGAGATAGACCCTACTGCTCCATACGGGATTGATACGTTTGAAATGATTCCCCAGTACTACATGGAGGATCATTTCGGGCAAGTCAAGCCTGTATATCAAGCGGCTGTTCTCGCCACAAGAGGGAAAAACCTTAATACCTTGGCAAGGAGACCACCTCTTCAATGTTACGAGTGTGGTGGACCGCATCGTATAGCGGAGTGCCCTAATAGGCTACAGAAGATCGCTACTCAGATGCAACCAAATCAAGGGAGCACATCGGGAATGCCGGTACTTACATGTAATCGTTGTGGCATAGATCATTTGATCGCTCAATGTCCACATAATCCTAATGCACCCAAGATTACGCCATTGAATTTGGTTGAGGTCACCAACCAAGCACGAGGAACCACACTTGTTGTACCCGCGAATGTAGTTACACGGTCAATGCTTCAAAATCAAAACTACATTCTTGAAGAGAGGGATACTGCACCAATCGCTCAGGCAAAGAAAAAGAAAACACGACAAAAGAGATCGCTTAATGCCACGAGCTCCAAGCCCAGTTCAAAGACCAACATAGGGACAGGAGACGACCCCGTGTATATGAATGATCCTGAAGATGATTCTGATTCAATAGAAACCATGGGGACCAAAGCCACTACCTTAAGGGAGGAACCCACTCGAGAGCTCAATGAAGGAGAATCAAGCGAGTACAAAAATAAGGGGAAACAGAAGGAAACTTCCTCGGCCCCACAACCAAGTCAGTTAATGCCCTCTCGACCACCCAAACTGACTGAGACTCCCCAAGACAAGCCACGTGGGCCAAAAACCCTCAAGAAAAAGATTGGAACTTACCCAAACCCAGTTGAGGAGATTGAACAAGTGCAACACTTAAGGGGTTTGGTGGAAGAAACACAAAGAGAACTGGAGCCAAACCCGAGAAAAATCAAAATTCCAGACACAGTGTTTCCTACGCAAGTTCAGCCTCACCGGAACCATAAACCGTTAGCTATACCTAGTATCATTCGGGAAGAAAGTGAGGATAGGACATCCGGAAGTGGGCAAACACCCTTCTTGCTGGAAAGAATGTTTAGTGAGGGAATGCCTGACCCCATTGAAGAGGAAGTGATTCCATCTTCACCAATTCCTAGTCAAGGAGCGATATCTCGAAAAGTACCATTGAATGTGTCCAAGCTAATGGATTTCATGTCCTCCGAGATCAGAACCACGATCATATCCAAATTATACGGAGATCCTGAGCTATTCTTAGCTCTTCGGGCATTTCTCAATGGAGAACTAAAGGCGGGGCTACCACAATTTGCAAATATGGATAGACCCGACACGCTTCAAGATGAAGGGGAGCATTGGGATCTACAACCCAACCTAGATGAAGATTCGGTCGTTGAAATACCTGTGAACAAGTTGGGACAGTACTTTGAAGGTGATGAATCTAATGCCACCCTCCCCATTACTACCAAGGGATTAACTCTAAAGGGAATCCTTGATGGTGGTGCTGGAGTGAGCATTGTGACTAAAAACTGTTGGGAATCTATGGGAAGGCCTCACCTCGAAGTCACAAACATAGTGGTTAAGATGGCAAACGGAACCATAGCTAAACCTATTGGAATGTTAAGGGACCTTAAGATCAAGGTCCTGGGATACAAGGTAAAACATACCTTCATTGTAATGGATTTCTCCAAGCATCCTATGTCATATCAAATGATCTTAGGACGTCCTTTCATGAGGGAAGCACAAATGGTACATGACTGGTCGAAAAACCATGTCTACCTACAATTCCAGGACTCTGTCATTCGAGTTGATCTTGAGAATGGTCGTGCACATCCTTTAGGAAGCAAGGTTATCATTGATAATCAATCGGATACCACTATTCACTCCGCCCCATTAAGGTATTGCTATACATGCAAAAAAGAGACTGATGATGGGAAAGATTCTCCTTATATGGATGTCCTACCGGGTATGACTGAGTCGGATAACGTGGATTGGGTACACCTAGCGGCAACCATAGACACATGGGGAAATAGAGGCACAAGTTGGGTAACACCTGAGGGGCAAGATATGCCACCGTTAGTGCCAATAAACATGATAGGTGTTATGCACATGACTCCTGATGGCGAGAACGTGGCAAACTCCACCGACACTGAAAGTAGCAAAGACTCTGACCAATGCAACTCTGAGTATGAATCTCAGGAAGAAACTGACCCTGAGCCTGATGGGGAAAATGAATCAAATATTCATACAAATGTGGAAGCAAGGTGCTCAAGGCCTGGGACAGTGGCCTCCTGCAGTTCATCCGAAAGTGAAGATCGACCAAGTGAGTCCGAATCTGATAGAAACAAAAATCAAAAACTTGGTAAGAAGAAAACGAGACATAAGCGCCAACGCTATCGAGCTAATGTACGCACTGCAATAAACAAGGAAAGATCCACTGCAAAATGGCTTAGTTATGTAGGAGCCATTGCTCATCGGAAGATAGCGGATAATTGGGGACAATACCTCCAAAGTGTCATGTGGTGTATTCCGCAACCTCATGACGTCGCCCAATTAGAAATCGAAGAGAAGCTAAAACTAAGTCGTACTGCAAGAAGGCGGCAAAACCAAGAGTTGGCTCAACAACAAAAGGAGGCGGAATTAAAAGAAAAAAACCGGGCACAACAAGAACCAGTAGACTTACACCCCGCACCCGAGCATTTCAAATCATTCACCACAGGGGAACGTAAAGTAGTCTACACAAAAGCCCAACGAACGCCTACCAATGGGAGTAGCGGTGTCTACGATGGCCCTGCGGTAGTTAAGGAGATAGACTTAGCAGATCCGATGAGGAGTCTAAACCAGTTTATATTGCTCAAGACCTCACCAAGGCGGAAGAAGCTGCACTTACGAAGCTTCTTAAAGAATTCAAGGATATATTTGCTTGGACATATCATGATATGAAGGGTGTTCCACCCTCGGTGGTGCAACACACGATTCCAATGATTAGCACTGCTAAACCAGTCCAGCAACGTCCCTACCCAATGAATCCTAAGTACGCAAAGATTGTACAAGAGGAAATTGAAAAGCTTGTAAAATGTGGATTCATATACCCTATTGAGCACTCAGAATGGGTGTCTCCGATAGTCATCGTACCAAAGAAGAATGGGAAACTCAGAGTGTGCGTTGATCTCAAAAAGGTTAATGCAGCCACCAGAAGGGATCATTACCCCTTGCCGTATTCTGAACATGTGCTTGAAAGAGTGACAGGCAAGGAGGCATATAGCTTTTTAGATGGGTACTCGGGTTACAATCAGATCACAATTGCAGTCGAGGACCAAGCTAAAACAGCATTTATCACGGAGTTTGGAGTGTTTGCCTTTCGCGTCATGGCTTTTGGCTTGACCAATGCACCTGCAACATTCCAACGATTGATAAACACGGCCTTTAAGGAATATCTAAGGGACTTCTGTGAAGCTTTCTTAGATGATCTTTGTGTTCATTCCTCTTGGGACGAGCACTTGATGTGTTTACAAAAAATATTTGAAAGGTGTAGATTATATCGCATCTCCTTGAATCCTTTCAAATGCCAATTCTGGGTTAAACACGGAGTTATCTTAGGGCATATAGTGTCCAAAAATGGGATTTCCACTGACGAGAGTAAAATCAAGGTCATTCTGGAATTACCCCCACCCACCAACTACAAGGGAGTCCAACGCTTTATGGGCCACGTTGGTTATTATCGAAGGTTTATTCTCTTCTTCGCCGAGATAGCTCGACCATTGTATAAGCTTCTCATCGAGTTTATTTGGACCGAAGAATGTGACCGTGCCTATGAGCTATTAAAGAAGGCCTTGGCGAGTGCTCCAATCTTGAGAATGCCTAACTGGGATTTACTCTTCCATGTGCATATTGATGCATCAAACTTTGCTATTGGGTGTGTGTTAACTCAACCTGGAGAACACAAGCTAGACTACCCCATTAGCTTTGCCAGTCGCCAGTTGAACGATGCTGAGATGAACTACACCACTACGGAGCGAGAAGGGTTGGCAATGATATATGCAGTAAGGAAATTTCGTTATTACCTCCTTGCCACCAAGTTTGTTTTCTATGTGGATCATCAAGCATTGTTGTATCTGGTAAACAAACCATGCTCCACAGGAAGAATCACACGATGGCTATTGATTCTTCTTGAGTTTGATTTCACTGTTGTTGTGAGACCTGGCAAAAAACATGTTATGGCTGATCATTTGTCTCGCATACCTAATGGTGAGGCTCCCACGGGGGTTGATGATGACTTACCGGACACTTCCCTGTTCATGGTGGAGACAATGCCTGAATGGAGTGAGAAGATTGTTAACTTTTTGGTTAATGGCTTTCCACCCAAGGAGCTTCGTAAAGATCTAGCTCGAAAGCTAATCAAAGAATGCGAACCCTATTGCCTGATAGCAGGGACTCTTTATAAAAGAGGAAAGGATGACGTTCTTAGGCGTTGTGCCCGAGAGGATGAGTATCTATACATTTTGCAAGAGGCACATATGGGCGTAGCCGGTGGTCACTTCTCAGGAGACTTAACTGCGCGAAAGATCTTACAATCAGGGTATTGGTGGCCCACTATGTTCCAAGATGCATCACTCTTTGTGAAGGGTTGCGATGAATGCCAACGATATAAGAAACCCCAGAGGAAAGATCAGATGCCCCTACATCCAATCAAAGTAAACCAACCATTTGAAAAGTGGGGTTTAGACTTTGTAGGTCCAATTAGCCCAGCGGCCCGAAACACACAATCTCGCTATATTATTGTGGCCACTGACTATATGACCAAATGGGCTGAAACGAAAGCGACACGTAAGGCAGATGCGAGGACAACAGCCAAGTTCCTCTTTGAAAATATAATCACACGCTTCGGTTGTCCTTTTGAACTTGTGAGCGACAATGGTACGCATTTTATAAATGAAGTGATTAAGGAGCTCACAACAAATTTCATGATATCCCATCATAAATCTACTCCTTATTATCCGCAAGCGAATGGCCAAGCCGAGAGTACAAACAAGACATTAATCTCTGTTTTGACAAAGACAGTTGAAGCTCATCACACGGATTGGGATCTAAAGCTCACGACAGCTTTATGGGCCTATCGTACTGCGTACAAAGTGGCTATTAATTGCACACCATTCAAAATGGTATATGGCCAAGAAGCAGTCATGCCATGGGAATTTGTCATTCCTAGTCTTCGTGTTGCTACTCAAGAGGGTTGGGATGGTAATCCCTTAGTAGAGCGTCTATATATCCTTGAGCGGCTAAACGAAGAAAGACAATTGGCTGTATACAATGCCCTTGTGGAGAAGGATAGAAGGAAAAAATGGTTTGATCGCCATCTAAAGGACAAGGACATCAAGGTTGGGGATAAAGTCTTGATGTATGGAGTGCGAAACGAAAAGAAGAAGCTCAAATATGCTGGTAAGGGACCGTATAGAGTATGTGAAATTACACCGCAAGGTACCATCAGAGTGGAGACTCTCGACGGAGTTGAAACCATTGGATTCCTTAATGGGAGTAAATTCAAAAGATACTATGACCCCCTGAGCCAGGAGGAGTTACATGCAATCCATCAAAAGAAGGCAGCTAAAGAACAGGCTGAGCTTAAAAAGATACAAGCAAGAGTCGAAGCCAAAGAACGTCAACAGCGTGCTAGGAGACAACGAGAAGCCAACTTGGAAATTACGCAAGTATTTTTCGAGGAAGCAGAGGAGGATGCACTGGAATCTGACCCACCTCTAAGATACCCAATTGAGTTACAGAGTCCTTACGGGGAGGTGCTGTATAATGCATTATTGGATACAGGAGCTCAACACAATTTGCTATCATATGGCGTGTGGTGTCAACTGGGAAAACCACCTTTAACCAAGAGTTCTATCCAAGTTCAAGGAATCAACAAGAAGAAAACCCCTGTCTCAGGAATTCTGCACACTCCGGTTGCTTATGACAAGGGAACCATAATTCAAAGCTTTTTGGTTATGCCTGCTGGTACCATGGAAGGGACTGTAATCTTAGGGCACAAATGGATGATGGCCACCAAGTGCAATATCGATTGGGCAACCAGACAAGTCACAACGCAAGAACCAACACTAGGTCTGACCGCTCAAAATCCCGCACCTAAGTCATCCACTCAAATATTAGATAACGAAAAATCACAAAGTCCAGTGGCAAAACCATCTTCGATTGTTGGCCACCCCTCTAACGCTTCAACGCCAAGAGTGGAAACAGGCAAGGTGGTCCCTAAAGCTTCGCTTACTATGCCAAAGAGTACATACAAATGGGTCCCCAAAGCTTCGTTAACAGCTACTTCCCCTGCTCAATCTCGTTCAGCCACCAAGAAGCCTCGTAAAAGGAAAGTAGCTACCCACCCGAGAAAGGGCAATGTAACATCGCGATGGATCCCTAAAAAATTATTAGTAGCCCAAGGGTACTACGAGGGGAATGACCAGATTTGGGTCCCTAAACATAAGGTGAATCCCTCTACATCACCTATAAAACCTTGCAAACCAATTGTTGCCACCCCAATGACAATTCAAGACCGTGGTAAGGGAAAGGTAACAGAGTGCTCCGCACCACTTCCAGAGTTAGTTTGGATTCCCAAACGATATCGATCATTACCACCTAGCTCAGGAAGGGGGGAGCCACATGAAGCTTCTAGCTCCTCATGCCAGGCACACACTCATATAGAAGTTTCTACATGCTCTACATCTACTCTTGTCAACACCCAACAAAAAACCGATGAGCCTACGTCTCCCCTTGTAATAGTATCGATGGAAACCATTTCCTCCATTCGTCAATGGGAGCGTACACTACCATCTCTGCAATTGGATGTGGCCACAAGGGTCATAAAAAGCTATCTGCCCACATCACAACCTATGACCCGCTGGACAAATTGGTTCCAAGAGGCTGCAACATCATTGCAAATAATATGATCTACCCAAGGAAAGGGGGAACATGTACTCACGCTCGACATTCTAATGCTTCCTCCTTATAACCTTCTCCCCTGACCATGTAATTGCCAAATTCAAGGGGATGTATATATATAGCTTCATACATTTAAAAAAAAAAACAAACAAAGAAAAGAAAAACCAAAAATAGTAAAAAGAGCAAGAGCACAAAAAAAAGAGAAATATCCGTATACAATCAAGAACTAGATTGTCCTGTCATAAACCTACTGATGCTATATCTGTGTTTGCAGATATGGCAGATGCCCGATCATCATACACTTCATCCACTCCTACCTTTGGAGAGAGGTATTATTTGTACCTTTCTCAGATATTCCACATGTGCTATCCTGTAATTGAAACTGAATGGGATCATATAGATATACTAGCCAGAGAGGAAAATGTTGAGGAATTAGAATGGCTAATTTGCCTATTGACTATGACTGACCCCTACTCCGTAGAGGACATATCCCCGATAGCCCAATACTTTCCTTTTCCACAAGATGACTATCCTCGCATGGTTACATTTTTGATGAGTTTATGTGGATGGAAAAATGAAAAGGAAATATCTGACAATGTTGAATGGACGGATGAAACTCATGGCACTACTGAGGTTGACTTTATTTGTTTGGATGATGCGGATGGAGGCTTAGCCTTAGGGCTAGAGCCAGGACTCTACAACATCCTCTTACCGTATCCTCAGTAGTAGTGTGGTGACTGGTAGGTAGGTTAGTGTTTTCAAGTTTTTTCTAGTTTAGATTCCTTAAACGAGTCTTGAAATTTTCCACACTGATGTGCCTCTCGGTAGTGCTTGTTAGTTGATTGTACAGGTTAAAAGGTTTGAGGTGGGTTCGCTTTCAAGTCCTGAGACTGCCGCAACGTTCATCAAAATATATCTACATCAAATTGCAAGCTGTCTCGTCAAATCAAGGAGATCTCCAATAACAGGTGTAATTCTTCCATACCCACTCTCTTTCGTTTTTACTGTTCAATTAATTTCATAAACTATAAGGCATGACCACATGGAAATTGTCAATGTACTACTTAGTTTTTGAAGTTGCTTGCATGCTAGTGTAAATCATTTATGAGCTTAACTTTATTGGAAATATTCCTAGGCAGTATGACGTCTTTAGTTAACCTTGGAATACGATTGTCTTAGGTCTAAGGTCAAACCATCTTAATGTTTGAACACCTGGCTGTGTGTGTGTTGACCTCTAGGACATAGCTTTTACCCCTTGTCGAAAGGATGTAAGAACACATTTTAGTTCAGGAGCGAAGATCAAAAGAAACTTTATAAAAAAAAAACAAGCCTACAATAAATGGCAATACAAGTCTATGATGTGCTTTAATGTTGGCCTATCGCCTTATTGATACTTGGTAGGCGAGGAGTATTCTACTCCAGACCGATGCCTTGGTTGGTAGGGGGTAGCCTTGCCTAAAGTGAGCTAATAGATTCCTGGATAATGCCTTGTGTTAAACATGGTACCAGGATCGATGTTAGTTTTGCCTTAGGAAGGTCGCCATTGTGTATAAAAATTGTCACGTGCGTGAAGAAATAAAGGCAAAAGGCTCCTGTAACTCTAATGTTTCTTGTGTCCCTAGGCTTGGGGTATAAACTTGTTCTTAGAGTAGACACCGTGTGGTCATCTGTTTATTTATTAAGCTTGGTTCTTTTCCTTGACTTAGGCTAGTTATAAACCTTGCTTAACCTTTGACACCTTGCTAACTCTTGATTTACTTTCAATAATTTTAAACTCCTGTTACTTTGCTACACTAGCTCATTCATGTGACCCTTAAACTAAGTTCTCATAGCAACATCCATTGTGGTCTAACATGCTTGAATTTATACACTTTATATCTTTTGAATTCCAGCATACTTTCACTCTTTTCCCTGTTTTGCAGACGGTCAACCACAACAACCCTATCGAGCTTACCATACCATAGCTTCCGAGGACGAAATCTACATCAGGAAGGGGGGCATGTTAACCCATGGCGGACATTGAGTCGTACTATATTTCACTTCATTAATTTAAATATTCTGAGCCATGGGCCGGGCTTGTCGGCACTATATGTTAAGGATAAAGGGATTGGGTGATCGCCGATGAGAGGCGCACCTTGGATATCAGTAGGATAAGGGTTAGGGTCGGCCGGCCATGTATGGGCACCCAAGTGTGAACGGCCAAGTCACCTATAAGAGTCAAATGTAACCCTAAAATCCTGATTCTCATGTGTTGTGAATACAAGAGTGCTCTTGCCTTATCTCCTTGGTTTCCTTCTCCTGCGTGTGTGAGAGAGAGAGAGAGAGAGAGAGTGAGAGAGCGATCGAGCGCACTGTGTAGCGGCACGGCGGCGGCGGAGAGGCGGTAGAGCGGCGACGGCGGCTCCTCCTTCACGGCTGCGACGCGGGAATCCTTCAAGGCGGCGGTTGAGCGGTGAGTGACACACCCTTTGGCATTCTGTTTGAGCTTCCTTCCCTGGTTGTATGCTTGCAGCCATTCGTGGCTCGCATACGGTGTCTGGCAAGTCCCCAGCTACGACCTGTGCGACAAAAGCGCACAGCTCTCACATAGAATTTCTTTGAGAAATCGGGCAAATAAGAATAGGAGCCAGTGTGAGCAAGGCTTTGAAATCATTGAAGCTCTTGTTGGTAAATGGCATCCCAAAAGAAAGCTTCCCTCTTGAGTCGATTGGTAAGAGGTGCTGCAATAGATGCATAGTGCTCCACAATCTTCTATAAGAAGAAGACAATCCCAAAAATCCTGTCAATTGAGTTGTATTGCTAGGAGTTGGCCATTATTTGACACACGTAACTTTCTTTGGATCATCCCTAATTCCCTTCTCTCCCACCAAGTGTCCAAGATACTCCACTTCATTGACCATGAATGTGTATTTGCTCTCCTTTGCATAAAGCTTGTGCTTCACCTCAAACACTTGTTTCACATGAGATAAGTGCTCTTCCTTGCTCTTGCTATAAATCAAAATATCTTCAAAGAACACTAGCACAAAATTGAATAGAAAGGGAGCCAATATTCTATTTATCAATTCTTGTAAAGTGGCCGGGGCATTTGTAAGGCCAAAGGGCATAACCATAAAGTGAAACAATCCCTTTTTGGTCCTAACAGAGATATCTTCTCATCACCCTCCTTCATTCGTATTTGATGGTAGCCCGATCTTAAATCAATCTTAGTGAAGAACTTTACGCCTTTGAGCTCATCAAGAAGATCATCAATGTGGGGTATGGGGTACCTAGTCTTGATAGTGACTTTGTTCAAGTCATGGTAATCAATGCACATACGAAAGGACCCATTCCTCTTCTTCACTAATAGAACGGGTGATGCAAATGGAGATTGTGAGGGTTGGATAAGACCCATGGTAAGCAATTCTTGTATTTTCTTTTCCACTTCCTCTCTTTCCACCTTAGACAAATGGTAAGGAGGCTTGTTCACAATCTTTGCATTTGGTTCAAGCATAATAGTATGGTCAATCTCCCTATTGGGTGGCAAACTCTTTGGCACTTGAAAAATGTCCTCATACTCTTTGAGAAGAGTCACCATATCTTTGTCTATGTGCTATCCAATACTATCCATCCCCTCTTGAGCAACATGTAACACATAGATAGTGCCAAGAGTCTTGAGTTCTTTCTTAAGCCACTTTGGAGTGATCAAAGAGATCTCTTTTGATGCATTTCCAGCCAATACCACTTGCTATCCAACATGGGAAAAGCTCATAATATCTTGTTGAAGTTTCATGTGGAAATCACCACCCAAGAGAAGCTAACCAATCACACCCCATAATCCCATCAATGGGACCCATGTCCAAGACCACCAAATCACCTTCTCGAGTGTATGAAGAGGACAATGTCACTTGTGTAGAAGGGCAAATCAATGTTGCTTTCTCATTTTATCCATTTTCCACTTGCATTTAGAAAGTTATGGGTAGTTTCGTTGGAGATAGTTTGAGAGAGTTGATGAAGCTATGTGTACTCCTCCCGGAATCCACCAAAATGTGTGCACCTCTCTCATTAATGGTTCCCACTAATCTCAAAGTACTTGGGCTCTTGCATCCCACCAAAAGCTCTTGAGAAATAGAGCATGTACACAAGCTGCGTTTATTGCACTTTTGGATGTATCACCTCCCAAAATACTTGCATGACTCCCACCATTGGGGTCAAATGGAAACTCACCCTCTTCTTGGATGAAAGAGTGATCCTCCAAGGTCTCATCATGTGTCTCTTTAATGCAATCTTCATATTTCTCCACCTCATGAGATTACTTTGAATCATCCTCTTCCTCCATAAGAATCATAGTAGCCGTCACCTTCTTTGACTTGAGAGATCTTCTAGCCTCCGCCATGAATCCACATGTGGCATTATTTGTAAGATTTCATGAGTAACCTTTGTAAAAGCCTCTTGCATATGTGGCTTGCCTTCTCTTCGGTCTTCTAAAGAGATCCCATGAAAGGGTTGCTTGTCTCTTTGATGACCACCATGACCATCATCATGCTTACGTTGACCCATTGGTTGGGCTAAATTTTCTTCCATCAATCCAATTCTTATAGCCATAGTGTCAAATTTTGCACTCATTTCCACCCTTGTAGCCATGGAATCAAACTTTGCATTTATCTCCATCAACATTTGAACAAGAGTGTGTTAACCCATTCCTAGGGTTAACAAGAGCTACTACCATTATCTTACATCAAGGAGTCAAGTTAGATACACGTCATACATTCAAAATATGAAGCAATGGTGTCCAAATCTATAACTTGGACAGGCGCCCGTAATGGTCCTACGTAATACTTATGGCAATTTATGCTTTAAGAGCATGTGGTAGTAAGTCAGGATGAAGTCCCAAGCGCTGTAATTCATGGATATATTATGAGAGTAGTCATTGTAATATCGTTAGGCCTCTTATGAGCTTAAAGTGCCCGGCCGACCACAGTTTAAGTGAGTGTGAACATTATGGCCATGTATATAAATAAAAATCTCTCATAATACAAAGGACTCTCCCATTGTGCAATAGAGTATTACTCTTGCTAATCCTCTTGTTAATCTCTCTCTCTAATGCATGCTAGTGAGTGTGTGTGAGTGAAGTAAGGTGAGAGGAGGAATGAGTACACGTAGTCTAACGCGGCGGTGTGACAACGCTCACGGGAGACGTGGCAGAATTGCTTCTCAAGGAGTTGTAGAGCTTGGACACCTCGAGGGTTACGAGTTCGGCCATTGGAAAGATCCTCATGATAGTTGCGGTTCACCACGTAATCCCTTTTTGGGATGTGTTTCAAGGGGGGTTTGGGTGAGCTATGACATTTTTGGTGTCATTGTCGCGCCACTTCTACTGGGGAGTCATCCCTTGGATTTTTCCATCTTTTTCCTTTAATATACACATTACCCATTGTCCATTGTCTTGATTAATAGTTCCCATGAAAAAGATGTGGTTTTTATGGAGATTTGTGTGTGATTTATTGTAGAATAGCTTTCTTTTTTGTTTTATAAAGAATGATCTTTTGCTTAGTTTTTAGCTTAAATCGTTCTTCTTGTTATTGTTAATGTGGTTTTTAATGTTCCTAAGGCTTGCATATAGTGTGTATTAGGTTTAGTTTGCATCCATTACATCAAACAATGCAATAGAATGCAATTTTTAGTGATTTTTAGTTCTCTTTTAAGTTAAACATAGAGCTAGAATCATTTATATTTGTTTGATTTGTGTGTTGTTTGTTTGATTTATATGCATTAGAGTGGTAACAAGCATTAGGAGTAGCTTAATCATAGAAAAAATTTCTCAAAAACATCAAAAAATCTTTAAAATCCACTTATCTTCCTTAATTGACTGGTTTTTGCCATTAAGGGTGATTAATCCAAATCAAGAGGCAAAAAATTAGAAAATGTGTTTTTTGGAGTCAAAATTGATCATGTTAAAATCAAAAGTAATGTTTTTGGGTGTTTTAGGAGCATTTAGATGCATCAAAACATCTAATTACGTCAATTTCTTCATCAATTGGAGGAATTGGCTCTCTTTTGCTTAATTTTACATAAAGAGAAGAGATTAGAATTAAGAGTTTAATTAATCCTAATTATAGATTAATTTACATATTAGTTGATGTACATAGCTTAGTAATTCCATGCTCTATCCAATGATGTGCTCAATGGTGTGAATTAATTAGTTATTAGTGGTTAATTAGAGTCCTTGATCAGTCTAAAAAAGAAAAAGATTAGTAAAAAATTAAGCTTTATTTAATTCTTAATCACTTTTTTTACATAACTCATTAAGGCTAATGAGCATTAAATGAGAAGATGCTAATAAGTTGTCAAATTGTCCATTTTGGTGGTCATTTATGATGGGTGTAAGGGTGTGTCATAAAAAAATTAACTTTTTTGATTCCCACTTACCTTTTTCAAAAAATGCCCATATCTACCTAATTTAAAATTTAAAAAATATTCCCCCCAAACAAAGAAATTCAAATTTTCTTGTAGACAAAAAAAAAATCCCGTGAGCCACGTGTTTCACACCGTGAACCATTCCTGAACTTTCACACCGTAAAACAGTCCCCACGAAAAAAAAATCTAGTGAGCCACGTGTTTCACACCATGAACCATTTTTGAAATCACGCTGTGTACTCTTCATTCAGTGCACTTCCCAGACCAATCAAGAAACTAGAACCCACCCAACCACCCCAACTTGAAAATCATGATCACATGACATGTGCGGAACATAGAAAGCAAGCTCTCAGGAGAGCATGCTTAGCATTGTTGAGTGTCATACAGGATCACCGGTTGTGATTGAACCTCATAATGCCAATCCTAAAAAAGCAACCAAAATACAAGAACTGGAAGATTATCGCTTCCCCTTTCAAAGAAGAGAAAGACATACTCTCTACAGAAGTCATTAGAGGTAGATTGTACGAATTATGCGATTGAAAAAGCGCGTGAGGAATTCGATAATTCTCTTATGAAATTAAAGTAGTCTCTCAAATCCTCATTTGGAGGAGTGCTCTTCCCTCATTTGGTGAAGCCAACATAGCGTCAGCACTTGTACCTTTAAAGGCTTAAAATGAGTTATACTAAGACATAAAGAGCTACATAGAACAAGATAGTGAGGATTCACAAGTTTCCAAACAAATCTCAGTTAGAATTATTAGAGGACCAAGTGTGCCATTGTACACATTGGGTACTATTGAAAAAATTGAGAGACAAAAGAGGATGAAAGTGAATGGGAATATGAAACCGAAAGAGGATGAAAGTGAATGGGAATATGAAACCGAAATGGGATTTAAAGATGAAACAAAAACTGAAGCATCCATGGTTCTTCTTGAAGATTCTATCGGTGTGGTTAGATTTCCCTACAAGCAATGATGTTAAGCGTAAACATGCATTGATTAGCCCTCAAGCTAGTTATAACATCATGACAATAGACACTTGGGTGTCATTGGGACAACCAAAAATCATCCCTAAAGACAATGGTCTTGCAAGAGGTGCCAATGGACAAAACATTGAAGTTCCAGGTTACTTTAGCTATGCTACTCAAACAATTGGTGGAAATGTGAAATTTAGATTCCATGTTACCCCATATCCTCTTGAGTATAATTGGAAAATTAGCTCTAACGGGTAGTGATCTCGGATTAGGGAGATATAATTCTTGATAGAAAGCTTATGAGATGCCCTATCCAACCATGTAAAGACCCAATTAAGATGAGTTTCCCTAATATCCTTTGTTTTAGGGTTCACAGGTATATAGGCTGAAAATGGAAATTAGGCTATAGAACATTGGATTTGGATGAAACTTAGTGTGTGAGATCCTAATGATGAGTACTAACTATGCCTAATAGGGTTTTGACCAAAGCCAAAGTGCAGGTATGCTCTATTTTGACTTTTTGGGTCAAAGACAACTACCTAGGTTTGACCACCCCAACGATGTCGAAACAGAGAGGTTAAGGGATTGTTGTGTAAGTATAAGGGAGTAAAATTAGCTTATGTAGGCACCTAAATTTCAATCCTAATGTGCTTTGACTGAATTACGGTTTAGTACCTATGCATGAATTGTGGTTCCATTGGGCCCAAATTGCACTCCAACTTGACATGCATTGTCCCTTGCTATCCCCAGGTGTAGTGACCATCAAAAGAAACTCCATTCATTAATTATGTCCCATCAATTTACTCCATGCATCAGAACTTTCGGAGAAATTTTTCAATAGTCTCCTGTGTATTATGGATGAAATTTCAATTTTCCAAGCAATCAAAATGGCATTCCCACAATATCCTTTGCATTTGCCAATGCACTTATCATATCAAGGAATCATTGATCATCATTTCATAATGCATTTGGCATCATTTCCATTGCAAAACCAATACATTGCTGCAATTCATGTGCACCACATAGTGTTGGCCATTATGACGTCTTGCATTCCATATGTTGTTGAAGCTTGGGTGTCGAAGGAGCGTTGCTTGCTAATCTCCTAGATAAGTCTTTCGACCCCCTTAACGAGTATTCTCAAGCCAAGGGCTGGGGCCAAGTCTTCACGCACCAGGTACCTATGTACCACTTTCCCAAGGTAATCATGGCACACCAGATTCATCACATTCTCTCCTTGGCTTCTCCACCATATGCCAAGGTACCCTCACACATCACTAGTCTTCTAGGAATTGAGATGTGTGAGTACCAAGTGTAGTGTTGGTGTGTAAGATTCAATGGTAGAAGTAGAGATGATTAGCATGAACTCATGCCACAATCCTTATCAACAACCAACCAAGTATGTACTCATGCTTCCTTCCATTGCATAGTAGTAGCTTCCAACATCAACCAACAACAACCGTTTATGCTCTTTTGATAGCATGTGTTAGCCATATGAAGTCCCATGTGTCAAAAACTCTTCACAATAAGCCCCAAATGTCCCAAAATGGAAGCTATGCAATTGAAATGGGATTGAAAGAGGCTTGATTAAGTGCAAGGTATCAAGATTGATCAAATCTTAATGAAGAAAACCATTCAAATCAAGATTATGAACTCAAAACCCTAATCCTTTAAGAAACTCCAAAATACTCATCCAAATGTTGTGTGCAATGTATTAGTAGGAAGAGTAATGCATAGGGAAGAGGCTCATTAGCATGAATATCAAAACTGAATGGTGGTGAAACCCTAAATTTCAAGAGAAAACCCCAAATCTTTTAAGAAGGTAAATAAAACCTCAATCAAGGTTGGAATCAAGCATTGAGCACATGTATGGGAAGAGGAAAGTATAGAGAAGTTAAATTTGATGCTAATTTTGGAAAAATCTTGAGTGAAACTCTAATTTCATGAGAAACCCTAAATCACCAAAATGTTGATGAAATCATGCAAAGTTTGACTTGAATGGAAGCTTTTACATCATAAGGAAGACTTTGCAATTGATGAAGATGATGATAATTATAATTTCTTTCTCCAATCTCCATAAGGGTAGGGTGGCAAATTTGGCTGCTTTTCGGTGCATTTTGTCATCTTCTTATAGTTAATAGGGAGCTCCATAGGTTTCCATTGATGAGCTCTTTGCTCTGCCCAAGGTTACATACTCCAAAAACAAGTGTCCTCTACATGTTCAGAAGCATTGTGAGATCCCGGTCTCCACCGCGCAACGGATTCGAGGTACTAGCAGCGGAAGTAGCACATCGTGCACGGGTAGGGGTCTCACACTCGGGGCCTCGCCCACACGGATATCCGGACAAGAGACTAATCCGTCGGTTTGTCCAAA
Organism: Cibotium barometz; assembly: GCF_041138505.1. NCBI lineage: Eukaryota > Viridiplantae > Streptophyta > Polypodiopsida > Cyatheales > Cibotiaceae > Cibotium > Cibotium barometz. The sequence goes on along the minus strand of NC_141072.1, from coordinate 17,471,532 downwards.
ACCGAAACCGGCAAAACTTCCTTTACCCGGAAAGCATGGGCGATTCCACCAGGATAACTTTTTACTCTAACGTAGTCAAGATCATTACGGATCAACTGATCTGACTGCACCTTTAACGGTACTTGGTCAAATCAAGGAAGAAACTTGCACTTGGATCATTGGGATCAACGCTTTTTTCCCCATCAAGAGGCACAGCCGTTGATTCCTATCCATAGAATAATTTCTATCCGGGATTTACTTCATCTATCGTAATAATAGAATTTAAATCTCGATTTACGGATCCATCAGTCCAGCCTAACCCCATCCAGTCCCATGGGTTAGCCAACTGCCCAACCACTGTAGTGATGGGATCCAATTAAGAATTTGTTAGGTTTTGTCCCGGGTACCAAGGAAAAGAGTTCCAAGGCCCCCTAGCCGGAAGTTCATGCAAACATAAAACTAGTCACACCACTTACACACCCAATATGAAATTGCCTTTTTCTTAGCATCAACTAGCTTTAAAACAATCCTTTAATAAAACCATTATGTCACTGATGACAATCCTCAAAGTCTCTGGTTGAATCCTTATTTCCAGTCATTCATTTATTGGTATACTTATGGCATCATTGGCAACCAGAACGCTCACCACCTGTTCGCTCAGGGGCCTTTTCCATAGTTCCTAGCTCATAGTAACCGGCAATATATTCATATAATAGAATGGAATCTCCGTGGAAGATCAGCTAGATCAACCCACAGATCCATATAAAAGAGCTATGGACTCATCTGTTGAGGACCAGCAAGGTCAATCAACTAGATCCATGCCCGGTTTCAGAAAACAACTCTTACTCCTTGTTCCAATATCTTCCACGACGCACGTGTGGGTATCTTCGGCGACCCAGAGCCCGAGCATCGTATGGTCAGCACCCTCTAGGATCCTTCGCAGGTGACCTAGCGCTTCACTCATAGGCCGCTTCCTTGGTCCCTCATCCACCGTACCGGAAGCTCACCATTTAAATCGAACCGAGGCTGGTCAAGACCTCGATCGACCTTGCTACGCGAGACGTCCTCCATTGACTCTCCGTCAGCAGTTGCAACTTTATCAGTTCGGTCTTCATGACCTTAATCCTCAAGACGGTCAAAATGCTTCTCCAGCATTCTTGACATAAAACAGTCATTTACAAACAGTCACAAAATACAGTTTTTATAACGAACTCTTGTCTTTCCATATTATCCACTCTCGGACCACATTACTTATTCCACATTCCATTCAATGTGTACTCGTTCTCATCCATTCACTCATATAGACTACACATTATCTCACATACACCTTCATAATCATTATTCTACATACATATACATGTTCGTACGTCCACATCATACATCCAATTTCACATTCATACATACGCATCTACATGCATACATCCATATCCACATTCATACATCCACATCCACATCCACATTCATACATCCATACCTCCATTTCCACATCCACACATCCACATTCACATACATACATCCACATCCGTATCTACATCCATACATCCACATCCACTTCTTCATTCACATTCACATCCATACATCCACATCTACATACATACATCCATTTTTACATACATACATCCACATCCGTATCTACATCCATACATCCACATCCACTTCTTCATTCACATTCACATCCATACATCCACATCTACATACATACATCCATTTTCACATACATACATCCACATCCGTATCTACATCCATACATCCACATCCGTATCTACATCCATACATCCACATCCACCTCTTTCTTCACATTCACATCCATACATCCACATCTACATACATACATACATTTTCACATCCTCATTCATACATACACATCCACATACATACATACACATCCGTATCTACATCCATACATCCACATCCACATCCACATTCACATTCATACATATACATCTACATGTATACATCCACATCACATTCATACAACCATATTACATCCATTCTCGTCCTAACACATCCCATATACATCTTAACACATCCTAACTCATCTTAACACATTCTATCACATCTCATACACATCTTATCACATCTTTTCACATCTCATACACATCTTATCACATCTCATACACCTCTTATCACATTTCATATCTTTTTTTAAGAGAATTCTTATATTTGATATAAGATTTCTCTACACATTTATTTATGCATAAATTCCATTTAAGGAGATTAACACTTTCGAAATAAAAATCAATCTTTTATGCATCTTCTTATGCATAAATTCAATTTGGTAGGAATTACACTTTTAGAATAAAAGAATTTCTCTTATGCATCTAAGTTATGCATAAAATCCATTTATGATGAAAATCACACTTTTAGTATAAAAAGAATATCTTTTATGCGTACCTCTATGCATGAAATCCAAATATAATAAAAGTAACACTTTTATAATAAAATAATCAACTTTTATGCATACCTCTATGCATGAAATCCAATATGATAAAAGTAACACTTTTATAATAAAATAATCAACTTTTATGCATACCTCTATGCATGAAATCCAATATGATAAAAGTAACACTTTTGATATATAAAAATTATCCTTTATGCATACTTCTATGCATGAAAATTAAAAATGATAAAAGTAACACTTTTGATATAAAAAATTATCCTTTATGTATACTTCTATGCATGAAAATTAAAAATGATAAAAGTAACACTTTTGATGTAAAAAATTTTCCTTTATGCATACTTCTATGCATGAAAATTAAAAATGATAAAAGTAATACTTTTGATATAAAAAAATTATCCTTTATGCATACTTCTATGCATGAAAATTAAAAATGATAAAAGTAACACTTTTGATATAAAAAATTATCCTTTATGCATACTTCTATGCATGAAAATTAAAAATGATAAAAGTAACACTTTTGATATAAAAAAAATTATCCTTTATGCATACTTCTATGCATGAAAATTAAAAATGATAAAAGTAACACTTTTGATATAAAAAAATTATCCTTTATGCATACTTCTATGCATGAAAATTAAAAATGGTAAAAGTAACACTTTTGATATAAAAAAATTATCCTTTATGCATACTTCTATGCATGAAAATTAAAAATGATAAAAGTAACACTTTTGATGTAAAAAATTTTCCTTTATGCATACTTCTATGCATGAAATAAAAATGGTAAAAATAACACTTTTGATATAAAAACTTATCCTTTATGCATGATATTAAAATTCAATTTCTCCATGATTATAATGAAATTCTTTCAATTAATCTAGGATGATAATTCCTAGAATATGGTAGGAAGTCCTCTTTTTATGCTTTGAATGAAATTATTTTATGCATAATTTTTATAAAAATTTTGCCATCGCTCCGTTGCTATGACTGATAAATCTCAATTTTTCTAAGGGATAAAGCTTATCATTAAGGAAATAATTAAAATGATCTCTAATTGGATCATTAATCCATAATGGATTGAATCATCCATATACATAAACTAAAAGCATAGAAAAAAGCTATTAATTTGGCCTCAAGCATAGCTTAATCTTGGGTTAAGGAAAAGCTTTATGAAAAGCTTGATTTGGATTGAGAATGGGTCATGAGTATGACCATTTCTTGAGTGAGAGAGAGAAATTACATAAAAACCATTAGAATTTAAACATAAATGGAAATTAACTTCAATAGTATTTATTAAATTATGTAACTCTTCACTACTATTCACCAATTAACTTCAATAGCATTTAAAAAACCATACCAATTAAGCTTCTCAAGCTTGAGAGGGGTTGAGAAGAGAGAAACATTGAGAAATTATAGAAAAGATCAATATTCACTAATTACCTTACAAATTGCTTGATTCTTTGTTCACGGTAGAGGCCCCCAACCAATCAATTGGTTAAGTATGTTGATGGAGCCACTAATGGGGATTGAAGAAAGAGGGAAGCTCCAAAAACTAGTGAATTATTAAATGAATTCACAGTTCTTGGCTTAGGTGGAGTAGAGTAACGATGCATAAACACTATATATTTTTCAACAAGGAGGAGGCTTCTATTTATAGGAAAAATTGAGCTCCTAACCAAACAAACTGTTCTAGAATTTTCTAAATCAGTTTGGTCAATATTTGACCATTTTTTGGTCAGTTAAGCTAACTTTTTGGAACTAGACTTGAATGAGGAGAGAGGAGAGATGAAATATCTCAATTTTTATGAGTTTAAAACTCATTCAAGCATGTGAAATATGCACCTCCTTTAAAGAACTCCCCTTCCTTACATATGTGTCATAATGGAATCATTATACCCAAAATATCTCATATTTTTAATATTGCTCATAGTTTTTTACTAATAAACCTTGTACATTTTCAACTCTTCATCTTATGTGAAATATGCACCTCCTTTAAAGAACTCCCCTTCCTTACATATGTGTCATAATGGAATCATTTTAATATTGCTCATAGTTTTTTACTAATAAACCTTGTACATTTTCAACTCTTCATCTTATGTGAAATATGCACCTCCTTTAAAGAACTCCCCTTCCTTACATATGTGTCATAATGGAATCATTTTAATATTGCTCATAGTTTTTTACTAATAAACCTTGTACATTTTCAACTCTTCATCTTATGTGAGCATTTACTCATTTTTGGATACCCAAAATATCTCATATTTTTAATATTGCTCATAGTTTTTTACTAATAAACCTTGTACATTTTCAACTCTTCATCTTATGTGAGCATTTACTCATTTTTGGGTATCTTCTTTTACAAATTGGATTTATCTCCTCCCTACACATGGATTGATGCTATTGGCCCATAGGAACCTTAATTGGACCATAATCCAAAAATTTCTGAAAATCTAGACCCTTAGACTAAGGTCCTTTATACCCATTTCCAATTAATTCTAATTGCACATTAGAAAATTCTTTTTGAATTTCTGTTTCAGGGGAACTTATTTTAATAAGATGAGATATTTTTCTATCCAAAAATATTCAAAATCTGAATATTCTCTCTCTAAAATATTTTCTCTCTCTAAGTTAAAACAGTTAGAAATAAGGTCTTTATATTTCTGAAGAGGGATTGATTATAGGGAAAGATACTAGACATCAAAAGGGGGTTAGGGGAGGAATCTTACATTCTAACCCACTTAAAAAACGCGAGATGTCCTCATCTCGCAAACTGGGATAATTTCGCAAGATGCACGAATTATGAGACTTAGAGAAAATTTAAATCAGGATTAACCACCAAGAAAAGTCTCAAAGAGAGCAAGATTCAAGATAAGAACAAGATTTAAACTTTATTCATTCTCGAAACTTATACAGTAAAGATAGAAGGACTCTTTACACTTCCATAAGCCCGTCCATCATATGATCACAAAAGCAGCACTCACAAGCTGCGCACGTATAAGGTAACTCATCTATGGGAATAATTCTGTTGGTTATTGCCGCACCTATCTCAATGGTATGAGGTGATCTAACAAAAGGACCTCTGAGAGGCAAACCAAAAACGGGGTAAAGGCATATCTTTTGATGAGGAAGAAAACACGCCAGTAAGAAGACCCGCTCAGAAAACCCAAGATGTCTTGATCTCATGACGCAGTAGTATCGGGGACCCAAACCTAAGGCTTCGATAACCATGGCCAAGCGGACATTGTTACGAAAGTGCTGCTGACCCCAGGGTGTTACCCTAGTTATGTCTTGATAGGTCCGCCATTTGGTCTGAGCTACAGACGTTCCCAAGTGAGGAAAAAGTGAGCGCTCATACTCTTCTATAAAATCCTTCTTCATAGACTCGCTTGCGTCTTGAAGGTGAGGAATCATTATGGATAAAACTAATTCCTGTTGCCAAGCCATGAAAGAGTTTAAGAAGAAGGGAGATCGATGGAAGTAAGATTACTGTGAGCGATAAGTAAAGTTACAACTTATATAAAGGAAGGAGTTAGCGTAACCTAGAAGCCAACGGTATCTTGCCACTGAAGTTTTATCGTCTTTCCATGATTTGGGTTTGGCACATATTTCTATAGAAGGCATTAAGAACTTTGAGATGAGGAGATAAAAGAAGTTCGTAGGCTAAGTCACTTACTTTCTTTGGTCCACAATATCTGGGGGATAACTACTTATACTCCCCTAGAGATAAAGAAATTCTTTTGGTCCGTATTCAAATGAAGACTATAACTGCTTCTTTGAATTCTCTGACTGTCCTCTTCTTATCTGTATATTGTCTCTGTCAATCCTGGGCAGCGTTTATATCTTTATGAATTGCCTGCATCTGTTGCTCTAAGTCACCAAGCATTTGATTGGTCATCTCGACCCTAATCAATGGGTCGGACCTAGTTAATGGAGTTAAGCAATCTTGTTCGAGACGGATCTTGATTAGATTGGTATAAAAGAATTGGTCTCTGAATTTGGGTTCTAGGCTTCCCTGTGTCCTTTTCATGGTAGGAGTCTGATGGTCAAAACCTTGGCATCCAAAACACTGGTTCTCACTTCTGAACTCATCGTTCTGAATCTTTAAAACAGGTGGGTTCCTGAGAAGGTATTCTGGGTAAAGTGTCTTCCCTTTTTAAACAGAATCTTTCTTTTATTTAGAGAGGGAATAATTATAAGATCAGAAAAGGAGATTCTTAGTCCTGTATACCTCGAAGGTTGGGGGAGGAATCTTACAAACTTCTACCCCACTTAAAAAGGTGCGAGATGTCCTCATCTCGCAAAGTAGAGGACAGCTCTTTTTCTTAAGATCCAATTTATTCTGGGTTCCTTATATTCTGGTCAACCCAACAGAATACTGGGATAAATATTCCTTAAATAGAACTCATCATTAAATAATAATTCATTTAGATCATATCATTCCTACGATAATGGTCCATTAGATCGAAAAATTTCCTTTTGAACATTCCTCCACGGGAATTTTAGTTAAGCAAGTTCTTAATTTGTCATCCCTTAACTTGATCTACCGTCTCAAGTATTAACAGTAGCAATTTGACAGCACAATCCACTAATCTCATAGTGATTTGCTGAAATCATTATCATCATTTATCATTACAGGGACTCGTCCCATTCATCCTCATTGTGGTTTTGCTCAGGTTATTATATTTCAACTAAATTTCAAAAATCATCATTTTTCAATCAGAATCCCAATCAATTCATCAATTCCCAAATAGAATTAAAAATCATATCAACCACATTTGAATTCATCAACTGGATAGCATTAATGCTTATAATTTCAAGTCTTAGATTTACTCGTATATGCCGATAAAGAGCTGCAGTTATACCCTCGGTATATAGGGATAGTCGTGAAACTCGAAACTATAAGGTAAATACCATCATGTCTAGGCCTCAAGCAAGTCAGGGTTCCATACAATTGCGGTACTTCCAATTGAAGACCCAATTACTAATTTACGAATTTCAATTTGAATTAACAATTTGTATTATATCACGCAATTACAACCTTTTTATGCCTCTTGATAACTTTTGACATAATTGGCTCCTCAGTTGATCTTATTGGAGATCTATGACATAAATCTGATAAACAGATTTTTCTTTATCCGATCGTCCGTAAACAATCACTTAAAAAAATCATTTGTATATTTATATACAAGTTGCAATAAGTACATAGAGCAACTCGGCTCTGAGTTCAAAATCTCCTCGGAAGACATATAAGAGGACCGTACTGGGCCATAGTCATGCCCTGTTACATAAGTTCTCTAACTGCGAAGGGGGCTATTATTTTCTCCTTAGGGATAAATCGACTAAGGAGTTTATAAATTCGACATGAAAGTCTGAAATTTCGAGGCGTCGAATGATATAGAATGACACCACGCACCATTTTCAGCTTTAACAGGATCATAGTCAATGAGAGATTCTGCCACAGCATTGTACGGCGGTCGCAAGGGGCATGGACATATTGCCCTGCAAACCACTTATGTTGTATTCTCTCCGCTGGGGTAGGAAAATATAAATCCGCGAAATGGCGTGCGAGTCTTGCTCGGCTTGTTTGAGTTGAAGCGGAAGAGATGAGATGCTCGAAGGCAAATGCAATCATATCTTGAGACTGGGTGAGGTCGGGAATACCAGATAAATGGGGAACTTCCATCTATAAAAACAATTTCTTTGATTAAAATTTCTTCATTAAAGAAGCTTACGGAACGAAAATACATTATGAAAACGCTGTTTCTGAATTCTTATTAGATAAGAATTTAATTATCTTTATTAGCTTTCAATTTGGCTCTGACTGTGAGATCCCGGTCTCCACCGCGCAACGGATTCGAGGTACTAGCAGCGGAAGTAGCACATCGTGCGCGGGTAGGGGTCTCACACTCGGGGCCTCGCCCACACGGATATCCGGACAAGAGACTAATCCGTCGGTTTGTCCAAAACCGAAACCGGAAAAACTTCCTTTACCCGGAAAGCATGGGCGATTCCACCAGGATAACTTTTTACTCTAACGTAGTCAAGATCATTACGGATCAACTGATCTGACTGCACCTTTAATGGTACTTGGTCAAATCAAGGAAGAAACTTGCACTTGGATCATTGGGATCAACGCTTTTTTTCCCATCAAGAGGCACAGCCGTTGATTCCTATCCATAGAATAATTTCTATCCGGGATTTACTTCATCTATCGTAATAATAGAATTTAAATCTCGATTTACGGATCCATCAGTCCAGCCTAACCCCATCCAGTCCCATAGGTTAGCCAACCGCCCAACCACTGTAGTGATGGGATCCAATTAAGAATTTGTTAGGTTTTGTCCCGGGTACCAAGGAAAAGAGTTCCAAGGCCCCCTAGCCGGAAGTTCATGCAAACATAAAACTAGTCACACCACTTACACACCCAATATGAAATTGCCTTTTTCTTAGCATCAACTAGCTTTAAAACAATCCTTTAATAAAACCATTATGTCACTGATGACAATCCTCAAAGTCTCTGGTTGAATCCTTATTTCCAGTCATTCATTCATTGGTATACTTATGGCATCATTGGCAACCAGAACGCTCACCACCTGTTCGCTCAGGGGCCTTTTCCATAGTTCCTAGCTCATAGTAACCGGCAATATATTCATATAATAGAATGGAATCTCCGTGGAAGATCAGCTAGATCAACCCACAGATCCATATAAAAGAGCCATGGACTCATCTGTTGAGGACCAGCAAGGTCAATCAACTAGATCCATGCCCGGTTTCAGAAAACAACTCTTACTCCTTGTTCCAATATCTTCCACGACGCACGTGTGGGTATCTTCGGCGACCCAGAGCCCGAGCATCGTATGGTCAGCACCCTCTAGGATCCTTCGCAGGTGACCTAGCGCTTCACTCATAGGCCGCTTCCTTGGTCCCTCATCCACCGTACCGGAAGCTCACCATTTAAATCGAACCGAGGCTGGTCAAGACCTCGATCGACCTTGCTACGCGAGACGTCCTCCATTGACTCTCCGTCAGCAGTTGCAACTTTATCAGTTCGGTCTTCATGACCTTAATCCTCAAGACGGTCAAAATGCTTCTCCAGCATTCTTGACATAAAACAGTCATTTACAAACAGTCACAAAATACAGTTTCTATAACGAACTCTTGTCTTTCCATATTATCCACTCTCGGACCACATTACTTATTCCACATTCCATTCAATGTGTACTCGTTCTCATCCATTCACTCATATAGACTACACATTATCTCACATACACCTTCATAATCATTATTCTACATACATATACATGTTCGTACGTCCACATCATACATCCAATTTCACATTCATACATACGCATCTACATGCATACATCCATATCCACATTCATACATCCACATCCACATCCACATTCATACATCCATACCTCCATTTCCACATCCACACATCCACATTCACATACATACATCCACATCCGTATCTACATCCATACATCCACATCCACTTCTTCATTCACATTCACATCCATACATCCACATCTACATACATACATCCATTTTCACATACATACATCCACATCCGTATCTACATCCATACATCCACATCCGTATCTACATCCATACATCCACATCCACCTCTTTCTTCACATTCACATCCATACATCCACATCTACATACATACATACATTTTCACATCCTCATTCATACATACACATCCACATACATACATACACATCCGTATCTACATCCATACATCCACATCCACATCCACATTCACATTCATACATATACATCTACATGTATACATCCACATCACATTCATACAACCATATTACATCCATTCTCGTCCTAACACATCCCATATACATCTTAACACATCCTAACTCATCTTAACACATTCTATCACATCTCATACACATCTTATCACATCTTTTCACATCTCATACACATCTTATCACATCTCATACACCTCTTATCACATTTCATATCTTTTTTTAAGAGAATTCTTATATTTGATATAAGATTTCTCTACACATTTATTTATGCATAAATTCCATTTAAGGAGATTAACACTTTCGAAATAAAAATCAATCTTTTATGCATCTTCTTATGCATAAATTCAATTTGGTAGGAATTACACTTTTAGAATAAAAGAATTTCTCTTATGCATCTAAGTTATGCATAAAATCCATTTATGATGAAAATCACACTTTTAGTATAAAAAGAATATCTTTTATGCGTACCTCTATGCATGAAATCCAAATATAATAAAAGTAACACTTTTATAATAAAATAATCAACTTTTATGCATACCTCTATGCATGAAATCCAATATGATAAAAGTAACACTTTTATAATAAAATAATCAACTTTTATGCATACCTCTATGCATGAAATCCAATATGATAAAAGTAACACTTTTGATATATAAAAATTATCCTTTATGCATACTTCTATGCATGAAAATTAAAAATGATAAAAGTAACACTTTTGATATAAAAAATTATCCTTTATGTATACTTCTATGCATGAAAATTAAAAATGATAAAAGTAACACTTTTGATGTAAAAAATTTTCCTTTATGCATACTTCTATGCATGAAAATTAAAAATGATAAAAGTAACACTTTTGATATTAAAAAATTATCCTTTATGCATACTTCTATGCATGAAAATTAAAAATGATAAAAGTAACACTTTTGATATAAAAAATTATCCTTTATGCATACTTCTATGCATGAAAATTAAAAATGATAAAAGTAACACTTTTGATATTAAAAAAATTATCCTTTATGCATACTTCTATGCATGAAAATTAAAAATGATAAAAGTAACACTTTTGATATAAAAAAAATTATCCTTTATGCATACTTCTATGCATGAAAATTAAAAATGATAAAAGTAACACTTTTGATGTAAAAAATTATCCTTTATGCATACTTCTATGCATGAAAATTAAAAATGATAAAAGTAACACTTTTGATGTAAAAAATTTATCCATTATGCATACTTCTATGCATGAAATAAAAATGGTAAAAATAACACTTTTGATATAAAAACTTATCCTTTATGCATGATATTAAAATTCAATTTCTCCATGATTATAATGAAATTCTTTCAATTAATCTAGGATGATAATTCCTAGAATATGGTAGGAAGTCCTCTTTTTATGCTTTGAATGAAATTATTTTATGCATAATTTTTATAAAAATTTTGCCATAGCTCCGCTGCTATGACTGATAAATCTCAATTTTTCTAAGGGATAAAGCTTATCATAAAGAAAATAATTAAAATGATCTCTAATTGGATCATTAATCCATAATGGATTGAATCATCCATATACATAAACTAAAAGCATAGAAAAAAGCTATTAATTTGGCCTCAAGCATAGCTTAATCTTGGGTTAAGGAAAAGCTTTATGAAAAGCTTGATTTGGATTGAGAATGGGTCATGAGTATGACCATTTCTTGAGTGAGAGAGAGAAATTACATAAAAATCATTAGAATTTAAACATAAATGGAAATTAACTTCAATAGCATTTATTAAATTATGTAACTCTTCACTACTATTCACCAATTAACTTCAATAGCATTTAAAAAACCATACCAATTAAGCTTCTCAAGCTTGAGAGGGGTTGAGAAGAGAGAAACATTGAGAAATTATAGAAAAGATCAATATTCACTAATTACCTTACAAATTGCTTGATTCTTTGTTCACGGTAGAGGCCCCCAACCAATCAATTGGTTAAGTATGTTGATGGAGCCACTAATGGGGATTGAAGAAAGAGGGAAGCTCCAAAAACTAGTGAATTATTAAATGAATTCACAGTTCTTGGCTTAGGTGGAGTAGAGTAACGATGCATAAACACTATATATTTTTCAACAAGGAGGAGGCTTCTATTTATAGGAAAAATTGAGCTCCTAACCAAACAAACTGTTCTAGAATTTTCTAAATCAGTTTGGTCAATATTTGACCATTTTTTGGTCAGTTAAGCTAACTTTTTGGAACTAGACTTGAATGAGGAGATAGGAGAGATGAAATATCTCAATTTTTATGAGTTTAAAACTCATTCAAGCATGTGAAATATGCACCTCCTTTAAAGAACTCCCCTTCCTTATATATGTGTCATAATGGAATCATTATACCCAAAATATCTCATATTTTTAATATTGCTCATAGTTTTTTACTAATAAACCTTGTACATTTTCAACTCTTCATCTTATGTGAAATATGCACCTCCTTTAAAGAACTCCCCTTCCTTACATATGTGTCATAATGGAATCATTTTAATATTGCTCATAGTTTTTTACTAATAAACCTTGTACATTTTCAACTCTTCATCTTATGTGAGCATTTACTCATTTTTGGATACCCAAAATATCTCATATTTTTAATATTGCTCATAGTTTTTTACTAATAAACCTTGTACATTTTCAACTCTTCATCTTATGTGAGCATTTACTCATTTTTGGGTATCTTCTTTTACAAATTGGATTTATCTCCTCCCTACACATGGATTGATGCTATTGGCCCATAGGAACCTTAATTGGACCATAATCCAAAAATTTCTGAAAATCTAGACCCTTAGACTAAGGTCCTTTATACCCATTTCCAATTAATTCCAATTGCACATTGGAAAATTCTTTTTGAATTTTTGTTTCAGGGGAACTTATTTTAATAAGATGAGATATTTTTCTATCCAAAAATATTCAAAATCTGAATATTCTCTCTCTAGAATATTTTCTCTCTCTAAGTTAAAACAGTTAGAAACAAGGTCTTTATATTTCTGAAGAGGGATTGATTACAGGGAAAGATAATAGACATCAAAAGGGGGTTAGGGGAGGAATCTTACAAGCATTGTCTCTTTAAGAGGGCTAGAGTTACATAGCCCTTAGTCAATCTGGCTTGGACTATTGGATGAAGGGTAAAAATCAAAGAAAAAAAACAAGGGTAAGATGCAGCTATACTTATTGAATCTCATATGTAGGTGAAGCGATGCTTAGAAGTCATTGAATGTGGTGTTAAAAATCATCTCCTTCGTTTTGCCAAGGTTTGCTATGATGTCTTGTTGCTCACACAAAACATGTGTAATGCCTCCAGATGTCCTCCACTCAGTCCCAAACAAACACTATCATTTGTATAACAATCAAAGTTCTTGCCCCAAAGGGAAGCTTGTGCCACCTACTTTGTCAATGGCATCAAAGACATCATCAATGTAGAGCCCAAAAAGAGTCTAGGAGAGATGGTATCCTTGTTTCAACCCGATGCTTGGTTTTTGGCCTCTACTGTTTAAGTTCTTAAAATAGTTGACATAGTCTCTTACAGACTCATGCTTAAGTTGTCATAAGGAGAATTGGTATAATTATGTAACAAAGGTATGCTTGACAGCAGTCTTTGGTAATGGTAAATACTAGTTTGAGATCCTCCGTGGTCCCTTTCTATGACCCTTCTAACCAAAACAATGCATTACCCTTCTAGAGTCAATCCAAAGGCATCTATCTTAGTTCTAGGATCGGTTATCCTCTTTGCTATGGAGAATTGTCTAAACATATTAAGATGGCTATAGGGATCCCCTATCCTTCAAACTTAGACACTAGCTTAGATTTGTGTGAGCTCTAATCCTCTGATGGTCATGATCATATTCATCTCTTGTCCCTTTAGGCATTTTGACCACCATAGAAATAACATCTAGGATTCTTCTTGTATCCTCGAGAATATAAATTCGTGCTCTAAGTTCTATAGGCTCAATTTTTGGTTCTAGAGCCATTGGTGCCACATATCATGGTTAAGCTTGGGGAGGTACTGGTGCGTAAGGCGGTCCTACATATCCATAGGCTAGCACTTCGATTGATGATTTGGGTAAAATTTCAAGGAGCTCATTGGTCATTTGCATCATAGGGTACCCCATGATTGTTATCCCATTCACACTGGTAGGCTCACGGCTCTATGTTCATAACTGGGTAGAATCTCAGGTTCTCAAGATCCTTGAGCTAGCTCTTTGATTTCTAAGGGAGCAGTACGGTGCTACCTCTCTTTACACATTATTTTCCCTCCTCCTTTCTTCCCTAATTAGGTCCATTGAGGAAATAATACAAAATTTGACATCCCAGTTATGGCTATAGAATGAAAATTCTTGCCCCTCCACTAGACTACCTCTTATTGAAGTGATTTCCTCTTGAGAGGTTCTCGCTTGCCTTCCTCCTATAATGTTCTTTTTCTCTAGTAGCCTAGGGGTGGTGTCATGCCCCCCCTACCTAGATCTTCGTGTATTCCTATCTCCTTATGACAACTCTTGGGGTACAGGTGTTACCTTCCCCATCAACATACATCGTGTTACCTTCCCCATCAACATACATCGTTTAATCAATGGTGTGTTGGTAGCACTTGCTCACTAGGGGTGTGTCAGGGAATCAAAAGGATCCTTGAATATCTCTAAGAATATCAATGATTGCGTAGAGGTTACATGAGGCATCCTTATACAACACCATTCCTTCATCATCATTGACTCTCAGCCTCCTCAAAAAGAATTTATCAATGACTTAGGAAGCTGAGTCCTTATTGGTTTTGTTTGAGCTAGTAGCTTCTTGTAATTTTTTGGGCCTTTCTATCTTATTTGCCATGGCAATGCTCTAACCTTCTAAATGTCCCTTGTTGGGATTTACATTGGTCCATCGAAGTCCAGATAGAACTCATGTTTTCCACTAGTGTTGACAATACCACTCACACATTTTCCAAGGGATCTAGCTTAATTTCACACTGATAGCATTGGCCATCTCTCTCCAAGAATATCCAATTCATGTTTGTGTCAAGGAAGATTGGTTGATTAGCCATGTGGAAGTCGTAACACTGTAAGATGTATACTTCAGTAGTTCCCATATTATTGGCTTGGCCCCTAACTTATTCGCTTGTGGTTCTCTTCTCACCCATTGGTCTTCTCGCTTAGGGCCTATCAGCTCTTCTAATGACTCCCCTCTAAACATTACACAGGTCATATCCAAGTTTGGACGCCAATTTAGGCTAATGCCTCACTATCTTGATTTGGTATCCTCCATAACGGAGGGTTCTTGGTCTGCTTCCAAACTGGAATCAAGAGCTACTAGGGTGGTTAATATGACTCTTGGCCACTCCCTAGCATTGGATGATAATGTCTCATGTTTAAAAGTCGGGTTCAAGTATACGAAGTTATAATGATTCGGCCTCAGCATAAATGCATAAGCACTTGATCCAATGCCAGAATCACTTACAGAGGCTCTTTATATGGATTTTTATGATTTTCTTTTTCTCCTCTTTTATATATATATATATATATATATATAATATCAAGAAATGACAGATTTTTTGAGGGTCCTTGGGTTTCCTAAACGTTAGAGAAACTGTTACAAAATTGTCCTAGGAAGCGTTGAAACTTTTATCTGGAATCTCTAATCAAACGATCTCACTCTTCTAATTAGGTGATCAAACTCTTGGAAATTATACTCCCACGGTCAGACTGGTAACAATTAAACTTCACCAAATGATTGTACTCAAGACTGATGATTTGACAATCCAACAATCAAACTCTACAGTTACGCATACATCTGTTCTATCATATAGCAAATTGCAATTTCAGACATGATTGGAGGTTGTGAGCAACCAACGATCAAATTGTTCACAATTGTACCTTCAGTGTGTCTGTACATTTGTCGTCGCACGTCCCCTCGATATTCTCTGTCAGATTTAGTCAGTTTCTAGCATAACTCCCCCTCAATATTCTCTGTCAGATTTAGTAAGTTTCTGGCATAACTCCCCCTTTAGTGGATTCACTTACCATTTATAGCTTTGTAGACCAAAATCTACCAATAATTAGACTTTTTAGACCACATTTTCTCAAATTTTGATGATTAAACTTGTTTGCAATTAGACCCTGGACTCAGCAATCAGACTTCACGATCTAATGATTAGACTTTATAGAGAGAAAATTTCACCCATTTTTTCCTACATAATTTCACTTTTAATCCCCCTTTTTGGGAAAGATTTTTCCCACTTAATGCATAGAACAAAGCCTTCAATCAAGCATCATCCATCTAAATCCTTTAATCTATTTTGGGCCATTACCTTTGATAGTGTACAATTTCATCTATGTATTCTTTTGATCTAAATCCTTGAATCTATTTTGGGCCATTACCTTTAATAGTGTACAATTTCATCTACGTCTTCTTTCTCCTGCTCTAGTAGGACTTTCTCTCACTAGATTTATTATGTTTAATTATCTAGTAGGACTTTCTCTCACTAGATTTATTATGTTTAATTATCTATTTAACTTGATAAGATTCAAAGAATTATTGCTAAAATTTTCCCCTAATTCAAGATTTAATTCATCAATTTGGTTCACAAGGAGTCTATTTCAAATCTATCTTGTTTTTGCACTTTGTCAATGCACATGTGCACATTTGTGCACATAGTTACACACACCATCAACTTTCTTTAAGATACTTAATCTAGGCTTGAATTCTTCATACCAATTTCTTACTCCTAATTACCTCATATTTTTAATGTGTTTTTATTTGGGCATAAGTGAGCTATAATAAGGGTACTCTAGGGTGCTAATTTCCCATCATCTCTCTCTAATTCTAGGCCACTACTCTCTCTTATTCTATCCTAAATTTTTGAGATTAAACCCAAATCTAAAAGAATCACAATTCTACATATTCTTTCAAGTACCTACCATAATTTGGGTGGCTATCCTATACTTAGACATATGCACATGCTTTTAATTAAATTAATTGGACTATGATTCTTAGCTTAAGATAATTTCTAACATATATTTCCCTAAGGTCATTTTACTTTCATAATGGATAGGCTTTTACTCTAAAACCTTATTCCTAATCAATAAAATACCCTAAGGTTCACATGTATAAGGTTTTATTTAATTAAGTCAATGTAAATTTCCTTTTTATAGAGAGTTGAATATTCCAAAAAAGATCTATTTTAAATTTAAATTTGATGATAATACCAATTTTCAAGACAAACTATGCAAATTTCAATAATCCAATGCATAAATATGAAATTTTAGGATTCTAGGCTTACATTTGGTATCTTATTTGATGAAATATGTGATGGATGGGATCTCTTGAAGTAGGCAAGTTTCTTTAATGGGGATTTTTGTCCTCTTTTGACTATTCTCCACCTTCTTTTATGCACAAGATAATGTCTAATTTGATTAGGATCACTTGGAGCTTCCTTCTCTCTAGTAAGTACTACACTTGGAGCTTCCTTCTCTCTAGTAAGTACTACACCCCTTGAATTCAATGTACTCTTGTCCCCTCAAGTGCCCTACCCAAAATGATGACCCCTAGTACCCTAGGTACTCTCTATGACACCCTAATCACCTTGATAGTGATAATTAATTATTTCCCCCAAGATAATTAGTGGACTAAGCATGTATTCGATCCTTAATGATGATATTTTAATGATAACGACTTTTGTTATCTCACTAATCCATGAGTTTTCCTCCTAGAGGAGGGGGTTTTTATAGGCATCTAACTCCTCTATACATGCACACTAACTTGGGTTTAGCCTACCATGTAACTGAACATAGTTTTGGGCTCAAATAGTAGTTTAAATTATGGGCTAAAAATCCGGTTTAAGTTTGAATGGATGAGAACTAGTTAAAATGGTGATTAATCTAGTTAAAATGTGAGTAAGAATTAGTTTATAGTGGCTGGAGTGAGCCTCAGACATGGCTTTAGTTAAATTAATTTTTACCATGGAGACATGTTATTTCAAATAATTTTACTAGGCTAGGTAAGGGTCTATTTTTTTTAATTTTTTAATTATTTATATTTACTTATCTATCAATATTTTTACCCTTGGTTAGTGTGAAAAATGTGTACAGTTGCATATGTGCACCCACGTGTCACGAGGGTTTTCTCAGTATTTTTGCACATGGAGAATACTATTTTGATTTTGAAAAAAATAATTCTTCTTGAGAATTCTTAACAAAGACACACAATGTAATGAAGCACAAACCAAGGTCAAAAACATGGGGGCCATGAACAAGGCTACTATAAATAGGGCCATGGGTTCATTGTAGGGATCTTTTAGTCATTCAACACTTGAACATCTTTATGTACTCATGGCTCCTTCTTGGAGATGGCCACGCATGGTCTAGGGCTCATGGCAAGCTTGATATCCATCCTCATGGTGGTGAGAGGTCAAATCACTTAGTACATTCCTCCTTTGCTACATGTGCATGTGGATTTTCTCTATTTTCTTCATAATCTCATTTATTTCTCATGTATGCTTGTTTCCCATCAAATGGATACTAGAATTGGTCTTTTGTGTGTTTGATTCCTTGATTCTTGGTCTAGATCCATTTCACGTAATTTTTCATTTTCTGTCTCTACACAATTACATAGTTTGGCAATTTTTACAATAAACAATTTGTAGGGGTGAGAAGGATCTTACATCCTCTGACCTCACACCACTCACTAGCATGTGAAGATTAGAGAGAGGATTAGAAAGAGCAAGAATCAATTGCACAATGGAAGAGTATGTTGTATTATGAGAGAAAGTGACTTATATACAAGGCCATAAGTGTTTACACATACTTAAACTATCGTCGATTGGGCACTTAAGGCTCATAAATGGCTTATTACTCATATAGTGCTTAATCTCATAATACTTGCATGAAGTACATTCATAAAGAATCCATTCTAGCTTGTTACCTTACACTCTTAAAGTGAGAATCACTATAAACATTCCATCTGACCATTTTCAAGTACAATCTCTTGTGTGCTTGTTTCCCATTCATTCCTTTATTCTTGGTCAATATCCATTTCTATTGGTATCATAGCATTGGATTCGGATTTTGGGAGATTTTCCATGTATTTTGGGCAAGAATTTGCAAGAAATAGCAATTTACATGTTTTTTGGTAAATTTTTTTATTTTCTACATGATATTTCTTTGCACTTTCTTGGATTTTCTTGATGTTGATGGGGAAGAGGGTGGACATGAAAATTTGACCCTCATTTGGCCAATTTCTAAGGGTTTTGAGTGAATTTTGAGCCAAATTTTGAATTTCGGGACCAAATTTAGGACCAAGACCAAATTTTTGAAAAAGTTTTGGACCAAAATTGGGGAAAATCTGTCCCTCACATTTTTGCACGTTGCCTCTTCTTCTCCCAAGCTTTCCATGGCCATTGGAGCTTTACTCATTAAACTAGGCGAATATCTTTGTTCTTGGAAGGATTAAGAAGCAAACAATTGCATGATGCATTGTATGCCAGAAGACACACAATGCTAGTGGAATGTTGTGTAGATGCAATAGATTTTAATGACAACTTTACAGGCATCCCTTCCATGGAAAATCACTGGACAACTTTATAGGCATCCCTTCTATGGAAAGTCACCAAACTTTTTGGTCAAAATAGAAATGAGTGTCAAAAGTCAAGATACTAGGAAAACAGAAGAGCCCAAGAGCATAGAAGACATTTCTATGGTAGTGATCACAGGGCTAGAAGAAGTGTGGAAAGCTTCTCCTAAGGAGACATGCCATTTCATTTAGCTCCAAGATAAAAAATGACTTGGTGTGCTGTATGTAGAAGTAACCACACAGTGTATGAGTACTTAATCTTGAAAGAAAGAGGGAATCAGTGGTGTGGATATTACAGAAGATATGAAAATCATGAATCATCCAACTGCTACCATGCACATCGAATGGCTAGAATTATAGGAGCATCGACACTACTAGCAACTCCTCAGCCATTAGCTTTACTAGCCCCGCCTACATCTTGATTGAATGCTATAGAGGTAGCAATGAATCCCATGTTGGCTAGAAACCCATATAGTCTGAGCATTGGAGGTTCCACCACCAATGTTACTGCCACAACAACCAATGCCACCAAGAACCATACCAACGAGGCTAGTAGACTTTGAACTTATTTCTGATGAACCCCCTAGCACATTGGAGTTTTATGTTGACTATCCAAACTCAAGGGAAGCCCACTCGTGAGTGAATATCATTCGAGACTACCAAGACTAGTGATGTGGGGCACAACAATTGATGACCTTAATCCAAATAGCATCAGGAGCCTATAGACCATTGGACATTAATGGCCCAAGGAGAGGTCCTCTTCCTTGTTTTAGATATCAAGGTACCCATAGAGTGGCTGAATGCCCCATAAAAGTAAATCCCTAGAAGAAACAACATTAAATCTACCACCCTTGTATAGATGTTGCATTATGTGTGGCATCGATCACTTGATTAGTGATTGTTTGCATAAGCCCACCACTTGATTAGTGATTGTCTGCATAAGCCCACCACTTCAAATCTATCTACCATCGTGCCCTAGCCACCAGTGTAGCAAGATTTGGGATAG
Source organism: Cibotium barometz (assembly GCF_041138505.1). NCBI lineage: Eukaryota > Viridiplantae > Streptophyta > Polypodiopsida > Cyatheales > Cibotiaceae > Cibotium > Cibotium barometz. The sequence continues at coordinate 17,450,805 of NC_141072.1, read as the reverse complement.
TGAGTGTTATAAGTCAACCATCTTTGAATGACCAAAGAGAATACCAACAATGATTATGACAAGGGTGCAGGCTCAACAAAAGTAAAATCAAGAAAGTCAGTCTACGACCCAAACATTGGAAACTTCCAAAATTGTTAAAAATAAGAAACGAGGTAAGGACTGCAACAAGGGAAAAGCTACATTGGCTTTCTCTATAAAATTGACTAGAGACCTTAAAACATCCTAGTGGTAAGGAGACAAGAGTAGGAAACCCAAAGGACCAATCAAGTTATGCTAAGATCAAAGATGCTCCTAATTTAGTAAGTCAAATAACATTAGATAAAGAGAAGGGGCTAAACAATCCTGAGGGGCCTAGCCTATCTTGATGGAGAGAATCCCAAAACTATAAGAGAAGGTAGAGAGAGTTTCACAAGCCCATAGGGAAGAATGAGTGACCCCGAAAATAAAACCAATTAATGATCCGAGTTATATAGGAATAGAAATCATCATAAAACCTCCAGTTCAATTCAAATCTAAAGAAGAATGAAGCAAGGAAAGTGGACGTATCAATCATAATGGACTAAAACAAGCTTCTTGAAATGGCCAAGAAAGCCATGGAAGGGAGATACAAATTCAGAGGATTAGCAGAAGCCCTTTCTAAGAAGTTACAAGCTTACCCTAGCTCAAGAGATGAAGTCTCGAGGTTAAATGGTGCATATGAGTTAGTAAAGTAGACCTAACTAGAAATAGAAGGGCCAATAGGACCAATTTCTATGTTCTCATAGAGAACCCCTATCCACAACACCGTCAGAGTCAATCACAGAGGAATAAAAAAAGGGGAGTGTATCAAGTAAGGAACAAGAACTGCCTATAGATATACCAGAGCCTCATGAACTTAGAAATGGAAAAAAAAAACATTAGAAGAGCTCTAAGAACTTAGAAATGAAAAAAAACATTAGAAGAGCTCTAATAGCTTGAGGAATCCGAGAATATGAGGTTGATCCATGAGCACATCACATATACGAGAGAGGCTTGACCAAGAAAGGCAATATGCCCAGGGGGAGTCCCTAACGGGAAGATACATTGAGAAGCTCACCTTTAGAATGGGCATGGTTACCACATAAATCCAAACCTATCTCATTACCTACTACACCATCCCTACATGGGTACGAATGAGGATTTAATGATAGTTGCAAATGCACCATCTCGAAATTCTCTCGGCACCAGTCATTAACGATAACCACATGGCTGAATACTTGGCATGCAAGCCAAAAGATTGGGATAAAGTCCATTAGTGAGGATGAAGGAAAAGATCAAACCAATTAGAGAAATTGAGAAGAACCAAGCTAAAATAGATATCCCACAACAAAAATTTAAGGATGAGTGTAGTCGAGAAGTACTATGAGGGAGACGATATGAATGCCACCATCCTAATTGAATTGGGAGGAGTGACCACCACTGTGACGCGGGGGGCATGCATGAGCATTGCTACCAATGACATATGGAAAATATGGGAAAGAAAGCCTCTTAAAAGAGAAAAAATAGTCCTTAAGCTAGTAGACGAGAATTTAGGAACCCCTATGGGAATCCTAAAGGATGTTGAGGTGACTTTGTGGGGCATGACCTATGAGCATACATTCACCATTTGTCAAATTTGGAAGGCCCACACCGATGTAATATTGGGAAGATAATTCATGTGCCAATTATGGATGATTCACGATTTATGATATGACATCATTTACCTCGTTAAGTGAGAAATACCATTAAGGTAAACTTAAAGGACCATAAATGCAGAGGTAACCCGAATGCCTATCAATGACTTAGGGTCAGATATGGTAGCTCGCTCTCTGATTCAATACACATGCACCACTTCAGTGTTGAAAAAGTGACAAAGGATGTGAACCAAAGGATGAAGCTTCCATAGCTTCATTACTAGGCCCCGAAGAGGAGGAGAATTGGATGATCCAGTGCTTCCAAGAATAGAGACACCTATTCCGCCAAGGAGAAATCAAAAAATGAGAAAAAATTCTACTCAAGAGCCAAAAATGATACCAATCAAGGACTTATGTGCAAGTTTTACACCAAGATGCTATGCTCCTCAGGCGCAGCAGTGAAGATGATGAGGGAGAAGTGTCACCAAAACACCAGATCCTTCTCTAAGAATTATTTGAAAAGAGAGAAGCTCTACTCAAAAGAGTCAGAAAATCGAAAAAAGTTAGAGCTAGGGACCCACCAAGCCTTAAGGGTGAAGAATAATACTTGTAATCTATGGAAGCCTTGAAGGCAACAAAGGAGTTTTGCTCTAGCTTGAAGGACCTAATGAAAGGCCCTAGTGCAAATTCCATGAAAATAGATCCTAAAATAGCTAAAGTGCTAGACCATGACTACCCGTATGATATGATTCCAATGGACTCCAAAAAGTCCTCCATGTTGTTGGGAGATGAAGAAGAAAAAACATAGCCATAAAGGAAGGGATAATTAAGAAGGAGATTGAGCCTTTGAGCCCAACATCCAGTGATTAAGAGGAGGAATCTAAAGAAGTCCCTTCCCGCTTCAATTAAAAATTGAAAGGTGTGTGCCCACCACCAGAAAGGGAAAAAACTAAGGAACTAGGTGTGTCCTATGATGGACTACTGGAAGATGTAAAATAGATGGATCTAGCATTGCCTAGATAGAAGATAGAAGCCCAAATTGGTGTGGATTTCCACAGACATGAGGAGGAGACAAAGCTTGTAGCAATTCTCAAGGAATATAGAGATGTGCTCTTGGAGCTATGTATATTTAAAAGTCCCTCCAAAAGTTTGCGAGCACACAATTCCTTTAGTTGGATGGTGCTAGGCCGGTCAAATGAAGACCATACACGTATAATGAAACCTATGTCAAAGCAATCAAAGATGAAGTTGATAGACGTAAAGGCAAGGTTCATTGATGAGATTGAGTGCATAGATGGGGTATCACCAATCATCATCGTGCCTAAGAAGAATAGTAAGATTCATGTGTGTGTTAACTTAAAAAAAGTAAATGCAGCTTGGTAAAGATATCATTACCCCTTGCCATACATGGAACACATGCTTGAAATAGTGACAGGAAAAGCCTATAGCTTCTTAAATGGATTTTTTGGGTATAACCAATTATCCATAGATTTGAAGAACCAACACAAAATAACATGAATGGGGATGTTTTCATATAAAGAAATGCCATTTGGTTTAACCAACGCATCAACTACATTTCAAAGACTCATGTGTATGGCATACAAGGATTTTCTAAGGGAATTCTTACAGATCTTCATGGATGATCTCTATGTAAACTCAAAATTGAGACGAGAGTACATACGCCATCTGAGGCCTAGTGCTAGAAAGGTGCGACGATATTGTGCCTAAACCTTGAAAAGTACAAGTTCATGGTGGTGAGTCAGGGTGAAATCCCAGGGCATGTGGTATATCTAAGAATAGAATCTCCAGAGATAAAGGAAAAATTACAGTGATTATAGAACTTGAAAGACCAGAAACAATGAAAGTAGTTCAAAGATTCATGGGCAACACAAGATATTATAGATGCTTCATATTTTTATATGAAAAATTATGAGACCACTATATGCCTTGTTGTGTGTTATGTATGGGAGTGTAAAGAGTCATTCTAGAAGCTTAATGAGTCCCTAATAGCTCCAATTCTCAAAGCGCCAAGGTGGGTTGTCATCTTCCACGTACACATTGATGCATCAACGTATACTATAGGATTTATTTAATTTGTCATGCATGAACTTGCTAGTCCCTCTAAGATGGAGAGTTAGACAACCAAAGAAATTGATAGTTATCTCTCATATACTGTGAAACTCTGGTTATGGTTTTGGTTGCAATGGCCCAATCATCAATAATATGCACGTGACATTCAACTGTATGCTAAAGAATCTTTAAAAGTTCTAGATACATTACTAGAGGTTGAAAAGATCAAAGAGCAATAAATAAGAATGCTCAGTACCCTCTTCATACAAAAAGATCATGTAACCACCTTTTAATGACATTTATATATTGTTTCTTATAACTTTACAAGTATAAAACTTTAATAAAGATTTTATAGTATGTAAAGTGTCTAATGTATATTAATTTGAGGCTTAAATTCTTTACCTAATATTTATGCTTTGATGATAACTTTGGTTCAATATGTAGCCTATCAATCATATTATAGAAACCTTTTGAATTATTATTTAGTGGTAATATCCTATGATAGATGCATTGAAAAATATTACCCTTCTCTAGAAATTGTGTAGTGATTTTGATGGTTCCATTACCTTTGTGTGTGTGTTTGTGTGTGTGTTTGTGTTTGTGTTTGTGTGAAGAGTTAATTTAGTAGTTTTGATTATCCTTGATGTGTATAATGGTTAAAAAAAGTAGCTAAGAGTTTTCAAGAAAAGCCTGATCTATTTTAATAAAAGAGATTGCATAGTAGCTTAACTTGGCAAAAAGAACATGGACTTTCCTATATTAGTTATGCAAGTAGACAACTCAACAACCTTGAGAAGAACTATACGACCACAAAGAGGGAAGAAGTTTTGCCCATGATCTCTTGGCAAGAATAAATTTATATTCATTGTAGAGAATCAGTCTTTACTCTTAGTTATGAACAAACCATGTGCCATAGGGAAAATTACTCGATGGTTATTACTTCTTGAGTTCAATTTCACAATTTCAAAATGGTTTATACGGTTAAGAAGTTTTTACCACGATCTCTTGGTGAGAACAAATTTATATTCTTTATAGAGAATCATTATTTACTCTAAGCTATGAACAAACCATGTGCCATAGGAAAAATTACTCAATGGTTATTACTTCTTCTTGAGTTCAATTTCACATGGTAGTTTACAAGGGAACACATTGTATGTGAGAGATGATCAAATTTCTAGAATTTCCAATGGGGAGGTATCAACATGGGTCAAGGATAATCTTCTAAATATGTCCCTATTTCAAATAAGATTAGTGCTAAGGTGGAGTTATGAGATTGTAGGAGAGTTAAGCAATGGACTTCCCTTAGATGAGACCATGTCCCTAAGAAGAAGATGCCAGTTTGTGAAGGCAACAACTCCATACACCCTCATTTCCATACAACTCTACAAGAAAGGGAAAGATGATGTTTTAAGGCTCTGTGTATATGAATGAGGACAAGTATGTTGATATTCTAGAACATGGTCATGTAACAAAAGTTGCTGAAGGGCACTTTGGAGGAGACATCACGGCAAGAAAAATCCTATGTGCAGGGCTATGGTGGTGGCCAACACTCTTTAGTCATGCCATGGAATATGTAAAACAATGGTGATGAGTGTCAATGCTTCACCATCCCTGCCTTTACATCTAATCATGTCCATGAGACCTTTGTCCAAATGGGGAAGACTTCATAGGAAGTGTGATACATCATCATGGTTACGGATTATGTGTCCAAGTGGGTGGAGGCTAAGGCCTTGGTAAAAGCTAATGTGGGAACAACCACCAAATTCATTTATGAGCACATCATCACATGGTTTGGATGTCCTCTATAGCTAATTAGCAACCAAAGGGATTGATTTCTTAAGTGATATGTGGAGTTTCTCTTAAAAGAACTAATGGTAATACATTGTAATTCTTCCCCTTACTATCCACAAATAAATGGACACGATGAAAGCACTAATAATGTCCTATGCAATGTGCTTACAAAGACAGTTGAACATATTGGGAGAAGAAGCTCTCATCCATATTATAGGCTTATAGAATCGCCTATAAAAATTTGACTGGGATGATTCCATACAACCTAGTCTTCTAAATTGATGCTAAACTCCCAGTAGAATTCATGATCCCAACTTTGAGGGTACCATAGCAAATGAAATAAATGGACCGATAAAGCTTGAGAAATTGGATGAAGCGAGACTACACTCTGTGGTGGGCATGTATGCCAAGAAAAAGAGAAGAAAACTGTGGCTTGTGTTGATGCTAACATCAAAACCAAGAGGCTCAAGTACTACTTTATAACCTCAACAAAATCAAAAGGAAATTGAAACTAAGAGGTATGGGTCCCTTTAAGATCTACAAACTTACAATAGGAGGGGCAGCCTACCTATAGAACCTTAATGAGTTCAAATGGAAGAATTCCCCAATGGGAGAAAGCTTAGAAAGTACTATGGGCCGCTGTCCTACAAAACAACTTTAGGCCATTCATGAAATAGAAGAAAGGAAAAAACAAGAAGTTGAGATGAAAAGACGAGCCTAATGGGAAGCTAAAGCTCGAGCAAAGAAAGAAAATAAAAGAAGAGGTGTTATACCTATCCACATGGCTAAAACACATAATGATCATGAGGAGGAAGAGGTCAAACCCACGAGGCTTTGCCTAGGTTTCCTTGTAAATGTACAACAATAGGCAAACTTGCCTTATTGGATATAGGATTAGGAAGAAAATGTTGGGGTCTCATATGAGACTTGGGTCTCATTAGGAAAACCTACCTTTGATCTAACTCGGGCTCTTGTAAAAATTATCTCAAGCCTATATAATGAATGCATAGGGATGTTAAAGCTCAAGTTCCATATCAATTCTTACCCCGTGGAAGGTAGTTTCTCTATGTTATGACTATGGGTATGATGCCAAAATAAATAATCCTTAGAACATGATGGATAGCCAAACATGACTCCATCATAGATTGGACAATGATGAAGATAGCCACAATTAAGCTTGTGCAACAGATTACAAGTGTTCTTCTTGTAGAAGGAGAATTGGGGCAGCCATAATCAAGCTTGCAAAATAGATGGTAAGTATTCTTCTTGCAAAAGGAGAGTCGGGAAATATCTCTTCTCTCTGAGATCTCTTGTAGAAGGAGAGCACAGATATATCTCTTTTGAGATCTCTTCTTTTTGTAGAAGGAGAGCTGGGAAAACCATAATCAAGCTTGCACAATGGATGGTAAGTGTTCTTCTTGTGGAAGGAGAGTCGGGACAACCACAATCAAGCTTGCACAATGGACAGTAAGTGTACTTCTTGTGGAAGGAGCATTGGGAAAACCACAATCAAGCTTGCATAACGGATAGAAAATGCTCTTCTTGGTTTGTAGAAGGAGAGCTGGGACAACCACAATCAAGCTTGTGCAACAGATGGTAAGTGTTCTTCTGACAAAAGGAAATCCATGACAAATCTCTTTTGAGATCTAGAAGCTACTAATGCTATTAAAAGTAGGTCTCATTAAACTGGTAAGTGCAATTATTCATAAACTCAAGGCCTCATCCAATCGACTCTCTCCACATCCCTTAAAACTAGGAGCCAAGGATGAAAAATCCAAACCAAAGAAGGAGAAGGCCAAGGAGGAGCCACATGAGAAGCCAAAGACCATTGACCAACACTTCTAATCTTGTCCCTCTAGTTCCAAAAATCTCCAAGGAGCCAACCCAAGCAAATCTAGGTACCAAAGGAGCCAATGAAGCTAACTATTGTGTTTACCAAACTAGTCAAGGCCCAAGAATAAGCCCAAGAACAAGAAGCTAAAACATATATGTATTCCAAATAAAGTTATCCCTAGAAAGCAAATCAAAGTTGAGGATGAGTTGCTACGGATTCCAAGGCCAAAAAGGGACCGAAATTCCTATAATGACCCAATCACACAAGGATGGGTGACTACACAAACGTCACTTTAATAGCCCAAGGATATTGCCCAAGGGAGAAGCCAAATCTGGGTGCCAAGGGTACAATTTACACAATAATTCAACCCTCATAAATGATAAAAGAAAGGTTAACAAAATCATCATCATAATCAAGGACTGTAAATTAACATAACACACCAAAGCATCTATGGGTGACCAAAGGTAAGATAAGTAGAAAGCTAAGCTAGAGAACACATGGACTGTGGAAGGGCAAGAACAAATTCAGAAGAAAATCCAAGAACTATCCTCTTCTTCAGCTCTACACAAAACTCCAGCAACCCCACTCATCAGAACCTCTTGCTGGTGTAAAGAGAACTTGCAAGGATTGTCCCTGTACCAAGAAGCCTGAGAACCATTAAAGCCTCATTCTTAACCTGGGTAGAAGCCAAACTCATCAAGATGATGCAAATTCCCTTGATTTGGATAACAAAGCCAAAGGCTCCATTGCTTAGATCATAGTCAATTTGTCAAAGGCCAAAATGCACCAATGGCATAAGAGTTCAAAGTCAAGTCACCAATGACCAAAATGAGCATGAGGAATTCGAGTCAAGAGTCAGGTTGTTGCAAAAAGCCAAAACGAGCCCAAATTCCTTACGGGGTCACATCATCGGTAGATTAGTGCACAATTCCTTTTTTTTGCACCGAGTTGCCTATGCATAGGATGTGGTATAAGCATAAAAGTCAAAGTCCAAATGGGTCTGAAGGAGCGATGGTGTTAAGACCCTTAAGAATACTCAAAGGGAGCAAAGTTCTGGGAACCTTGCCATCAAAAGCCCATGGACCCCCTACTGAGTGTACTTGCATAGCATGTTTCATGCATTCAAATCATACCTATCTAGGGGTGTCCGTAGTCAAGGACATGTACATCTAGAAGCATGATTAACTTTTGGGACCCATACATAAAGTGCACTACGAAAGACCTACATGAAAAAGGACATGTGCATCTAGACATGTCCCAAGTGAATCACACAATTCAAGTGACACATCATCAATGAAAAGTACAATCATGGCAATCCAACCCTAATTACAATCGGGTGATTCATCTCCACAAGGATCGGGATGATCCAAGTTACTCTAACCCAATTCAAGTCATTACTTGTAGTGGTTTGATTCTAAGATCTTGATTTGATTGGTTGAATCATGGTGCTTCGACTCTGGAAAAATCTTGGTGATCCTACTGCTCATGATAATCGCTCAACTAAGCTTTCTCAATTCACTGATCTGAATTCCATGTCATCAATAATTGGGGATTGCTAACCATAATCGTGTAATGTTGTCAGTAATTGGGGATTACTAGCCACAATTGTGCAGTCTGGACAAGGGGTAATTCACCCCAATATGTCATGTTGCCAACCCTACTGCGACTAGCTAGTGTGTGCATGTGATGGGACACACCCTTTTCCAAGAAATCATAAACCTTCTAAAGTGACCCTTCTCACAAGAGATTGCACATCACTTGTCACACAACCTTGCCATCAAATAATGCACTTCCAAGTACTTGATTGCACCCGATTACATAGTGCACTTCCAAATGCACTTCCCTTGCCTAACACTCATCTCTTTCCCATGTATATGTTCTCAATTTAGGAACTTCTATGAGAGCTATGGTGGCAAGTCTATCATGGAATGTAGGCCAACCTTCCCTCCATGACCACAGCCAGGGTTTAGGGTTTTTCAAGAGTTGTCAGCACCTACACCAACTCCTCTCTTCTTTGGAAAATGAACTCATGCTAATAGAGCAGCACTGATAGAAATTCAACACACAACATGCTGCCCTCACCGATAGCAAAATGGGCCCTGGCCTCCAAAATATATGACAGTAAATGTAATTTATATAACCTCCTTCATCGGTTTTTAAATTCAACATTCTCAGTAAGCTGGATCAGTGGTTCCATGGGTTTGATGCTTCAAAGAAAGTAAGCAATGAAATGGGTTGATTTTGTGAGTCTATCCACCACCACTAATATTTGATCCCATCCATGCTTTGTCCTTGGTAGACTTGTAATGAAGTCCATAGAAATGTGAGTCCATTTCCCATTCAGAATTGGAAAAGGATGAAGTAACCCACTTGGAAGTTGATGGCTATCCTTATTCTTTTGGCAAGACACACATTCCAATACAAACTTCTTGACATCTCTCCACATGCCTTTCACATAGAAGCTCTTGTTCACTTTGTCAAAAGTTTTAAGCACACTAAGATGGCCCAAAAGTGGTGAAGAATGCATCTCATATATCACCTTGGGAATCTAAGATGAGGTAGAAACCACGTACACCTTATCCTTGTACCATAAGAGACCATTACGAAGCTTATAATGAGGGAATTCTCTATCATCTCCCTGTAATTTCCTATAAGTATGGGCAGCACCTTCATTGATAAGATATTCCTCTTGAATCCCTTTGATCCATTCACTATATACTTCCATAATTAAATTCATAGTGCAAGCCCACATTCTTGACAATGCATCCACAACCACATTGTCTTTCCCGAGGATGTAGGATATCTCAAAATCATATCCTTGAAGAGTAGCCAACCGTCTCTTTTGTTTGCGCGAGAAAGATTGGGTTGGGAAAGGAAACATTTCAGCACCTTATGATCACTTCTCACCTTGAAATGTGCACCATAAAGAGAGTGATACCATTTCTTGATTGCATGAAGTATGGCCAACATTTGCTCATAAACATGCAACCACATATCCTTCTCGGAAAGCTTTCTACTCTCAAATGCATTGACACCATGCTCTTAATATAAAACTTCCCCAAGCCCTCTTCCACTGGCATCCTCTCTCACATAAAATGTCTTTGAGAAATCGGGGCAAACAAGAATAGCAGCTGATGTGAGCAAGGTTTTGAGCTCATTAAAGCTCTTATCGGATAGCATCCCAAAAGAAAGCTTCCTTCTTGAGTAAATCAGTTAGAAGTGCCGCAATAGTTACATAATGCTCCATGAATCTTCTATAAAAAGAAGACAATCCTAAAAATCCTCTCAATTATGTTGTATTACTAGGGGTTGGCCATTCCTTGATGCATGCTACTTTCTTTGGATCAGCCCTAATGCTTTTCTTAGTAAGCTTGAGGTGGCATATCCAAAGGTAGGTCCCTAAAAAATTATAATAAAAATCCAATTATTGACTGAAAGATCCAATTAATGGGGACAATCCAACTCTTCAATCAACCAATTGGTTGATGACTGAAAGATTCGATTATTGGACTATACAGCTCTTTAATTAGCCAATCCTCCTCTGAAACCATCAATTGGATGCTTTCTATCACCGATTGCCAAATTGGATCGCAAGAGCCGATCGTCATCTCCAATCATCCGATCGTCATCTCCAATCACCTCATGTTCGATCACCGATTGCCAAATTGGATCGCAAGAGCTCCAATCATCCGATCGTCATCTCCAATCACCTCATGTTCAATCATCTAATGATTGAACTTAAAATCGTTTTTGAACGCCCATCTAGTTGAGTGATCCCATTGCTTGACTCCAGTCTCCAATCGGCCGATTGTTTCCTTCTAATCACTCCAGTCTCTAATCGACTAATTGTTTTCTTCCAATCTTTTGATTGCATAATCACTTATGCCACATCATTAGTCGGGTATAAATACTTGAACCCCCAATTAGATAATTACTTTGTAATTGGAACGACTGGACTATTTAATGGTGCTCCTCCTCAATTGATCGATCGTCACCTCCTTCTCCACCCTTGCCTTAGCTAATGCGATCAACCAAGTAGTCATTTTCTCTTGTCTCATTAGCCATAATGTAGTAAGTGAACAATAAAACTTATAGTCAATGTCTAGCATGAAAGTGCGACATCAATCAGATATAGAATTTGGATCTCCACTTATAGGTAGTAGTGGATACCCAGAGAGGTTGCATGCCCTCTGGTGTGGAATAATAGATTTTTGTTACGGTAATTAATTTATTATTGGGTGACCCAATAAGTGAAAAGAATATCTTCGATCAAGTTGATTGTGAGTGAATCCGGTCAATGGTAACACGTGTGAGATGTGCCTAGGCTAAGTTGATTGTGAGTGAATCCGATCAACTCTGTGAACACGTGCAATTTGTGTGAAGACATTGTGAGTGAATCCGATTAATTATGTGTGATGCATGGTTAATGTGTGAAGCATGGTAATGAATGATTTCCATTTGTCAGTATTATTTTTGTGAGTGATTCTAAGATAATTGTAATCTAACATTGTGGACTATTTTTGAGTGTAGATCATGAGTTCGGAACAACCAAGGTAGATACTGGTGGACGAGATAATCTAGCTGAGCACATGTGTGCTAAATATTTGATTTTGTATGGTTTGGTCCATTATACATATGTTGGGCAAGGTTTATTTTTTATAAAATACTTTTAAAAAAGCATTGGACTAAGGTTCATTTATATAAAAAGCCTAATTTTGGAAAAGTTATGCTATTTATGACTCTTAGGGCCAAATTTATGATAATATGATTTAAATATCCCGTGTGGGGGTGGAGCCACACACGTCAAGGGAGAGATTACACCCAATCTTGTGTTCTTTTATTTTTATGCTCTTGAATTATGCTATGGTGTTTATGGTTTATTTCTTCTATTATTCAATTTATGGAATATTCTAATCTCCATGTACCATGGTCTTGTAACAGTGGTATTAGAGCACGGTAAATTCAAGCATTGAATTTGGGTCATGGAGACTTGAAGAAAAATCAAGAAATTGATTTTTTTTCTCAAAGGTTATTGGCTTGTAAATTTGAAGGCTTTTCTATAAATTCAAAATATTTGCATGGGAAGAGGAGAATCTATAGCAAGGGTACAAGGGGTTTGGACAAAGAGAGGGCTCATTAAAAAATCAAAGGATTGAAAAGTTTCAAGCTTTTACCGAAAGAGTAGTAACCACAAGGCAAAAAGAAGGCGGAAAACCACAAATCCACTTATCAAGTGGATTTGAAAGAAACTACTCTCTTCATCAAAAAGTGATTTTTTGAATCTCTATACCTCTCCCTAATCCAACTATACGGATGGAATCAGCAACAAAAGAAGCATTAGAACCCACAACAAGATTGCTAAACCAGTAGCAATGTCTCAAGTCAATTTATGATTCAACAATCAAATCGCTTTCTCACAGCCATAATTGGATTAATTGGAACCTTCAAAGCATACAAATTTTCCCTCCACAACTCGGAGACGCAGGCACAAGTCGATGGGGAATCATCTTTTTTTTTCCTTTTCATTCGCAATGTGCGCAGGATGTACATGCTGATTTTTTTTGGGTGTGCGCGCAACTGGGCTGTTTCAAACAGGCTAGTTAAGATTTTTTTACACAAAGCTTTAATAAGCTTTGGACAAGCTTAATATAATATAATCTTTATAAATTTTAAAAAAGAGGCAACAGTTTTTTTTTAATGTGGTGGGTGCCTGGTTCGCAGCTGTGAAGAAGCAACTTCCCTCCAACTTCCAAAGGCTTAAGCTTTAAATTTTTGAAGTTTTAAAGCCCTTTATTATCCTAAGCTTTTAAAGCTTACAACTCAAAAAAAATCCCCATAATACTATAAGCTTTTAAAGGCTTACATCTCATAAAAGCTTTTATTTTTCCCTCAATCCCTCAAGACTTCATAGCTTACAAAAAGAGATAAAGAGAGGGAGCTTACAAAACACACAAATTTCAGCAAAGTGGCCAAGACTTGGGGCCATTATTTCTTGGCAAAATCTCTTAAAATTTTTTCAAAGCGGTTTTGAATGGGATTCTTTCCGAATTGTTGATAGCAAGGCATTATTGGATTATTATTCTTATTATTTGATTGGATGCCATCAACTTCAAGCGCTTCAACAAGCCTTCTTTCAAAAATCATAGGACTCAGATAAGCTTGTTACTTTTTCTATTTTATTTTTGTACTTCCATATTATTTACTTGGTTTTTCTACAATGGCAACCTACCCTCTACCGCCAACTATCCATGATTAGTTAAATGCACATCAAGCTCATTTGTTGAGTGAGAAGAGGCAAAGAGAAGATCTTAAGCGGAAATTTTCTCACAAGAAGCAAAGATGTGCATATTTCGAATCTGATTCTTTGGATTGTGAGGAGGACCCTATCCAAAGGATTGTGCGAGCTACTCTCAAGTCTCAAGTCTCAAGTCTGAAGAGTCTCGAAAGGGACACAAGATCAACAGAAAGGCTCTTACTTTTCAGGATTATGATGGAAAAAAGGATGCACACATCATACTCACATGGTTGAGCTAGGAGCTAGCTTGATGATGGTGATTATTTTTTTAGAGAATTATTTTTTAAGAAGGATAAAGTTAAATGTGCTACTAATCATTTAGGCAGTGCAGCTCTTTGAAATGTTATTAGACAGGGCAGACACAAACCAAAGTCATGGAAAGAATTCCAAAAATTGATCTTACCTCTGTCATATAAGAGCAAAGCTAGACATCAATGAGATATTTTTAGACAGCTCGAAAAGGAGAACATATTAGCCTATGTTGATAGATTTTGGCAAACATTATTGCAACTTCAAGATTTAGAGAGAGTGGGTGAAAAAGAGAAAAGGAGGAAGTTCATAGTAGGTCTGAAGCCATTTATTAGAGGAGAGGTGAACATGTTTCATCCTCGTTCTCTTAGCAATGCCATCTCTCTAGCAACAGACTGCGAGAAGAAAAATGGATTTCTGAGGGACACTATAGTGGTAGATCCTCATATTCCTCAGTTTTCTTGATCTAAACATTTTGAGAAGTTTCAACACAAAGATGAAGTAGGGAAGGACAATGGTTCATAAATGAAGTAGGGAAGGACAATGGTTCATAAATGAATGGGAAGAAAACTGAAGCTACAAAGAAGACCAACAATAGAGATCAAAAGCCTCGTATAATTACATGCTCTAGGTGCGACAAAGAAGGGCATTATGCATATGAGTGTCTAGAGAAGACAAATAATCAAGCTACGACTGCGAATATGGTTAAAGATGAAGATGATGGAGGCCAACCTAAGCAGGAGGGTGATTCAAATCACGACTTCTACGACTAGAGAGGTAACCTAAAACTCATTCTTATGCATTGTTCAATATAAAAAATAATTTAGAGTCCTTAGGTGACCTTCTTGCCAATCAAGAGGGGAAAAACTATAGTTAAATTCAAATATATTGGTAAAGATAGTCCAATGATTAATATGTACTTTCTACACATGGAAGAAAATACATATTAGACCATTCACTATAGTTAAATTCAAATATAGTTAAATTCAAATATATTGGTAAAGATAGTTAAATTCAAATATATTGGTAAAGACAGTTAAATTCAAATATAGTCAAATTCAAATATATTGGTAAAGATAGTCCAATGATTGATATGTACTTTCTACACATGGAAGAAAATACATATTAGATCATTCAAATATAGTTAAATTCAAATATATTGGTAAAGATAGTCCAATGATTGATATGTTAAATTCAAATATAGTTAAATTCAAATATATTGGTAAAGATAGTCCAATGATTGATATAGTTAAATTCAAATATATTGGTAAAGATAGTCCAATGATTGATATGTACTTTCTACACATGGAAGAAAATACATATTAGACCATTCACTATCAGGACTTGAGTGAACTAACAATGATACACATATGTTTTTTGACTGATCACCGAAGAATATATGTAACTTATCGTTATTTCACATTCAACCTCTAAAATTTAACACCTCATTTAAAATACTTTCTTCAAATTATTCTCTTTTCTATTTCAAATAATGTTAACGAGATGTCTGTGAAAGATACTTGTGTTGGTGTCTATGAAAGATACTCATGTTAATGTATATGAAAGATACTCATGTTAGTTCTTGTGAAAGATACTTGTATTGGTGTCTGTGAAAGATACTCATGTTAATGTCTATAAAAAATATTCATGTTAGTGTCTGTGAGAAAGATACTCGTATTGGTGTGTGTGAAGAATACCGTTTTTGATGTTTATGACAGATAATCTAAGTGATAGTTATCTGTGATGGATAACTTATCATAATCTAGTATTGAGAGGGATTCTATCATATCCTGACTCTCTTCACTTGCTAATTAAATATGCAACTGAGGTCAATTGCAACCCAAGAAAGAGGGATGTTACGGTAATTAATTTATTATTGGGTGACCCAATAAGTGAAAAGAATATCTTGAGTCAAATTGACTGTGAGTGAATCCGATCAATACCACACATGTGAGACGTGCCTAGGCTAAGTTGATTGTAAGTGAATTCGATCAACTCTATGAACATGTGTGATTTGTGTGAAGACATTGTGAGTGAATCCGATTAATCATGTGTGATGCATGGTTTATGTGTGAAGCATGGTAGTGAATGATTTCCATTTGTCAGTATTATTTTTGTGAGTGATTCTAAGATAATTGTGATCTAACATTGTGGACTATTTTTGGGTATAGATCATGATTTCGGAACAACCAAGGTGGATATTGGACAAGATTATCTAGTCGAGCACATGTGTGCTAAATATTTGATTTTGTATGGTTTGGCCCATTGTACATATGTTGGGCAAGATTTATTTTTGATAAGATACTTTAAAAAAAGCATTGGACTAAGGTTCAATTTTTTAGAAAGACTAATTTTGGAAAAGCTATGCTATTTATGGCTCTAAGGGCTAAATTTATGATAATATGATTTAAATACCGGATTTAAATACCGTGTGTGGGAGTGGAGCCACACACGTCGGGGGGAAAATTGCACCCAATCTTGTGTTCTTTGATTTTTATGCTCTTGAATTATGTTATGGTGTTTATGGTTTATTTCTTCTATTATTCAATTTATGGAATATTCTAATCTCCTGTAACAATTTTGCATACCTCTGTATGCTGTTTTGCAAGGGGAAACTTCTTTTGGCCATACAGTGGCCAATGCACTCTGTGAACACCATTGCAGAAGTTGCATCATTACAGGTTATGATGCTTTATTGCACATTAGTTTGCATGCCCGAGTAGGCTATATTTACAGGGTGTAGAATTGAGCAAAAATTGCACTAATTGGGAGTTAGATATCTATTGCAAGGCTCAAGGATAAGTGTGCAATCGACACTATGGCCTCAGGGTCAAGCTCACACCCCAAAGGGAAGAAGAAGGTTCTAGAAGTCAATGTAGAGCTATATGCTATAATGGATATCTTTGAGGCAAAAGAGAGTTATATTGACAAGGAGAGCTTAAAGCGACAGGGGGAAGCATCATGTGGTTCCACTTTTGGGATCCTCTCAGTTATGTTTGCTATGTGCCCACACCGAAGTGCTGAAAGCTTGCATTAGAAAATTAGACATCGACAAGATAGGGATGCTTCCATCTTGAACCTGCCACCCTGGGGCATGGATCTTAAAAGATACACGAGGCCATTGCTATAATAATACAATCAAAAGACAAAATGTATGGCTATAAGCTCATTTAAAACAGAGGCAAAGAAGAACATCATTCCCTTGGCTTCTTGCCCATTATACAAGCTTCACATACATCTAACATCTCTAAAAATGTTGGTAGATGTGCCACAATCTGAGTCCTTTTCACCTCCTTTTAAGGCTACTAAGCTCATATACCTATATATTTCATGCCATAGATTATTTGTCCAGACACTAGCTCGGGCTATAAAAGTCGATAGCTCATACAAGTTGGTACATTGGATTCCTCTACCTATGACATTGATGCTCGCATCTATGATATTTAACTAGCCTTATCAAAGAGAACCTTCTAGTCGTATTAGTTAGCTTCAGCCCACAGACTGACAATATATTTCTCTTGATGTCTGGCACATAAAGAATATCAGATAACTTCTTAGTATCACCATTGTTAAAAATAAAAGAATATCAGATAACTTCTTAGTATCACCATTGTTAAAAATAAAAGAAATGGTACTTGCTCCCATGGTTGGGCATTTGGCATCATCCTCGAGTGCTACCAAAATATTGTCAAAGATAAGAATCAAATCATCCCAATGTTCCCTGAAAATTTCTTACAATAGTAGTGAGTTAAAGGTAGTAAAAGAATTTGTTAATATGTTATACATATATACCTACATGTAAACAAAAACATATATATATTATATACCTATACATATAGACACACACACACACACACACCTATATGTAATATACAATATACCCATACCTTGTTGAAATATACAAGTGAATAGGGTGTGTGCGGGAACAAGCCCTTGGTTAGAGGCTGTAAAAGAGAATCTGTAAATGTGAGAGAACCTGTGAAAAGGTGAGAAGAATCTACTGGGAGAGAATAAAGGATAGCATGAGAAGATTTAGGAAGTGTGGAGATATTTTGGGAGAGGTGGAGAGAATTAAGCAAAAGAGGTGGAGTGAATCATGGAGACATCAGTGGGATTTGATGCTTGGATGTAAACTCTATAAATTGAGGCATTGGCCTAATGAGAATTTGCTGGTTTTTTATTATCCTTGCCTACATTAAGCTATTAGTTAAATTACTCACTAATCACGTCTTAATTATCATCTAATCACTTTGTTAATGATGTTGATTCTAGCATTTGATCCACCATAGCTCATCACATTGCTGTAATTTTAACATGGTATCAGAGCCAAGCCTAGAATCCATCAAGTTTATGAGCCCATTATCTAGTTACTTAGGACTAGTAGCGATAATTAGAAAATAATCAATTTTTTAGTTATTTTCAACTAACCCTCTGTACCCCCAGCCAGTGGAGGAGCTCCCTCTCCTTGCACACATCAAATTAGCCCAAACCCTTCTAGCCATAGATAGCCACTTCAATGGTGCTCCAGCCAATCTAATTAGAAGCGCAAACCGCTGCCTAGAACTCCAAAAATTTGTAGATTTGTTCGTGCCTATTTTTTGAGTGAAAAATAAGATCTCTACTTCATCCAATCAAATGGGTCTAATTCCTCTTAACCCTAGGTGTTTTCAAGCATGCTCTACAAGCTGGTGAAGTCAGAAATTGATTTGATCAAGTCTACAGTAGTGAGATCTAAGCTCTTCATCAAATCTATAGGTGACTTTGGTAAAACAGAGATTAAGCATTCAATATTTGGTCAAATCTTGTGTTTCTTGGCTTAATCCTCTACTAGACTAATTGCTATTGATGGCTTTGAAAGGATTTGAGCTCATTTGAACTCTAAGGCCTCAGATCTGGGCTCCCCGCATACTCTTTTTTTTTGCACACAAAATAGAGGATTAATTTGCTAATCAATGATTAATCACTGCTAATCACTATTTTTTGGTGCAATTGAGGGTTCAAATTAACCATTAGGTATCTGATACCGATCCTTGTAACTTCAGATCGCAATTCGGAGATGGTTTGATACTCCAACCATTCCGTACAAATTGGTTACCCTTGATTTAATGTAATTTCTGGTAAAATTATGCTGATAAATTTATGGTAATCATCATTTTACATTTAACCCTTGGTTAATGCTTGCAAATCACACTCAAATTCAAGATTATTCACAGCCAGAGTTGCATTTGGGAATGTGCATAAGAATGAATGCTATATGCATTATGTATTGGGCACATTACATTAGTGTAAAAATGGGATCAGACACTGCCCTTGTCCAGAATAAGGCAAGAGGTAAGACCTCCCACATAGATTTGGGTTTGCATTGCATAATGATACAAGATAAACATCAAAAGCCCAAAAGAACTATCAACAAAACATTTAAACATGTTGCTCACATGGAGCAAGAACTGACGGACAAGCTCATGGCCCCAGCCATGAAAGAAGAAGAACATCTCTTTCCAAGTGGAAGATCCACACCAAGAAGAAAAGCTAAAGGAAGCATTGAAGGAAGACATGGACACGAGAAGAGAAGCTGCCACCCACAAGAAGACTGAAAGAAGAGGAAGACACGGACGCATGAAGAGAAGCTGTCCCATGACAAGAAGACTGAAGACAAGAGAAGATGTGAGGCTCCAAAGAGTGAGGAGCCATGTGAAAATCTCTGAGAGAGAGAGAGAGAGAGAGAGAGAGAGAGACCCCACAACCCAATGTAACCTGCCCCAACAAAGTAAAACCACCTCTGAGCCACTGATGATGTAGGCCACGTGGTAGATAGATGTATGTGTGAGCACTTTAGTCAAGGTCGCGGGGGCACTTGTAGTAGCCTTGGACACAGAGAGAGAGTGTCAAGGACTATGAGTTTAGGGACTTGAGGCACTGGTCGCGGACTATCAAGTAAGAGAGAAACTTGGTATAGGGTCCAGGTGTGCTAAGTTCACTTGAGGGGAGGTGTGCTAGGCAAACTGGTCGCGGACTATCAAGTAAGAGGGAAACTTGGTATAGGGTCCAGGTGTGCTAGGAGTATTCACTTGAGGGGAGGTGTTGAAATATACAAGTGAATAGGGTGTGTGCGGGAACAAGCCCTTGGTTAGAGGCTGTAAAAGAGAATCTGTAAATGTGAGAGAACCTATGAAAAGGTGAGAAGAATCTACTGGGAGAGAATAAAGGGTAGCATGAGAAGATTTAGGAAGTGTGGAGATATTTTGGGAGAGGTGGAGAGAATCAAGCAAAAGAGGAATCTACTAGGAGAGAATAAAGGGTAGCATGAGAAGTTTTAGGAAGTGTGGAGATATTCTAGGAGAGGTGGAGAGAATCAAGCAAAAGAGGTGGAGTGAATCAAGGAGAAATCAGTGGGATTTGATGCTTGGATGTAAACTCTATAAATTGAGGCATTGGCCTAATGAGAATTTGCTGGTTTTTGATTATCCATGCCTACATTAAGCTATTAGTTAATTACTCATTAATCACGTCTTAATTATCATCTAATCACTTTGTTAATGATGTTGATTCTAGCATTTGATCCACCATAGCTCATCACATTGCTGTAATTTTAACATACCTAGTCTACATATATATTTATATTTATATGTATATGTAGACATATATACATACATATATATACCTATGCCTAACATACATATATATACAAACATAATGCAGCTATACTTAAACATAAACACAGGCACACACACACATATATACCTTGGTACACATATACACCTTGGTACACATATACACATATACAAACATAATGCAGCTTTACTTAAACATAAACACATGCACACACACACATATATACCTAGGTACACATACACACACACACACACATATATATACGATACACATATATATACCTAGGTACACATACACACACACACACCTATATATACGATACACATATATATACCTAGGTACACATACACAGACACACACATATATATACCTAGGTACACATATACACATATATACACACCTATAATAATAAGTACACACATATACCTACACCTATACACACATATATACACCTATAATAATAAGTACACACATATACCTACACCTATACACATATATATACATATATCTACACACATACACCATATGCCTACACATATATAGATATATACACACCTATAACTACACATACAAAAACATATATACCTACATCTATACACACATATATACATATACCTACACACGTACACCATATACCTACAGATATATATACATATACCTACAAATGGATATACATATACCCACACATATATACATATACTAACACACATATTCCATATACCTACATACACATATGCATATATACCTAACACATATATACCATATAACTACATACGCATATACATATACCCACACACATACACCATATACTAGAAATCAGCATAGGAAATCTAAAATCTAATGATACGATACTCCCCTATCTTGTCTGATCATGCTCTAAGTGTCTGCTTCCAAGCCATACTAGGTTTTACACAACAACAACATGTAAAAAGAAAATTGGGTGTGCATGATCCTCATATCTTGGTGGCTGCACCATGTTAACTTCATTCTAGGCCACATTAGACTTTGCAAAATAACCTGCAAAAAGAAAATTGGGTGTTAACAGCTACACTATGTAAACTTCCTCTTGTAAGTCACCATGTACAAATGCATTCCTTACATCCATTTAATGTAAATACCATCCCTTATCTATAGCCATAGTAATGACTGCTCTCACAGTTGCCATTCTAGCCTGGTTTAAATGTCTCATAGTTGCCATTCTAGCAACTAGTTTAAATGTCTTCTCATAGTCAATGCTATTCCTTAGTAATAAATCTTGCCTTGTACCTACTAATAGAACCATAACAAAACCATCTAAATTATTCTTTACTTTGTAGATCCACTTGCATCCAATTTCCTTCTTTTCCTTAGGCAAAATCACTAAGTCCCATGTCTCGTTAGCATCTACGCATCCATCTCTTCATCCATGGCATCTTTTCAATGCTTATCTATGCATACAATGATTTATTGTATGCCCATTATTATATCTAAACATGTTCACTAGATATCTGATTGTTATAAACGTACGTACACCGAATTACTTCTAGATGTTCTTAACTTTGCTTTAGCTATTTATACCCCATGCGTAAGAACAAGAAAGATTCCAAACTTCTCATTAAGGCTCTGTTTTGAGCCACTATCTTCATCAATAAAATTATGAGCTATTAAACATTACGATTATATAAGGATGATTCACAATTTTCTTTTCCCTTGTGTGATACATGTGAATTTGCTGAATTTTCAGCACTTGTAGTACCACCACATGATATATCAGAATGCCAACATTTATCTCAACGTGCTTGACCAAGGTCTCACAATATAGACCCATTTCTAGAGGAATCTATTGATCCATTATGTCATACTTAATTTTGAAGGCACCCATCTAATTCTTTGCTTTAGTCACTATAGAATCCTTCACTAATATATACCAACTACTCATTTCATCCAACACAACATCCCTTCTCTTGGCTTATATCTCACGTGTAATGGAGTTATTATAGTATCAATAAAGTTTGTGCTCAAGGGAATAGCTGATGAATATATATTTTTATACCTTGGGATTCCAACTTACTTCTCACATCATCAGGTACGAGTACACAAGCAATGCACCCAAATACTTTCAAGTTTGCCACATCTAGTTTTATGCTACTAAACTATTGCTTAGGTGTCATGAGTTGTTGACTAAGTGAGTGTCATGCCATAAGCTGTCTACAGTGAGCATCATGTTCATAATATAAGCTATAGTTTCTACTGAGGCATATATACCTTACTCATTCATTAATGCATAATCAACTTCTATAACATGCATGTTTTTCCTTTATAAAACCCCATTTTACTACGCGATTATACACGTATGTAAATTGTTTGCTTTAAATTCATTGGAGAAATATTATTGCCCCCCACAATCTAACCTTAAGCATTTTATGTGCATACTTTTGTATCTCTACCATATATTTGAAGCTTTGAAAGTGAGTAAATGCTTCACTTTTCTCTTTCATAAAAATACACCCACCTAGTGTGGTCACATCAATAAAAAATAAATGGCATTCTCAGATTGATACCATCTTTATTGTTCCCATACATATCAGAATGCACCACATTCTAAAGCTACATTTGGTGGAATTTGCTTATAATTCCTCTCACCATAGAAGTATTGGTATAAATCCGTTCAAGGCGATGTATGGGCAATAATGCCTCACACCCTTAAATTGGTCAGATCCATTGGTCAAGGTGGAAGTCTTGAAGCAAATTCTAGATGAGGTGGATCAACAGATGTAGATTATAAAGAAAGACATCAAAGGCTGTGCAAGACAACAAGTAGTAGCAATATGCTGATCCAAAGAGGTCTATCTAAGAATTCAAAAAAGGTGATGGTTTTTCTTCACGTACGACCCAAAAGAAGTTCCCTCTCTTTATGAAAGTACAAGAAGTTATCACCAAGGTATTATAGACCATATGTTATTACTCGAAGGATTGGAGAACGAGAATACTTAATCAAGTGGAAATTCTTTTCATGTAGAAAATGCCACATGGGAGAAAGAGCAAGATTTAAGTGCGAGATTATCCCCAGTTTGTGAGATGAGGACATCTCGCGAGTCTTTATATGGGGGAGAGTGTAAGATCCCTCTTACCTTGTACTTGAATAATGCATAATTTATCAAACTATGTAATTATTATTGAGAGAGAAAATGTGTGAAGCGGTACAAACTCTTCTCAAATCTTTAATAATAAATTTTTTTAGCATGGAAAGATTAAAAATGAGAGAAAATACCATAGTTTACATGCTAAAAAAATAAAAATAAGGCCTTGTGGACCTATGTGCACATGTGCATGCACCCCTGACATTAATAAAGTAAAAATTTTAAAATTTTGAAAATTAAGTGAAATGAAGGTTAAAAATAAATTTAGCATGTTTTTCTAATATGAATTTTGGGGCTAAAACTATTAAGTGTACCATGTTAAATAAATTAATTAGACCATTGTAGGTGTGTGCACATTATTAAATTAATTGGCAAAGGGTTAAATACCTAAGGTTGAAAAAACCATGGTTTTAGCACAACCAAGGGGGGTAGATTTGGGCTGGTGGAAAGTGGTAAATAAGTTATGGTATTTGGGAAGTGCTAAGTGGTAAATCGATTGCCCAAAAATAGATGTTGTTCTCCTTTCTATTAGTTGAATTTAGTAAAAATAGCACATGCATATCCTAAGTTCACTTTAGCCAACAAATAAGTCAAGTATGGCCTACTAAATCTTGAGTTAACTGAATCGTGAGGAGAGACCACCATTTTACTCTAGTTGCCCATAATTAGGCTTAGTTGAACAGTAGAGGCTAAACCATCCACTTAGCATAGGTGATTGTGCATGCTAAAGGGATTAGTTAGGTTATAAAAGGACCCCTCCCCCCTTCATTTTTTCCATGCCTACTTTTAGAGGGCTTCAAGTTTTCATTTTTATCATCATTATGATCTACACTAGTACATAGGGTACTTTACCTAGCATAGGTATTTGCTACATAGTCTAAAAACACCTTTATTAGGGTGAAAAACAAGCTAGAAAAAACTCATGGACTTTCCAAGGGCTTGGAGTTCTACACATCACTCCCCTAGCAAGGATGCACATAAAAAATCAAGGTTACATGCAAGAAGGTACCCAAACCCCTTTC